>NC_061094.1:46295983-46305150 GCF_015104395.2 Macrobrachium nipponense
GCTTTGACGGACAGACTTCCCTTCTACGAAGACTAAGCCGAGTCTTTATTTCGTTAATGCTTCAGACGGACTTTATATTGTTCTTTGCCCGTGAGTCTTCCCTGTCCCCACACTCCACCCCCCCCCCCCCCCCCCTCACCTTTTCCTACAGCAGGTGGCTCTAAAAGGTCAAATGATGTGGACTGTCTTCTCCATTTTAATCCGTTTTCTCATACTAAGAAAACCATAACGATTGAAATTACTGGAAGTAATCTATAATGTTAAGATTCCAAACTACAGATATTCCCTTTTTATAGAATTCATAAGATATACATTTTGTTAAAATAGAAAAAAAATAAAACTGCTGGAAATTGTCTCATAAAGAAAAAGATAAAAATCTCAATCTAAATTCAACACGAACATGAGAGTTTGTAGCAAAGTTACCTCGACAAAGAAGACGAATATAACCACAAACTCATTTGATAAAGAAAACCAACAGCAAATCCAAGATTGCATGATATGAAAACATCGACTGAGAGAGATTTGTAAGACGACATTGCAAACTTAGTAACTAAAAGCATTCATCTTCAATTATTCTTATACATCTGAAAGCCCATCGTGCGTAGTGTAAAAAAACTTTCATCCATATTCTCTCTCTCTCTCTCTCTCTCTCTCTCTCTCGCTCTCTCTCTCTCTCTCTCTCTCTCTCTCGTAATTAATAATTCCATCACCAGACAAATCTCTCATTAATAGCTGCGTTGCAACACAGAAATGAATTTTTCCGCGAGGGACGTAAATATGATTTCGAAATGGGAATTACGACAAAACAATAACGAATGTGTTTTTTTTCTGCAGGAAATAGAACTACTAATAGAAAAAATTCAAGGTTAGATAGTTATTACACAACAGAATCAAATGATTTAATATAATGCCTCAGGTTATAATTCTAAAACCCGACCTCTCAAAACTACGTCTTTGCCGCTTTCATTAACCGTCGTGCGCAGCAAATTACTCCCGGTAAATGCTCTTCAAAGCATTGCGTTTAAAGTACCACTCATTTCTGATGAAAAATAAAAAAAAAAGATCGTGCAAATGACTGGAATCTGTCGAGATACTGTTCGTCGAACCGGAGGTGGTAACGGGAACTCCTCGAACGAATAATGATTTCAACTGCTGAATGCGCAGTATACGCATAACGAGGCTCATCTGATGAGTTGACACTTCGACGCAGTCAGCTGGTTTGGGATTTCGAAGAGGGACTGAAGAGCGCCGTGGATGAAAGATCAATTCAATATTGATTATGATCAGTATTTCTGGCTGATAAACTCAAGGAAATATAATCCATATTTATCGTTTACAAAAAAGTCGTGATCCAGCCTCCAGCTTACTAGTGGCACGTGTTAAAATCTACGGTCAAATAGAGCGTTGTCTCACTGACGCAAATCAAAAATAAATACGCTATATTCTTTTAGGAATAATTATTCTGTACTGTTTAACATGCACATTATTTATTTTTTACATTTTCATTCTAATCAATAGATAAAAGATGTCCTATCCTAAAATTCCTGTATCTTTAACCCAACACGAAACATCTTTATCAGGCCTTTTAAGGCTTTTCCATAGACCTTTCCTATTCCCCCAACAACAACAACAACAACAACAAAATAGTTTGTAGGCTTACTCCCCGAGTAAGCGAAAACAACGCTGTAATGACGACGGGAAAGTCTCTACAAACTGACCTTTTCTGCTCCATTAAAAACGATGTAATGTACCTGTGATATAGTTTTTCCTTAACAAAATATAACACTCGGAATTGGACGAAAGGCCATAGAGATCACGTAAGAGACTATTATTATTATTATTATTATTATTATTATTATTATTATTATTATTATTATTAAGAAGAAGATGAACCCTAACCTTATGAAACAATCCCACACGGGCCACTGACTTGAAACAAAGCTCTAAAGAATATGATGTTCAATCGAAGGAAGTAAAAGAAGGTCACCGGAAATGCAGAGAGAAATCAGTTAACAAAAAATGAAAAATAAATTGTAAAAAAATAAATAACTAGTTAAAAAAATTTGAGTAAATCATAAAATATAAAATGTAAATAGAATTGCTTCATGGAAGTCATGCGCTGCATCTTCGCTTGACCCTTTGCAACTCATGTTGCACAACATCCTTTGGGAGAATTATTGAAGAAATAGGGAATAATGCAGTAAAGGCTTCAGGTTTATTGTGCAACGGCGTGAGCTAACAAAAGCAATTGAATGAGGGCGGATTTGGTTAGCAAACAAAAGCTACTGAATGAGGGCGGATTTGGTTAGCAAACAAAAGCTACTGAATGAGGGCGGATTTGGTTAGCAAACAAAAGCTGTTGAATGAAGGTGGGTTTGATCAGCAGCCTCCCTTTCTTATCTCTGCTATCAAGATTTATATAATGAGGTTTTGATGTATTGAGATGAGGATGGCAGATAAATGGGACGTCTTACAAATAGCTTGACGTCAGTGAGCGATGTTTACGAAATCATTCATCGATAACGAAGAACCCTGTTCTAGTGGAGTGTTATTCTATATTATTTATTCTTAGTACTTCATATAGAATTAAGTATTTTTTAATATAATAATCGAGTTTTCTTTTGAAAAGGCTACGTTCGAGTCTGTGATCGATTATTAATCACGTTTTTTTTCAAAAAAATAAAAATTCTAACTTTTACTGTTTCAAATTTCTGCGAATTGTCACATTCATAATGGCAGTTAATTTCATCAACGCAACTGAATATTCATTCCTAATGTAAAAATGTTTTAATATCCGTCTTTTCCTTAGAGAAGTCGGGCAAAATGCACCTCATTAATGATATCAGCTGTCTTTGCATTTTCAATGTCGCTACTCCAATCGAAAAGAATTTATTTCCTACATAAAACATCGGGATCAAATTTATATCATTATTACATCGGAGACTTTCGTTATGTCTGATAATGATTATTTCTTGCTAAGATTAGCATTATTTTAAAAATTTCATTCGTTGTTTTTTTTTATGGCAA
Source organism: Macrobrachium nipponense (assembly GCF_015104395.2). Classification (NCBI taxonomy): domain Eukaryota; kingdom Metazoa; phylum Arthropoda; class Malacostraca; order Decapoda; family Palaemonidae; genus Macrobrachium; species Macrobrachium nipponense. Next base: position 46,299,011 of record NC_061094.1, read on the forward strand.
TGTCGTTCCATGTGCATCAGTTTGTAGTAACCGTATTCCCCTTGATTCTAATAAATGTAAAAAAAAAATTACTTTGCTTTATTCTTTGTTTTATTTCTTTATTCTTTTTTCTTTTTTCAGTTCAAATGCCAATTCCCCTGCTATACTAATTTTCTCAAAAGAAAAAATATATATTTTCATCTCAAGCGAGATTCAGTAATTTTTACTCACTTTTTTCAAAATGAATTGTTACACGGGCAACAACAAGAGAGGCTACGGATAATAATAATAATAATAATAATAATAATAATAATAATAATAATAATAATAATAATAATAATAATAATAATAATAATAATAATAATAATAATAATAATAATGTGCAATTTTTTACCATGTTTAGTACCTCAAGCTGATTTGAAATTAAATATCTGATTATGAAAAAAATTCTATATATATTTACAAGACTTAAGAAATATTCCCTCTCAAAGATATCATAAATCTCTCTCTCTCTCTCTCTCTCTCTCTCTCTCTCTCTCTCTCTCTCTCCTCTCTCTCTCTCTCTCTCCTTTGATGAACGGAAATAACTTATTAACGAGAATTTCCCTTGACACGAAATCTAAAGTAGGCTTTTCACTAGTAAATGGAGTTCTCTCTCTTCTCTCTCTCTCCTCTCTCTCTCTCTCTCTCTTTCTTTCTTTCTTTTTTTTTGCATCATTTCCTTTCAGAAGTAACGGCTTAAAATGATCACTAAGATCAAACGTCACAAGTCAACAGGTGGAAGTGAACATTTGTTCCCGTCAAATTAATCCCAGTGTGTGTGTGTGTGTGTGTGTGTGTGTGTGTGTTTGTGTGTGAGATGAATTAATATTTCCTCAAAAAAAACGACAAAAACGTTTTTTTTATTGACTACGATTTAGAAATGAAAATGACGTTTGTTCGACCCGATACGTGTATAGATTAATGGGAAATTGTAATTTACAAAGAGAAAATAAAGTCGATTAAACGAAAGTTAAATAAAGACAAACAAAAGTGAGTACTCACTTTTATAGCATCTCAGTTCCTTTCTGCAAGACAAGAGGAATGTCTACCTTCATTAATCTACGAAGAGGGAATTATGTTCAGTAATGACTAAGTTCATAATAACAGACAAGGCAAACCTTTTCAGAAATCCTCATCTAATTGAGCATTACGACTCTATGAGCTTGGAGTATCAATAGTTGAAAAACTGCATTCATTGGGGCATGAACTTTGACCTTTATATCTTAGTTATAGATTCATCTAATTCAGTAAAATATTATGACGCTATGGTGCTGAACTTGGACTATCAATTGCTTAATTAAACCGCATTCAGTGGTTCGTTAAATTTGACCTTAATATTTTAGTTATAGATTCAAAAACATTTACAGGTCAGCTCTACTTTCTGGTTCATATATTTCACAAAACTTTAGACAATAATGGCTGTTTCCATTATTTTTATTATTCATGAATCTCGAAAATTAAGATTATTTTTTGGACATTGGCAGCCACTGTATTAAATATATAACGCCCTGGTGAATATATTTACCAAAAATGTCAATACAAATCCATAATTATTATCCTATTCGGCTGGACACTCGCGGGGTATACTTACGTATCAAACTGAATTGAACTGAATATAGAATTTAGGGCAAAGGCCGAGTACTGGGACCTATAAGGCCATTCAGTGCTGAAACGGAAATTGACAGTAAAAGGTTTGAAAGGTGTAACAGGAGGAAAACCTCTCAGTTTCACTTTGAATCAATTGTTAGAAGAGGGCGGAAAGTAATATGGAAGAAAGAGGATATGAAAGGAGGTACAGTAAAAGGAACGAAAGGGGTTGCAGCTAGGGGCCGAAGGCACGCTACAAAGAACCTTAAGTAATGCCTACGAATATGAAGAAATGATGATTCTATGGCTGCTACTGATATCCGGACTTGAGCATATTCTTGATTAACGGCTTAATAAAAACAGAATCAAAATTAGTTATTGACACCGTTAGAAACCATTTTTCCATACTATGTTCATTTGAAAGAGAAGTTTTTCCCCCATTCTTTTGAGTAACGTGATTGCCTTACTCGTAACTTAAACGATAAATTACGACCTATTACTATACTCGTTTTTTTCCCATCTGTCCACCCGCTTGTGTTTGCGTATGGTAACACTGCGTCCCGGGCTTTAGATAATTACATTCAGCTTACATTTAACAATAATAACAATACCCTATTTCGAATATTAACGGTGTAATTTGCATATAGTAAATTATTAAAACTTTTCAGTTGCAAATGTACACCCAGATATCCTTTTATTTACCTAGAACTTACGCATAGCGTAACTATCTAAAGCCCGGGACGCAGTGTTACCATACTGTAATATCATCTTAAATTATTTCTTTGGTTTCTCTTAACGTAAGTTAATTTTTTTTTTCCAAGTCTCTAGAAACTGCTTGTTGATTCTTTTCGCTCCCCTCAAGGGTTTTGTTTTTGTTGTTATATAGTTTATTTATCCGCTCGTTTCCCTCTTTTCATGTTTCAACGAGTGGAGGATCGTCTTCAGTAATTGCCTCTATTACGCTGTTATTTTTTCGTCAACCTTACTTGATGTGGGAGAGGTTTTCATCATGCGAAGATTAATCGTTACGGTTCCCCGAAGGGAGGTTCAGCATCACCTATTCACGCCGCACTCTTCGTCACTGTTTTCTGCAACATTGCCTTCTGGCCACGGACAGGACATTGAGACGCTCGCTTTCACTTGTATAAAAACGCCAGGCTGCTGTTGGTGGTGAGGGTTTGTCCCGTGCCCTCTTGTGCGAGTTTGTCTGTGGGTTTTCATTATTTTTGCCCCTGTATTTGACCAAAACAAGGCCCAGATCCTTGGCATCGGACGACCGACGAGTGCACTGCTGTATCCTCCGGGAATCGTCAGGAGGCCTTCTGAGGCCGGAGAAGGGTGAGCATCCCCTTGTGCCCTTATATTCTTTCCCCTTTACGTGAGTGGACTCGAAATGTTTTGAGTATTGCTTCCAAGCATCAAGTGGAGGCTCCCGCGAGAGCCTTTGTAGACAGTTTTCTTCGACTGAAGCAGTTTCAGTGAGATTTCGATATATTTGATGAACAATTAATTATGTATCTATTGGATGAACTAAGGTGTATCCTAATTATTTTTTTTTTAATATTATTACTGTTAAGGAAACGTCAATTATTAGTGTTAAGTTTCTTAGCTTTTTCTCCACCTATCGTGTACACGTGAGTGAGTGTTGATTTCGTTCTTCCACTGTGACATTTCTCTCTTACTCTGCGGTATAATAGTTAGGTAGGAGTTTGAGGTATGTGAGGACATTTATTGTGTATGTTTGGGTGCTTATTTTTCTAGTTCTTCAAGCAGGTTTTCGAGGACATTTCTTCTGAGTTTTATTTGTGAATAAATAAGTGTAAAATTTAGAAACTTTCTTCTTTTTTTTATCTCCCCCTTTTGAGTGTTTAGTTATTGAAGTACTGAGCCCTGTTGTATAGTAAATCTTTTTCTGTACTGGCAATTGATTTATTGAACGAGGACCTGTTTTAAAAATAGAGTAATAACAATAATTTATTGTCTCTTAACAAAGAAAAATTCATAACAAATTTGGCGACCGGGACACTCTGGGAGGTGTGAAACCCATTGAACTGATTTAGGTTGGTAGGCAGATCCCTTGTTTTGAAACTAGTTAAAATGCATTATTTTGAGGATGAGGAAGAGACCTCGGTAGTCAGGTTTTTAGCTGATCCTAAGTGGGAGAGGAACTTGCTTGAGCTTAGAAAAGATCAGTTGTACATTATATCGGAGTTCCTAAATTTAGGTTTGCCCACAGAGGTAAAGAAAGGACATCTGTTATTTCAGGTGATTAGGGCTGCTAAGGAGTATAAAGAAAATGAAAAGGATCATATAAATGAAAGTGAAGCCGACAGCTTGGGAGCATTAAATTTGGGGGATGATATTGATGAGGTCTGTGGTGACAAGGACGGTCAATTAGAACTGTCACGGGAAAAAGCTCTTATTCGTGAGTTAGACTTGAAAGCTTTACAGCTCAAGGCCGATGAACGGGATAAAGAACGTACCCATGAAATCGAGGTGTTAAATTTACAAATAATTCTTAAACAAGGTAGAAATAATAACCAGACTAATATGTCTCGTGATGAGGGTAAATTCAATATGTTTACTGCTTTGAAACTCGTGCCTCAATTTTCGGAGGATGATGTAAATGAAATTTTCATTGCTTTTGAGCGCAGAGCGAAGAAATTGGAGTGGACAACGTTGATTCAGTACAGTTTTGTTGGGAAGGCCCAAAGAGTTTACAACACTTTGGATGAGACTCTGGCATCCGATTATGACAGTGTTAAGCATATCATTTTGAAAGCCTATGATCTGGTGCCAGAGCTTATCGGCAAAAATTTAGAAATTTAAAGAAAGACTCGGCGGCGGAGACATACGTCGAGTTTGCCAGGAAAAAGACCCAATTTCTGGATGATTGGCTGAAGTCAAAAGAGGTGGATGACTTTGCTAAATTGAGGGAGCTTGTTTTGGCAGAGGAGTTCAAAAGAAATATTTCTCGGGAGATGCGTATCCATCTGGAGGAGTTGAAAATAGATTCGGTACAGGAGCTTGCCGTCTTCTCTGATGAGTACGCTCTCACCCATAAGGAGGAACCTTTAGGTAATAATGATAGCCAGAGGAAGTTCCTTCAACCTCATGAAATTTGGACAGTCGTCCGGAAGGAGGGTCTATGAGGATCATAGGAATAACAGTAATAAAAACAATAAAAGAGGTAATGGTGGTAATAGTAAAGGTAGTGTGAAGTCACAAAGTTTTGTGAATAGCTATCGGCCTAATATTGGTGGTAGGAACTATGAGAGACAAAATTCTCAATATAATAATGTAAGGTGTTATTATTGTAACAGGCCTGGGCATTCAAAGGCAATTTGTTTCTTTCGTAAGAGGCAGTTGGAAAACAATCAAAATCCTATAGGAGTAGTTAATGAGAATAACCTGAAGTCTTGTGTATAGTAAATCTTTGTCTGGACTGGCAATTGATTTACTGAACGAGGACCTGTTTTAAAAATAGAGTAATAACATTAATTTATTGTCTCTTAACAAAGAAAAATTCATAACAATACGCAAACACCACAGGCGGGTGGACAGATGAAAAAAAAAACAGAGTATATGTAGATGTTTGTACACTGTGGGACGGTAGCGGGAATTTTCAAGCTTGTATAATAATGTTAATTATTTTCATTTATTTACTTGCCTTCTTTTTTTTTCTTTATTGGCATCAAGGCGATTCATAAATCTATTTATCCCCTTAACTTCTATATCTTATAACTCATCTATATAGACTGTGTGTATTGTAAATTCTAAGTATATGGCCTTGAGCTTAGACGAAATTTATTATTATTATCATTTCCACACCTGTCATTATTATGCCACAACTAACCCTTCAAGTATTATTATTATTATTATTATTATTATTATTATTATTATTATTATTATTATTATTATAAAACACCTAACCCTACAACGATTATCATTATTATTATTATTATGCCACACTTAACCCTACAAGGTTTATTATTATCATTATTATTATCATGCAACACCTAACCCTCCAAGGATTATTATTGTTATTATTATTATTATTATTATTATCATGCAACACCTAACCCTCCAAGGATTGTCATTTTTACTATTATTATTATTATTATTATTATTATTATTATTATTATTATTATTATTATATTATTATTATTATTGATTATGCAACACCTAACCCTCCAAGGATTATTATTAGTAGTATTTTATTATTATTATTATTATTATTATTATTATTATTATTATTATTAATTTTATAACACCTAACCCTCCAAGGATTATCATTATTTTATTATCATTATTATTATTATTATTATTATTATTATTATTATTATTATTATTATTATATAACACCTAACCCTCCAAGGATTATATCATTATTATCAATATTATTATTATTATTATTATTATTATTATTATCATGCAACACTAACACTCCAAGGATTATTATTATTTTTATGCCACACCTGAGCCTCCAAGGTCTTGGTATTCCATAGGAATCTAGTCAACTTACCAGATTT
>NC_061094.1:46305650-46329614 GCF_015104395.2 Macrobrachium nipponense
CAACTTACCAGATTTCTCCAGACTGCCAGGGAGACACGGCTTCCATACATCAGCACTGCCTATCGGGGAGGTGTCTCAACAAATTTACTACTATTTCTTATTTTATTTGGGCAGGGACGTGATTCGAATAGACCTGCCGTAGCCTTATTCTCAGGTATTTCTTCTTCAATTCTATATATATAGTATATATATATATATATATATAGATATAATTATATATATATATATATATATATATATATATATGCATTAAGCTACAAATGTCCTTTAACATCCGATCCGCTCTACCTCGGAACTGATATATAATCATATATTTTGTTAACCGAAGGGGAATCTTTTAGTTGATGATAGTTTTGGTCCTCTCGTGGATTCGAACCAGCGGACAGAGGAGAAATCTGGACTACAGTGAGTTACCGACTCGGCCAACAAGGTGACGGGATAAAAATTTTATATATAAATATATATAATATATATATTTATATATTTATGTATTAATATAAATAATTTATATTTATTTATATATGTATATAAATATATATATGAATATATATATATATATATATATATATATATATATATGTAACATAAAAGCGGGAATTTGTTATGAGATATTTTAAATAATATAATATGAAATGATATGTATGAGACATCGTTGTATATATATATATATATATATAATATATATATATATATGTAACATAAAAAGCGGGAATTTGTTATGAGATATTTTAAATAATATAATATGAAATGATATGTATGAGACATCGTTGTGTATATATATATATATATATATATATATATATATATATATATATATATATATATATATATATATATATATACTTAATAAACTCAACCAGAATATGAAGTACCATCTTCCCCGTACTCATCTTTGAATAATTCTCCCACCACTTTCCTTTCGGTAATTTGCAATAATAATCATGCCAAATTACTTGAAAACAAACATATACGCACTTGCAGTATTCACTGGAGCGCGCGTCCACGCGACGGCCATATTGGACTCCTAAATTATCGTGTGAGAGAAACGCTCAATTGCACGATTTACTACACATTATATCCTTGCTTTTGCCGCTGTGGCCGACAGAAGCTGCCTTTGGATTTTGCGGAATCAGGTAAGTTATTCCACTGAATTATTAACCCTTCGCAAACTTACTTCCGAGAGAGAGAGAGAGAGAGAGAGAGAGAGAGAGAGAGAGAGAGAGGTCTATAAACCATGCTCTTGTGGAATGGACTGGAATGTGAAATTACGGGCTGCTCTATGAGCAAGAGCCAGTGCTGGCTTAAGGCCAGCTTAATCTCAAACAACAGAATGTGAAATTTAGGACAAGGGCCAAGCGCTGGGACCTATGGTCATTCAGCGCTGAAAGGGAAACAGAGTAAAAAGGGTGTTACAGCAATTGTAAGGAGAGGATGGCAAGCAAGATTGGAGAAAGAATATGAAAGGAGGTGTGGTTAAAAGAATGAAGGGGGTTGCAGCTAGAGAATGCAATGGAATATGAAATTTTGGCCAGATGCCAAGCGCTAGGACTCAAGAGGTCATTCAACGCTGAAACAATTGCTAGGCGAGTCTCCGTATAATGGGCTTCTGCCTCCATCATCGTCGTGCGTGCGTGCGTGTATATATATATATATATATATATATATATATATCTATATATATATATATATATATATATATAGATAGATAGATATATATGTATATATATATATATATATATATATATATATATATATATATAAGGATCCAGAGTAATACTTTTGATCAGCAAGACGAAATATATTTGCAGAAATATCTGCAAAAGCTTAAAGCTTTCGTCAATCCTCCTGTGGACTAGATCACTAAAGGATGGACGAAACGAAAGCTTTAGCTTTGGCAAATATTTCTGCAAATATAGTGTCTTGCTAATCAAGAGTATTACTGTGGATCCTTCTATTATTGACTAAGAAGTACGATACGTGTTTATATATATATATATATATATATATATCTATATATATCATATATATATGTGTGTGTGTGTGTGTCTGTGTATATATAGTATATATATTAAAATATATAATTTCAATCATATATAATATCACTTATTATATATATATTAATAATGTATCGTAATATAAATCTATAAATATAATATCTAAATATTACTCTATATTTATATTTATAAACATATATCTATAATATATTATATATATAATATATATATAGATATATATCGTAGAAATACGATAGCCTTCGCATCTGTTAATTATCTCACGGGCATTAACTACTGTTTGGAATGAATACCAGCGACTGGCTTCACATAATTAAATTTAAACTAAATCGAGTCTGCACTTCCTGGAATTGACAGTTAAATGCTAAATGTTTATGTTGCGAATTAAACCCCACAATTCTCTATATTTTTCCACGTTATGAAAAGGCTTCATAAACTCTAATAGTAGAGTTACTCTTATATTCTAACCAGATATTTTACCTAATTGCTAAAATTTTCATTTCGTAAAGTGTTTTCCCACACACACACACACACACACACACACACAGAGAGAGAGGAGGCAATTATGAACGTACGGTAATCAACACATAGTTTAACTACTTACTATACTCTCATTTCGAGAAATAATATTTTCTGAGAGAGAGAGAGAGAGAGAGAAGAGAGAGCAATTATGAACGTACGGTAATGAGCACATATTTTACCTACTTACTACTATATTTTCATATTTTCATTTCGAAAGATAACATTTTCTGTGAGAGAGAGAGAGAGAGAGAGAGAGAGAGAGAGAGAGAGAGAGAGAGAGAGAGAGAGGTTCCGTTGGCGGGAGTTATGAAGGTAATTTGCTAAGAAAATCATGTACAATTTTTGCAAAGTGTTCACTATACAATAATGAAATTAACATATGCCATTACACATACAAAATCTACTTTTCACAATAATTGTACAAATATGACTATAAAAAGCCAGGTAAAACTCAATCAATAAATATTTTCAAAATATCTAGACTATTAATTAACACATTATTAAGTATACTAAAAGCAAATTAAGGCTGATGTGGATTGAACGAGTTGCAATGGCAGCTCGCAATATCAAATCAACCAGTATACGGAACTGATTAGGTCGGATTATTAAATAAATTCGATATATTGGTTTACTGGAAAATCGTGTTGAATTTGTGATGTCATTGTGAATGAAGCAGAATAAATCATTTCCTTATGGCGGAATGATAACAAAGTTAGCGTCCCAATTAAATGGAGAGAGAAAAAAGGAAGCTGTAGAGAATTACCGTTGCGTTAACGGATTGGGATTTTTCCTAGACCTAGATAGTGACCCCGAAATGTTTTAGCTCGTTATGTAACCACCTTTGCAGCGTGTTTAGTACAAACTCGTTGGAGATGACCGTAAAAACAAACAAAAGGTTGTAAATATCATACAGATAATGACCCCAAAGAAACATAACATTAGTCCCAGAAAACGATCCCAGAAAACCCTTGGTGGGTCACTATAAAGGAAAGATGGTGTACGAGTATTGCATGATATTTAATACCGCAATGGGAGACTATATTTACACTGAAACTGTTTGACAATGGAATATGAATAATTGTCTTTTGATAGCTCAGTATTCATTAGGGATGGTCATAAAAACACTGCAACCAAATGACAAAAACCGTTTGTAACTGACTTCCGTTTCAAAATGAAGCTTACGAGACAGCCGTTTAATCGCTCGAGAAGAGCTATGGTTCAGTCACACTTATCAACATAAAAAATCACATAATTACTATTCGTTTTCATATCAACATTTCTCGTGTCTCAACACCTTAGCTACATGAAACAAATCACCCAGGAAACTATACTATTCAGTATAATATGCACGAATACATCCATGCCTAATGTACCTAGAACTAACCTAAATCAAGTACCAACCTAACACAGTGCACATTATGTCACAGATAGCGGTGTCCCCTATCACAAGATACTGTGCCCTAACCGGTTAAAGGATATTGTGTCCCTAACCTGTCACAAGTCGCCTAGTCCTTAACCCATCCTGGGATGTGTGGTATAACCTAGGTCTAACTGATTGAAAAACCATCGGTGTAGGCTTACCTTTGACCTTTAACACAAACTTTACACTTCCAGAACGCGGTTACCTGGGCAATGCACTGTGTTTGAGGAAACTCTGTGGTAACAAAACAAAAAGCCAGACTTTGAGTTTTGTTGCCAAAACACCACACAAACATGCTAACAATCACAAGTGGGCAGCTCCTATCGTCACTAAGTAAGCAATTTTAATGAGGCAGACACGCAATCAGCCAATCACGGTGTGTGTGTGTGTGTGTGTGTGTGCGCGCGCGCACGCGCGTGTTTAGATCAGCCGCACGATTATATTATCTAAATATTGTTACAAATATTGTACGTGCGAAAAATAATCAAAACTCAGTTCAACGAATGGGCTACTATTGCAAAAAAAGAAAGGGGGAAACATAATAGAAGAACGTTCCTGAAATAGAATTCCAATTTAGGGGCACAAGGCAAAAATGAGATGAATAACAATAACATAGGACTGAGGTAGGATGAGCTAAACGCTGATGAGATTGTTGGGAACAACTGAGTAAGAGTTGGTCTATAGAAAAAGTTCTCTCTCTCTTTCTCTTTCTCTCTCTCTCCCAGAATTAAAAGAACAAATGAATTTCAGGGTAAATTCAAACAGAAACGACTTGTCACAGTCATTCAAAATTAATGGAAGGAGTATTTATTTATGTCATGATATTGTCACTGATGGAAGATGGCCAATGTGAAGTGATGCGAATATTTGTTGGGTAGACGATAAGTGCCATTACACTTGAAAGAAACCATGAAAGATAATGGAAGACTAATTGCTCCTGATGTATCTTGACACAAGTGCCAACGGATTTTTTCAGGTTTTCTCGTGTGCTTCGTCCGATTTTGACCGTTATGGTTTTACTGACAATGCAAACGAGAAAGTGAGCAATCGGTTGTATTGTGCGACGTATAGAACTGTGACTCCATATTATGTAAAGCATTGGTTATTTAAGCGAGAGCGAACATAACTCGATTCACAAAACAGGACTGGATGACCTAAGTTTTCAGATACTGACCACTGAAGTGTTACCAAAGAAAATAAAAGGACCTTGTCAGTCTGTCAGATGACGAGATCGAAAATGAATATTGCGATATCTGGCAACTTTCTATGTCGGAGACTATCTTGAATGCACTTACTACTGGACGTGGTGGGGGTTTAATGACACAGCAACTATATATAGCTCAGTTTTTATTAAAGAAAATAAGGCAGGAGGTTATAATACGGGTAATCTTAGGTTTAACTAGACTTTTTATCCTAAACCTTAAAGCTAAATATAGCCAATCGAAAAATGAATAGGACTAGTGGTGTAACTCTCCTGAATTTAGACTGGTTTAACAATCTGAATTTCTAAAATGTTTTCAAATTAATCCATACAAAACCCCACATTATTGCCAGTGTCTGCTTATTTTATTTTTTTTATTATTATTCGCATACATCTGCAACGTAGCTCAAAATAATAAGCAAAAACCAGCCAAATAAAATCAAAACAGCACAAGGCACAAGACACCAGTATCAACAACACGATGCCCTGAAGGTTACATAGAAAAATATCGGAATATTATTTGTTATTTCTTTCAGTCGTGTTTAACTTTGTATCCAGGTGGATTTGGGTTTGGTTCATTTCTCGCTAATTGCTGGTAGGTCCCACGAGCCAGTTCCCAGTGGCTCAGAAATTCAAACGGAATGTTAAATTCCCGACAGGTCTCGAAAAACGCAGGGTAGAGTGCGTCTAGTTTTGAGTGATCGACGGTTGGCAAGAGGTGATGAAGGCTATGGTCGCCGAAGGTTGTACACACCAGGAACAGGTTGCCTTTCACTTCAATTCTGAAATAATAATTTAAAAACAAATTTCAAAGAAAGAATAAAATACATTTTCACAAAAGAGTTTGTTTGTTTGTATGGTGTATTAACGTTGCATGGAATCAGTATGGTTATTTAGCAACGGGACCAATGGCTCTACGTGACTTCCGAACCAAGACGAGAGTGAACTTTTATCACCAGAAATACATATCTCTAACACCTCAATGGAATGCCCGAGAATGGAACTCGCGGCCACCAAGATCATACCGATAACACCACTGAGGCCTTTTTCACAAAAGAGTACTTTATTTACTGTTTTTGAGTAGCCAATATAAATTCGCAAGTAATAGTGCGGTTGTTATGGTGTTAAAAAAAATTATTAAAAGCCTACTGTTCAGTAAAAGATATATATTGAGGAAAACTTATGGATGTAAATGTAAAAGTTACTTTCCTGATAACTACTTAAATATGCAATGTTCTGTCCATAAAAGTAAGAGGTCATGGTAAGAAGAAAAATTATCATTGTAAAATTATGTAAATAATATGAAATATTTGTAAATCTGCATTAACGTATTTTTCTAATAAAAAATTTAAAAATTCTGAAGCAATAATAATAATTTGTTGAACAAAATGGTAGCATCAGCCGAATACACTGTATACTGAGTCCTTTCAGCTTTATGTATAATCATACACAGAATTATTCACAGAACTGGAAAGATTCTCAATCAAATCAATCCGCCTGAGGCTCAAATTTTATTCAACAGAACATGTTTAAGAAAAACTTTAGTTCCTTTCAGTAACAATAATGATAATAACTTCATATACGAGTATGTAAAAAGTGTTCATACTTAAAGCATTGTCAAATTAAAATATTTATGGCATTTAACAGAAATTTTCCCCAAAATTTTGTACCAGTTAGCAAACAGTTTTTTATTTGTATGTATAATTCAAGTTGCTAACAGTAATGACGCAAAAACGGATTACTTCATTTACATATGTCCCAAGTTTAGGATAATTCGTGAATTCAGATTGTGTGTGTCGCTGAAAAATGACAGAATAAATACTTGAATTCGGGTTGAAACCAGGTTATGTGCCATCAGATTAAGTGGTTTCTAATGTGCCTACCAACTAGAGTGAGCTTTGAAGGTAAAAGTATTGCGAAAATCCCAGACCTGTCAACCCTACCTGAAACTTTTGCTGGAGGTTAAAAAATAGATGCTGGAGATTATAAAAAAAATGATGGAGATTATTAAATAATAAATTCTAGAGATTATTAAAAAATAAAATGTGTGAGATTCATAAATCCAAGGCAGAGTGTCATTATTGTAATAAAATTCATCCAATAATTCCCAATATATTGCATTTTATCTATCTACTAAGAACATAAATGCAAAATTTCATTAATAAATACGCAAAATTAAAAGGAAAATATACATATTTGTATCCATATGACAAAAAGGCAGCGTTTATAGCCTTTTGTATATATCATTGCACGTATTTTACATTTGAACATTAGAGTATATGCATATGTTGCTGACTTAGCTTTCACAAGTAATTAACTTTTGGTTTATACTCACAGCAAGCCTTATGGGCAAATTCATTCGTTTTACAGGCAATAAGTGATTCTAGTGTCCCTTCAATATTAAGACTGGCTCTCTGAGAGGTGAAGTTCTTGACAACACGGAACACTCTTTCTTCATCAGTGTTACTGTGAGGTAAGGTCAGAACTAGCTTGGCAACCTTACTGGGGAAATAATTTTATTTGCTGAAAAATAAGCATTAGTAACAATTGCGAACTTAAACAAATAAAGTGCGGAAGATTTTATCTAAATGCGGGAGAATCGAGTGCCAATGCGGGAGGGTTGGTACGTCTCCAATCCTTGCCAAAACATCCACATTGCCTATGACGTAATAAAGCTCTGTAGTCAGAGATTATCGGTACAAACATCCACCCTGAACCTGACCAAACAAACAGTTCATACATACCTGTCTCTGACCGCATCCAGCTGACACAGACCCCAGTCCGGGTTTTCTCTGAACGTGTCTCCGTCATGATATATCTCTGGGTGATGATGGGCGACGACTACGCCTATGCCACTGAACCAGGTGCTGGAGGCTGCGTGTACTACCAACCACAGCCTGAAAAATGTCGAGTGCATTGGTTGGACAATAGGGGCCCGTTTTCTCTCGAAAGTCCATTTCATTCTTCTTTTAATTATGATTAAAAAAAAATCCCTAAAGACTTGTCTGCAATAGACAATTATCGGAAAACAGGGGTTGAAATTGCAGAAACCTTACCTAGACAGTTTTCGTTATTCATTTCAAGGGAACAAACACGTCCAAATGCAAATTAGAAAGGGAAGCCTTTTATAAAGATAATTATTCTCTCCTACTACTACAGTGACTCTTTCAATCGTGCCCGTTCGCTAACATTTGGAAGATTTAATTAATTTCATTTTTATGACGATGAATATGTGTGCATGGTTCTTACAACGAAGAATAATCATTTGAAATGTTCAAGTTTTGATTGCGAAGAACATAAGGTAGATGATTTGAGAAAACAAATATTTTTACAAGTATATAATTATAAGAGTATTATTACTAAAAATATTGTTATAATAACATTTGTTGTAGCGAAAGTACATTCTTTCGATCATAAACAGACAAGACAAGAAAATGTTAGTACATTTCCTTTTCAAAACATTCTTTTAGTAATATATGCAATAAAAATCAAATATCTCAGATCCCATAGTACACACATTCCCTCCAAATGCCTATTATTGCATTGTAGCATCAATCGCCAGTAGAACTCTAAATATACTATATGTGTGTATATATGTACAGAATAGCATAAAGAGGAAATGAAACAAAAGGTAATATCCCAACCGGTTTTGTCTCGCATTCTCGGTTTAGACTCTACTGTAGACTGAGTCTAGAGTTTGGTGAAGGAGAAATAGTCTTAAAACGAAGCCAGTCGGGAATATACCTTGTTCTTCCATGTGCTATCTTTTTTTTTATCACATTGTTCTTTGAGTTATAAGATTGTGTGTGTGTATGTGTGTGCAATATTCAAATATAAATAAGTTTACCATGAAAGTGAACGGACCGGGTGACCGTACATAAGGCGAGCCATGGGCAAGGCGTACGGATCTAGGGTGAGCAAAATTATGAGAAAACAGGTTTAAGAGCGAACAGACCAAATCAATGAAGACTGCAATGCTACAATACTGAAGGTCCCAAGTCCCTCATCTTTCAGCTTACGAACACCGGTCTAGGTGAAAGGTTACAAGGAGACTATTTTTCTCATATAATTCCACTTGCCAAAGCTTTCCTGTGCTTTTCGTTTCCCAACCTTCGTAAACAGCTGACTTGCCCCATAGTGGGGGTTAGTGCAATAAGGTGCTATGTAGGTATTACTTCTTAAGGTTCTTTGCAGCGTCCCTTCGGCCTTTAGCTTCAAAACCCCTTTCATTCCTTTTACTGTACCTCCATTCATATTGTCTTTCTCCCATCTTGCTATTCACCGTCTCCTGACAATTATTTCTTAGTGCAACTGCAAGGTTTTCCTCCTGTTACACCTTTCAAACCTACCTAGTCTCAACTTCCTTTCCAGCGCTGAATGACCTCATAGGTCCCAGTACTTGGCCTTTGGCCTAAACTCCATTTTTCAATCCAGTCCAGCTGATTTGACTAGGTTCTTTAATCTCGTGTTACTAGAAGCTTTTTTCCTTTCTTACTGAATATGTTTTGTTTGTTTGTTTGTATGGTGCTTTTACGTTGCATGGAACCCGTGGTTATTCAGCAACGGGACCAACGGCTTTACGTGACTTCCGAACCACGTCGAGAGTGAACTTCTATCACCAGAAATACACATCTCTCACTCCTCAATGGAATGGCCGAGAATCGAACCCGCGACCACCGAGGTGAGAAGCAAACACCAAACGAACCACGCCACTGGGGCGCTTCTTCTTACTGAATACGAATTCTGTTATCAATTTGTTGGTTCTGACTGAATCTTTGGATATATCACCGGTTTTCAAATATGCAGGTGGCTTCCCAACAGACTGGTCTTCCTCGTATCAAGATAAATACTGCTTAATCACTAATAGTAGCTCGTCTCCTGTTTCGGCGTCTAGAATGCTCACCAGGGGAATATGATGTTTAAACACCAATACCAATCTAATATTCTTCTTCTTGCTTTTCGTCGGGAGACTTCGTGGTCTCTAACTTGTTCTAGTCTTTTGCTAGTGAATCAATGCTCTGTGCTGTCTTCTTTAGTTCATAATAAGCCATTATAACGGCTTTGGTCTACCGGTCTGGTAAAGATTTAATAACATTAAGAATTTGTTTCTAGTTTCTTCGAAATACGCAATGAAGTAAGGTTTCCCCGGCCATTTGAAAATAGAAAATTGATCATTGTAGCTGAACGTTTAGATGGAAACTAACAAATTATTTTAAAATCCAGAAAAAACAGAAGGAAAAAAATGTATTATTAACTTACTTCAGTCCCGTGACCGCCGACGACGCCAGCCCACACATCACAAACAACTCGAGAAAAGGAAGAAGATTTTCAGGCCTGAAGGTCGTCTGCCCCGTCGCCACGATCTGGATCCTCTTGATCAACTCGACGAAGAACCCGAAGGGCAAGAGCAGGACTTCGTAGACCTGAGCCGCGTAACGCTGAAGGAAGCTCTTGTCCCGTTTCGGCAGGAACACCAGCAAAGGCTCTAGTGCTACGACCTCCAGGTCGTATCTCGTGTTGGTGAAGAGGTGATGAGAGAGACCGTGGCTTATGCGCCAGTCGTGGGAGGTGAGGAGGCTGAAGTCCCAGTAATACATTCGAAAGTTGTCCCGTTGGTGGAAGAAGTTGTGGGCGCACATGATGTTCATGGCCAGGACGAAGCCTGAGAGGAAGTTATAAGGCTGGAGTATATGATGTTGATTTCAGAGGGTATTTTGATGGTTATATTTCAACATAAACGCAGTAGGTTCCATATAATAATTATCAGTTCTGATTAATGTTTTCTAAGGGAATACTCATATGTAAAATTAATCTTCTATTGTGTGCCATTGTTATGGCAATACCAGAAGATAAACAGAAAACAATTTCAGGTAACAGAAAAGAATTTCAGATATAAGGTTTACGTTGCAAACATGGCAGCCAAACTTTAAAAACTGCATTACTGTTGCACACAAGACAGTGGGTATTTTATAACTTGAGCTTATCATCATCATGACTGGAACTGTAGTACTCTTGACCATAGAATAAAAAATAACACTCGGCAAAACGCAAACATATTACCATCCACGACCAGCTATAGTTGATTCACATCAACCGTGCATTTGATGTATAGGCCAGTCCCTTACGACGCTCCTGATTGGCTATTGATAAGCCACTCACAGGGCTAGAAACTCTCAGCCTCTCTCGAAAGTTCACATGGGTAAGATCTATGTTCCACCTCTCCTGAGGTATACTTCTTTCAGGAGAAGTGGGAACAAACATCCTGCCTATGTGAACTCTCGAGAGAGTGAGAGTTTCTAGCCCTGCGATTGGCTTAACAGCCAATCAGGTGCGTCGTAAAGGACTGGCCAAGACATCACATGGACGGTTGATGTGAATCAACTATAGCTACTTCCACAACACGGCACTCAAAGCATCCACAAATCCTATCATAGTAAAACCCAATCCTCACCAGCGAGAACAGCGAAGGTATAAGACTCTGTGACGGAGGCTAGAACAGTCAGTGTTACGAATCCCGCGAATAGACCATCTTGAATGAGAAGAATCTGACGGTTAGGTCCCTGGCCGATTTTCTCTAGAACTGGGCGCACCTGGAATGGAATATAGAATTTAGGCCAAAGCACTCGGTCCTATGAGGTCGTTTATCCAGGGAAACTAAAGAGTTGAAAGGTGTAGCGAGAGGAAAACCTCGCACTTGCACTATGAAACAATTGTTAGCAGAGGGTGGACAGCAAGATAGAATGGCGATAATGTGAATGGAAGAGACGTTACTGTTTAAATTCGACCACTCTTTTTTTCAAATACGTATACGACTATTTGGCTCAGAATGACAAACATTTCTCTGCCTGGAGGCTTCACACGATTGACCGTTCGGGGGACGAGACTTTTCTCCCCATTTCACGAACTGCAGACTAAACCAACTCAAAACGTTAAATAATCCTTTTAACTAGATTAAACCATCTCAGAACATTGAATAATCTTCTCGTATGTTTGTTCTAAAATCCCCATATCTTGACCGATTTTGATGAAATTTTAAATATAAATCAATACTAACGAGGAAATGTGATGGTGAAAAACAGAATTAAAACTGTATTTTAACAGAATTAAAACAGTATTTTAAAGACCACGAACTTATCGCTTTCCTTCAGGACGTCATTTCCCAGCAAATGGAGATGAACAAAGGTTGCAACCCCCCCACCACCGCCCTCCCCTCTCATTCTTTTAATCTAAGAACTGCGTCAGATTCACTCAGCTTTTAAGCGAGAACCTTCTAGTATTGTTGCTTACTGTTCGCAAGGTAAACCGCCAGTAAAACTTCTTATTGTCTGACTCTCAGCTGTTCTGTTTGACAGAGCAAGAAAACTCAGAACTAGCTCGATAGCACAAAATCCAAAGATCAGTTTCTCCATGCTATATTTGTGTAGCAATTTTCAAAATTTATCATATCAGCTCTTCCATACCTTCTAAATAATAATAATAATATCCTTTATTTCAGCTCAGGGCCATATACATGGAATATACAAAATACAGACAGTGACATACGCAATCTAGATACATGAGACAACATGATAAAAAAATTAATAAACGGCACTTATCCACACAATAGCTGAGGTAGCATTAAGATAGTAATCATAATACTGGTAATAACAGTAATAATATTGGAGAAAAAAATGCATTGAGAGTTATAATAGTTAGTGCACAGATTATATAACTTCAGTTTTCAGATAGAGACCTTAGGTGGTTATGATTAACTTATTGTAAGTTACTTCTGAATGATGACTTTTAGCCATGCATGCGTAATCTTGAACGCTAGGCTAAGGTCACACATAATAGGGTCAAATGATATCAGAAGTCGTTACCTGTTAAATAGGAGGAAAACGAAATAGCATAAATTTGCGAATCCTTTATGCTCTTATGATATTACAACAAGATAGAAACAGCTGGAAGCGGTCACTGTAAGCTGCAAACCCGACCAGGGCTTAAGGTATGTGAAAAAGAAGATAAAATCATTAAGTAAATCAAGATTGAATTTCAATATTCATTACGTTACCTAAGCACAGACACATTCAGTAGGAAATGGTTCTTCTGCATTAATAATCTTTGTTTGTCTGGCCTTAAAAGTCGTTTCTAAGAAAACTTTCTATTGCATTGAAGCTTGTCTACATTCCCCATCGCCACCACACAACACACACGCCCACACACACACACACACACAAAAAGTCTCAGTGGTTTATGGCAGTGATTCTGAGATGGGGGCCCGCGCTAGAAACTTCCAAGGGGGCCAGAAACAGAGTTGCTATATGGTGCCTATTATTTTTTCTTAATTGCAAAATTGCCAAAAACATTATCACTTTATGTTTTCTAATCATTATCTCAAAACATGCCAAAAAAACTAAAAAATAAATAAATTTTCATATAAGCAATGAAGAATAATAGCGGTATACAAATAGGCATAGTTTATAGTTGGCAAAAACTTCAGGGGGAGGGGGCGTGGGATCTATAGATAATACAGAAGGGGGGCGCAACTCAATAGAGTTTAGGAATCACTTGTTATTGGCCAGACAAACTTATCTGAAGCCCCAGATAGCAACTCCCAGTAGCATCGAGTGCCACTTTGACTGACAGGACAAATAGGCGGCAGTTAAGGACTGCATAGTTTCACGTTATTAATCATTTCGTGGTTCCAAATGTGTGTGTGTTTTTTTTTTTTTTTTTTTATCCAGTAGGTATTATACTGTACAATGTCGATACAGAAGAGGAACCTGAATGCTTTAAAATTGTGGGCAAGGAGAAAAAAAATGATGTTTTGCAATCGTATCAATTGGTTTATTACTCTGCATTTCAATGTTAGCCGTCGCTTTGATAGGAATATTCTGACAGTATATATATAATATATATATATATATATATATATATATATATATATATATATATATATATATATATATTATATATATAGTGTGTGTGTGTGTGTCTGTGTAACAATCGATTGCAAAGGATGACAAGATTTTACATATGTAGGTGTGTGTGTGTGTGCACGCGCGTGTGTATACGGTGTCAGAGGCAGAAAGAGAGAGAGAGAGAGCGTGCCCTTGACAGCGCCAGGAAAGAATGTGTACTTAACTCTCTTGCTATGATACTGCAGTGTAATGTAATATGCGCTTATTAAGTCTCTTGCCCTTGCGCTGGCTAGTCATCATGTACAACGAAACAACCGCTCGTATTTGTATAACCTACTTCGCAACAACAACAAACATGATATCTAAGCAATATTTAGTGGATGCGGAGGAAAGGAATAGGGATGTCTATTGAAACATTATTCAGCTGAAGCAAAATTAGGATAGCCCTTAGTGGGAAATTAAGGTTGAGAACGTGTCTAAGAATTTGTTACTGAGATAAGCGAGTTACTAACGAGAATGTGAGAGTATCACTTTGGGAGATGTGAGATGAAATCACACTAAGATCCCGGATTGAAGAACTATAGGACCCAAAAGACAAGTAGCTTGTCTCGATCAGTATGCACTAGACAAACAAAAAATGTTAAAAATGCGCCGAAGTTTCTTCGCCCTAATCGAGTTTTCTGTCCAGCTTTTAATCAAGGCCACCGAAAAATAGGTCTACATTTCGGTGGTCTCTTTATAATGCTGTATGAGCCGCGCCCCATGAACCTCTCAGCCGGCCGCGGTGGCCTGTGTTGTTGCGTTGCCAGAAGCACGATTAGGGCTAACTTTAACCTTGACTAAAATACAAACTAATGAGGCTAGAGGGCTGCAATTGGGTATGTTTGATTATTTCTTAAAGGCTTAGTACTTGTTACTCCTGCGCATACTCGTTTGGTATGACACTTTCAACAGCAAAAGGGTTTTCTATTCGTTCTCACTAGACCCAACGACACTTATTGCATTGCGTGAAGCACGATTATGGCTAACTTTAACCTTATATTAAAATTAAAACTATTGAGGCTAGAGGGCTGCAATTTCGCATGTTTGATGATTGGAGGGTGGATGATCAACACACCAATTTGTAGTAGACTTCTAGCCTCGGTAATTTTTAAGATCCGAGGGCGGACGGACGGACAAATAGCCATCTTCACAGTTTTCGTTTACAAGAAAAAATAAACGGTAAATGCAACTGTGAGCTTTATAACGAAAGAAAGTCTTACTTTTCTCTTTAGAGTTCTGTAGAACCCGTCCTCGTGGAACGTATACGGTGAACTCCTGGGCGTGTCAATGTCCTTAACGTAGTATTTGGGCAAAATCTTCTCAGCTGTCAGCTTTATGTGAGAACTTTCGAACGCCTCTGTGACGTCAGTCCCTTGGGTCATTGTGATCCACTCTTTGCCTAGGAAACGAAAAGGAAATTCTTGAGTTATTGCAAGAGGCCAATGATCTTTCAGGAGCATTTGTAACGAATTTACGTTTTGTCTAATAAAGTATTTATCTATAACAGGCAATTACCAGTAATGGGTTAATTTCACATGTTTGTCCAAATGTATCAAATTACGTTTTATGTAGTTGAGAACAGCTAGTAACAAATCTTTGGTACCCGCTTGAAAAACATGGCTTTTGTAAATTTGACATTAAAAATTCCCCCAAATTACTGAATCCTTCCTTTTCTCCACCTTTCCTGCTATAAAATGATGCATCCATGAGCAAACCATTCATCAAGAAATATCACATATGCAAAGCTTTATTTCACTTTATTTTATATCACAGTGACGATAGCTATTATTCTGCGAAAGACTTCCAGTCACCCCAACCTTAGTTCCTCGTTGGACGAGTCGGTTACATACTCGACTACCGATCTCAGGGTCCGAGTTCGATTCCCCGCTCTGCCAACGAGGAATCAGAGCAATTTATTTCTGGAGATGGAAATTCATTTCTCGATGTGGTACGGATCCCACAATCAGCTGTAAGTCCCGTTGCTAAATAACCAATTGATTCATAGCCACGTCAAAATATCTAAGCCTTCGTGTCAACCCTAAGAGAGTGGTCAATCAGCTCAGTGGTTTATTAAAGTAAGATATACTTACTGCAGCCTTATTTCATAATCACGTGACTGATAGATGAATGGGCAGCTATACCTCACAGTTAGATGATTTATAGACCCCAATAAAAAACAAAGTGGGCTGGAATCGTTTACTTTCTGTTTTATTTCAGTCTGAATGACGTCAGTCTTTCTAAGGCTCTGTGGTCTGTCTATGTAACTACCTCTTGAGTATTCAAGAAATAATTTGATGCAATATTTTAATATTTTCCTTTACAGAAACATCCATGTAAAATCAAAGATGGCAATGAAACGTCGCTGAATGCTAAATATAAGAGGTAACTTGGATCAGCAAAATACACTTTTTACAAAATATAACGGCAATTTTTACAACACAAAGCGCAAAATAAAAAAAAGACTTACTGTCCTGCAAAATCAAAGTAATATTGATAACTTTATCATTTTTCTATCATATTGAACCGACAAAGCAAAAAACGCCCTTTATTACGCTCAACCAGTCAGTCACCCAGAACATGGCCATTGACCCACTTTAAAATACACATCAGAAATTCCATATCACAATAGTAGTAGTAGTAGTCAAGATTTGTCTTTGAAACGGCTCCAATATCTCGCTTCATTTCCGACTATTTGTCTAATCATTTGTTATACTGCCTCACCTCCAAAACAGAGCCTGAGGACCTGCTTAATTTGTCTTAAGCTACACCTACTCACAATGTTAAAATTCTTTGCATACCCAACTCACGTCTCTCATAAAAAAAAATCCAGTATCAATGGTTTACAAAGAGTATCTTTGCTGCAAGTTTTTCACTGGCATATTTTGCTATCCTTAATGCTATAGACGAGCATTAACTTTTTTCAAGTACCTTATATTTCCAAATATTATAGTTTAATTATCGGGAACTTTCGTTAAAAGCAATTCAAGTAAACGCGAACTCTTTTACCATTTTCTGCTGAAAAAAATGAAAATAATTCATCAACTTTAAATTGTAAAAGATTCAACTTGAAATTGCTTGTATATACTCTGAAAATTATTTGGTGCCAAAAATCTCAGATCATAAGGATTTTGTGCTGATGAGAAAACTGTGCTATGTCGCGAAGCCTTGAAATGGTAAAAAGATATTATGTATATACCGTCTGTGATAATACTGATGCCTTATTCCTCAAAGTCTGCTGTCGAATCATTTCGTTAATTGGTCAATTTCATTTACTTTTTTTTTTTTACTAAAATTTAATTATTCTTTCTCTAAATTGTTATGATAAATGAAGTTTGAGCCTCTTTAAAATACCTATAGTATGAAGAAAACTTCGAACACAATAATCCTCAGACGCATCTGAAGAATTGCTTCTACCAAACCTGCACTATAAATCCGATAAGTAACATTGTTCGTAACAAGAAAAATCTGCTTAAAACTCACCTCCTGGATGCCTTGGCGCGAAGTCTGTCAAGTCATAGAGTTTGTTGTGAATCCTCCAATATGGCCCTATATTATCATCTATCCTCTTCCCTTCCAACCATCCAGCTGTGGTTTTTCCAACGTCGAAGCACGCGGGCCGGTCTTTGAACTTCCCAGGGGGTACATTGGTAAAATGAGCGTCGCGCTCCTGACTTTCTTTGGCGTTGGCCTCTGGGACTAAGCCCTCGCAAGGCGCCATTGTGACCTGCAAGAGAGAATGTTGAAATCTGTGCTTAATCTGGTGAAGTTTTCACTGGAGCTCATTAATACTTGAACATCTCAAATCACAGAGGATTTAAATTAGCTAGAATGGAACAAAACTGACCCAGTTGTCTATCCTTGAAAAAAGGCTATAAAATCAAGACTGCTATCTCTCATGTACAAATACCAGCAGCAAATATAATACATAGAAGATACTGGCAAAATTATTAACGGAATCAATCCTAATAAGACAACAGCTGAGTTGAAACTGGATCTGGACCCCAATCTGGTTGGAGAATCTTGATTATTTCTCTTTAGGTTGGGTTAGGTTTGATAAGTGAAATGAGGTAAATATTATCACTGACATCATTGACTTGAGAGCAGAAACTTTACTTTAAAGTCATAGAATATTTACATGTTGGCAGTGTTATATCCTCTAAGGGTACTTTCTACTTTCTTTTACGCGTGACTTTAACACAGATGACTTCCTGATAATCCTGCCTTGACCATATGAAAATGGGTAAACCAAGGATTAAATATTGTGACAAGGCAACGCCACCTATTGTCAAATATTCGAAATAGTTAAATACAGTCTTCTCTTATCTACGGTCCATCATGGTACAGACGCAAGATTCTGAATGGATTACCAGAAGTTCTGCAAGGATAGAAAGATCAAAAACATTTTAGTGAACTGTATATAATCCCTGTCTTTTCAGCACCTTGTAACAAGATCACATATAACTGGATCAAATATGCCAATGAAAATTAGCATCTTATTAGATTACACTTACCATTTTCAGTTCATTTCAAAAAATTGTTTATCAACTCTGGCTCAGTGGAGTGACTTTCCCTTGTATACATTGGCCATTTTGAGTCTCAAGACTCCGTCTCCTTGCTCTGTAAGGCTGATTTTACACGCGACACTTTCTTGCTATCTGTGTTCAAAAGTTTTATAGACTAAGTCACGATAACGTGTCTCGACATTAGATAAGACATCCTCACGCGCATTTCTCACTAAAGTTTTCCATTTTTATGAGGTTTCAAGAGGCAGACAGACGTATGATTTTTGGCTATCCCAGGAATATAATATCTGTTCTATTTTTGTTCACTAAAGAAGTTAACAAGCATATTTGGAAGCGTTTTTTTTTTTTATTTCCTGTAGGATTTTTTTCCAATTGATCATTAATAAAGTTTCTTCTCGTCTGTGAGTTTCTGATTTCTTCCTAATTAATTACCGCATTTTTACAGTTTCTATTCGAAATACTTACTTCTCCCCAATTTGTTTTCTGCGTTCCATCTTCTTTTCCAAGTTACCTCCGTTTCGCCACTTAACTCAGATGAATACATTTTCTTTTCAACTTCCCTTACTAATTGAAATAAATTTTCATTTTAACTTCTCTTCATGCGATTAGCCATGATCCATTTTATTATGAGTAAAAACGACTTCACTCGCGTGAATACGATCACCTCAGCTTGCGCTGTGACATTATACATTCTTATCTTGAACACTTGAAGATCTAAGAACAATCACACGTCATAAGAGCAGCAGTTCTTGAAAGGGTGATTTTGGCCAAGGTCACAGACAGGGGTCATTTGAGGATCACACTGAGCAGAAAGTTTATGCATCTTTCTCTAGTCTTAGTCTGGTTCGTGGCCTTTGTTCTCTTCCATTAAAAAAACTATGCTCAGTAATATAAATAACACTAGTAATAGTAATAACAGTGATAATGAAAATAATAATAATTTTGCTTTCTTGTTCATATTAGAGGTTTTACTTCCACAGTATTCTAATGTTTCAATTGCTTCACGGCCAACTTGTTACTTCCCAGCAGTTATTAACCAGTCCTTGACACGTGATTCAACTCAAGGGCAGTCGGTATCACTTCTTTAATTTGCTTGGTCTCTCTCTTTTGTTTTACCACTTAAGTCGGATTTCTAGAATTTGAATATAAAATTTAGGCAAAATGCCAAGCAATGGCATTTGGTCATTCAGCGCTGAAAAGGAAATTGAGAGTAAAGAAGGTTTGCAATGCGTAATCTGAACAGAGGTACAGAACGCTGCAATGAACCTAAAGTAATGCCTACAGTGCATCGCGTATGGTGCACTGACGGCATTGCCCAGATTTCTGTCAGCAGTGAAATATCGAAACGAATGTTGGTAATAGTTGCAGTAGCGTAAGTATTTACAAGAGACCATCATATTACAGTATGTGCGTCTTGTCAGTTAGGGTGACCATTGGTTTGAGTAGTGCCACACTCACGTACCCTGTGACCTCGTCCACATCTGTGGGTTGTACCGTCCACGGTACATTTCTGTTCCCAGTGGAACGTTGAACTGGGCCGGGGTGCATTCCTGTTCTTAGTGGAACGTGGAACTGGTATATGTAAGAGTATACTGTGGCACCTATCATCGAAATTGTTACGCTCCTAACGTACGCCTACGCTCAATTTGTCATTTCTTATTTCTGTTCCTCTTTTATATACATTTTTTTCATATTTTTATCTATTTATTTATTAATTTCACGATTTATCTATTTTTTTATTAGTAACTGATCTCTTCAGTTACTTCTTCCAGATGAACGACATATCCTTTGGAAGTTTGAATGTCAAGTCTATGGCACCTGTGGGCTTGTTCCAAATGAATGGGGTTCAGCTCCAGAATAATAATAATAATAATAATAATAATAATAATAATTAATAATGACATATGCAGATAACACTGGTGAATGCCATTTGCGAAAGTTTGTTTAAAAAGGATACATTAAACATCTTGGCATTTCATTTATAATGACGAAATTTCAAATGGAGTTACAATTACAGAAGGGAATTCGCCTGGAGTTACTTTCTATTGTGGAATAATTTTAAAAAATTATCGATTACCTCTCTGAACAAAACACAGGAAGTCGCACAAATCAAATAACGAAAGCAGAGTCAAGAAAGAGCAAAGAAGCAAAATTCATCAAATAAAAAAAGATAAAATTCTAGCTGCGCAGTCACTTAAAATCATTGCTGCCTTGTGAGCACAACAGTTTGATAAGAGCTTCTAATTATACTCTTGGGGGTTGACACCGTGTCCTACCCACACAACCCCCCCTCCCCACCAACCCCCTCAACCAACTCCCACAAAAATTAGTTTTTTGTGTTCAATAGGCAGCCTTAGTCTACACGTAGAAAACTAAACATCATTTCATAATATTAGTTTAACAAAAGCTGTGGTTCGTATCTACTTTTTATGTATGCAATTCTCTCAAGGAATAAAAGGAGAAAGAGATCTATGTAATACTTTAGAAATATGTAATTTCTTCAAGGAGAGAGAGAGAGAGAGATTTCTTGTAATTTCTTCAAGGAGAGAGAGAGAGAGAGAGAGAGATTTCTGTTTCCCAGCCGTCGTTATTTTTTCAAGTTACGGACGGCCTAAGTTGCCATGTACGCTTTTATCGTTCATTTTTTTATTTATTTATCGATATTGCCAGTCTTTGCATTACTGTTACTAGCTGACCGACCCAGCACTGCTTGGGATAACTCTGAATGACAACTGATAAACTTGCTTTCTTTCTCTCTCTCTCACTCTCTCTCTCTCTCTCTCTCTCTCTCTTTTTCTATTTTTCTCCTACCTAACACCCTCTCTCTCTCTCTCTCTCTCCTCTTTCTCTTGCTCTTTCTTTCTCTCTCCAGCCATTACCGTCTCTTTCCCCCTTTCTTCTCACTAATACCAACTCTCTATTGCTCTTTCTTCTCCCAAACACCCACTCTTCTTTGTCTCTGTCTCTGTCTCTCTCTAACCCTCCCTGTCATTTTTTGTCTGTCTTCTCCCTAACACCCTGTCTACTCTCTCTCACTTCCTCTCCCTGTCATTTTCTCTCTGTCAACCCCCTTCTCAAACTCCACCCTCTTTATGTCCTTGATGTTTACCCTACAGGATTCTTTTCCACATAAGTCATTTATATACAGAAATTATGTATGATAAATTCGTAAAGTAACTAAGTCTACGGGCAGAACCAGCCCCGTTTCATTGGCATAAATAAAATTAAGTATATCTTAGTTTTACCAGACCACTGAGCTGATTAACAGCTCTCCTAGGGCTGGCCCGAAGGATTAGGTATTTTTACGTGGCTAGGAACCAATTGGTCACCTAGCAACGGGACCTACAGCTTATTGTGGGATCCGAACCACACTATATCGAGAAATGAATTTCTATCACCAGAAATAAATTCCTCTGATTCCGCATTGGCCGAGCCGGGAATCGAACTTCGGACCACAGGATTGGCAGCCGAGCGCGAAAACCACTCGTCCAGTGAAGAACCAGCTCCGTTTCAGGGAATCCCTTCTCACCCCCAACCCCTTCGGAGTGGGGGCGAGAGGTAGGATGAAACCTCGTTATAAACCATCTTAGGGGTCTCCTAGGTAACCCTGCCAAGTTTCATGCTCATCAGACCAGCCGTTTTGCTGTGATTGATTGACAGACAGCCGGACGGACAGACAGACGTAACTCCCATTATAGTAAGATTATTCCTCTATATTCACATACTATATTTTGCTCTGTCTTGTTATCTACGCCCACCGATGGGCAGCGTACATTAGACATTGTTATGAATGTTCCTGCTACGTTCTCAATACTACTTTACTTTATTTCTTTGTGTTGCATATTACTGCCAATGATGTCATGATTATTCTTATTATTAAGAAACTATTGACTATATTAAAAAAGTTAGGTAATTCATTATTATTATTATTATTATTATTATTATTATTATTATTATTATTATTATTATTATTATTATTATTATTTGGAGAGTAGCCGTTCACCCTTCCTTTCGTAGCGGATTGCACTTGCAAACTAATTATGTGTGTGGATATATATATATATATATATATATATATATATATCTATATATATATATATATATATATTTATTTAAGCCACAAATATCGGTTGATATTGAATTCACTAAGCCTTGGGAATAATTCACAATATAATTGCTAATTACTTCCACCCTTGCCAGGATTCGAACCCGGCTGGGGCAAAACACTTTCAATAGTGTAATTCTTTTGATTGTGAGTTATTCCTGAAGTTTAGCGAATTCTTAATTATATTATATTTGTGGCTTAATATCTGGGAATGTATAAACGTCTCGTGTCTAAAAGAGGCAAAACTCCACACACACACACACACACACATACACAAGAGATGCCGTACGCCTTACATCAAGCATGAAGAATGATAGGTACACATCAGTGCAGTTTCTCTGCTGAGTCACTGTGCCACTTATGATCACTATGCCGCTTTGGAAAATTATACCCAATCAAGAAATGTTCCCCAACTCTTAAACTCCAACTAAACTAACCCTACAAAGTACTGAAGAGAGAAGAAAACCCGTACTCACTAGAAATACACCGTACTCACTAGAAATAAAGAGGACCAGACGGTAATAACACCACTGAACACATTGCTAGAACTGAACTACTGACTGACCAAGTTTATCGGCAGAGAAGTTGGTGAGTTGGTCTGTTTTCCCGTTAAGAGAAAAGATGGGGGAGGGGGGTTTCCTCCGCCCGGCCGGGTTGGGGAAGGAGGATGAGCATGTGGAGTGGCACTGACTACGCTGCCAGACGAAAGATGTGTAAACAATTGGTTACTATAACAGAACATTTGCTCTTTGTCAGTTATGGTAATGAGTTGATTTACTTGTTTTATCTCATTTAGATCTATTTTACACTGTGAACTCAAGTTTGATTCATAGTGTTTTTGGCCTGGTTCTCTGATACATTGCGAAATAAGATTACATGAAAGTTCACATAGTTTTCTCTTTCTCTTATTAAAGTTCCTAGAAAATTGATCACTGAAACTTTACAAAATTAACTGCCAAAAGGAAGAGTAGCGCATACTATTTGTTAGTCCTTTTTCTAAACTTAGCATTAGATTATGAAACGTACGCTAACGTATAGTACTCCTAAAAGTATCAGAAGTATCACAATAAGGAGAGATCATCCGACAACCGCATTCGTACACATATGTAAAAATAACACACACGCACGCACGCACGCGCGCACGCGCGCGCACACACACACACACACACACACACACACACACATATATATATATATATATATATATATATATATATATATATATATATATATGTGTGT
>NC_061094.1:46330114-46359261 GCF_015104395.2 Macrobrachium nipponense
ATATGTGTGTGTGTGTGTGTGTGTGTGTGTGTGTGTGTACAGAAGGAGTAATACTCTTGATTAGAACGACGAAATGCATTTGTGTACAGAGCTCGATCATATAGCATCCTTCTGTGCACTTGATCAAGTCTTGTAGATTCAACTTTTGTCAGTATTTCAGATGCATGTTTTACAGAAGGAAATTCAGCTTACACTGTCTTTTATCCTTATTATAATTGTCACTCCTTGATATAGCCTACATCCATATCATTTCATCTAGAAGCTTGACCCGCCGATATATGTGTCGTATTATATGAATGAAAAGTCATAAATCACATAACGGTCCACCATCTGGAACTCACGGCGCAGCTCCCAGCGGAGAGTCAATGCATCTGAATTAGGCCTATGGTGACGAAAGCGGTGAGCTTCTCTCTCTCTCTCTCTCTTGTGGTAGAAGCTTGTGAAAACCCTCATAAACATCCAATGGTTGATATAAGGCTCTTTTTAGACCGGGATTTAAGGGTTCTGCGCTGCTGTAGGTACCATAAACAGCTGCTGGAGGGTGCGTCTGTAGTAGGCCTAAGGAACCTTCTCTGTAAGAAAAGGTACATTTGTGGCTGCGGATGAGTTTAGGCGGGCAGAAGATGATGTCAAATCTGCAGAAGCTACAACCCTCCTGGTTTATCTTCCTACTGAAGGAGGTGGTATCACTGTGGGTAGTATAGGGACGTTACTATAAAAAGTCGATTTTTTTAAACCTGGCAAACTTGCACTTAACTTGCACTTAGCTGCTTGTCGCTGATTGGATGAATGTCGTGTTGTCCGAATCTCTCTGTTTTGTTTTCACACTGTTTCAGAATCGTGATTATACGGCCATAGATTGAGATAAGAGCCAAATGATGTAATGTTATGTAAATACCAGTTGTAATAAACTAAAGTATTAAGAACTTACATACCAAATTATTATATAATAGTTAATAGTTATGAAACAACACTCTCCGAAGCTGTAGACTTGAAATATGTTTCAAACGCATGAACTTTAATGTTTAAATTTCTAGCTAGATTTTTAGTGCAATCATGCCATTGGTTGTTTGAAAAAAAAAAAAACATAATCATTGTACATTGCTGATGTTGTATAACGCCTAAGAACAAAATACTATCGTAGAAATGTAAGCTTGTCAGAAAATTTGGGGCGGAGGAGTTGTGGGAGGAACAGCCTCGGGGTTGACAGAAAGTTGACGTACTCTCAGCGGGAGGTTCAAATGCGGGTTGTGTTCTCGTCTTCACAAAATAATAAAGATGTTTATATATCATAATGTTAATTTTTTGCATTTCAAAACTTGAGTTGCTGTTGCTGTCGCCTTAATGATTTCTTTCATTGTCTTGCTAGGGCCCTATGAAGTGAAACATTGAAAAACACTCATTATTATATTACGGCGCTGACTGGTAAGCCTACTGCCAGTAGCATGTATATGCCTGGTGTTTGAAGTGCCTTCATCTCTGCTTTGTTCCATATCGTCTCTTGTGGCCATGGCTGAAATAGGTGAAATCGACGACAGTGAGCCAAATGCTCGATAGCCGCTTCCAAGCTGATTGATTATGGCGGTGTGTGCAGCAGACGACAACTCGCCGGCTGTTCCTTTCTCAACTCCTCCACCCCAAATGTTCGGCAAGCTTACATTTTCTACGATAGTATTTTGTTCTTAGGCGTTAAACAACCTTCAGCAATGTACAATAAGTACGTTTTGCTTTTTTCCAAACCACCAATGGCACGATTGCACTAAAAATCCAGCTAGAAATTTAAACATTAAAAAAGTTCATGCGTTTGAAACATATTTCAAGTCTACAGCTTCGGAGAGTGTTGTTTCATAACTGTTAACTATTATATAATAATTTGGTATGTAAGTTCTTAATACTTAAGTTTATTACAACTTGTATGTACATAACATCACATCATTTGGCTCTTATCTCAATCTATGGCTGTATAATCACAATTCTGAAACAGTGTGAAAACAAAACAGAGAGATTCGGACAACACGACATTCATCCAATCAGCGACAAGCAGCTAAGTGCAAGTTAAGTGCAAGTTTGCCAGGTTTAAAAAAATCGACTATACAATACCTTGAAAGACTGAAGGTTTGTGCACGCGATGGTCGTTGGTTTAGTAGAGGGCCAATAACAGCCTTTCGTTACTGCTGAAGCAACCAAGTTGACACACACACACACACACACACTATATATATATATATATATATATATATATATATATATATATATATATATATATATATATATATATGGTATAGTCCGAAAGGCAGTACTATACTTTCTTGAAAAGTTATGACCATGAGATTCGCCCTGTTTCTTCTTTAAATGTAAGCATTTATACTACGGTCTTTTAGTGCGCGTGTGATAAGAGATCATCATAAATTACTGACGGTTAACATAACTTAAAATTTGGATAAGATGAATTTTTCACATGATGTAGCATCGCTGATATGATAACATCATAACTGATAAAGTAGTGTCTCCAAATTCTTGATAGGATAAGGGTTATCATCACTTACAAGCATGTTTGCTGCAGGAGTTTCTCTCTCTCTCTCTCTCTCTCTCTCTCTCAGCGGGAGACCTTGGCAACACAGATTGTCGAAGATATAGTCCAGTAGTACGGGGAAAGTAATAAAACCAAAATATCTTTTCCCATCTACGATAGAAATGTCCTTTTGGCCTGAATCCAGTTAATTATCTGAGAAAAGACAGGATCACTGAGCAAACCTGCCATGCTGATGAAGAGCGCTCGATCTAAATTAAGTTTTGTCCCGAGCATGGAAGTTTCCAGAGGTAAAAAGATTTAGTTTTCATTTTATCAAGAGGTGAGATTAGCCTCTCAGAATTAATTATGTCTATGCTTGTGTGTTGTGTGTGTGTGTGTGTGTGTGCTAGCGCCGAGAGTAGGATAAGATCATAGGAACTTCACTCTCCTTGCTTTCTAATCGTAATTCAAATTTTTTTCCTGGTAGAAAATATGCGCACGTAACTGATATTGTACAAATTGCCATGATAATAAACAGAGTTCGTGATTATTGTTGAGAGTTTTTCTCAAATCTACCATACTGTAACGTCATGGCACATAGCATGCAGGTAGCTGCAAACAATCCCCATATATGCAAAATAAGAAAATAGCGATGCTTTTCACTAGATTATTATTAAAATCAAGTTCCAATGAATATCTAGCTAGGATATTGGTGCTGTGTCACGGTTAGTTTAGGATAGAGTGCAGTATAGCCCTAGGGCTAAGAGATTCATACCTTGAGGCAAGATGCTGTTTAATTAAACTTTATAATATATATATATATGAATTATATATATATCTATATATATATATATATATATATCATACATACATATATATATGTGTGTGTATAGAGCGAGCCCAATTGGGAGTAAGATGCGTTGCTTGCCATATCAATGCATCATGTCCAGGCCAGGAACGTCATTTTTGTTTGGGGGTGGGGATGGCAACTGGGGCCCCCCAAGACTCAATTTGCGCCCCCTCCCCCCTTCCCCCCCCCCCCCAAGCCTCAACTTGTCTCCCTAACCCCCAGCCCCAAGAAGAAGTAATAGCATGTGGTTTCTTTTTAAATGCGCAGTCATAAATATATGAAATTTCTCGGAAATATTAAGTTTCTTGATCCTTGTCTTTCTACTATAGATCTACCAGTGATGATGAGTTAAACAAACAGTAGTGGGAATACTAGTTTTTTGCTGAAATACCTTGCGTATTTGGCTTCAAAAAACATGAAATAAGCTCAAAATAGGCTTATTAGGTTCGCTTCGCTCGCCAAACCGTCTTTGTCAACCCCCCCCCCCCCCCCCTGCCAACAAAAACCTGAAATGACGCTCCTGGTGCCTGAGTTCAAACACTGGAAATCAATTATATAGTCATTTCTATTTAGATCACTTAAAGTACTGTTTTGTAACATGGCCACATTTTCTGGAAACCTTGTAACGATAAAGTTTATGGTAGTCATATTCAAAGTGTTTATCTAAAAAATAATTCGGCGTCCGGTGGTGAGGGTTTTGTTGGGACGAAATTCATTTACGTGCGTGCCAAACTTCCATTCTAAGGAAATTCTATGGAATATAGTCGTTGTTATATGCCAAAACTGAAGGAATTACTCTGAAATATTTGCCAAACATGGTTTTTATGTATACGTTGTTTTAATGATCAACATTCTTAAGTTTTGTTAATATCATATTTGAGAAACGTGGCACTATGTTGCCACATCTACAATCTCGATTCTCAGGTCGAGTATCGAAATCTGTATCTGTCAGTCAAGAACATATACCCTTCGTTAATCTCTTAAGAATGGTCAAATATTATAAGTTGGGTCCTTTATGGTGAAGGTAAGGATTAGCGGATGTAAATATAGTTGGCGCTCAAACACGTGTGTGTTTGTGTGTGATTAAATGCTTAAAAGATGTCTGTTATCTGAACTTTTCTATAAATTGAGAAATTTGAATATGAAAATTGGTTTTTTTTTTACATCTTTGATGTTATTTTTATTTCCTTGTGTAGAACGTTCCAAGACAACAGTAACTGAAATTGAAAAAAAAATATTCGGGGGATAAGATGAAAAAAAAATCCAAATACCGTTGTTAGGATTGAAATTGGTCTAGCGTTGTCCAAACATCAATCTATTAAAATTTCAATGAGGTAAAGGGAGCAGTTTAGTAACTGAAATTGATAAATTTGCTCCAAAAATTATTGAATCGTAATTTTTGTACACAGGTCCCGATGACAATTGTGTTAAACCAGTCATTAATATTAACATTATAAAGTGAAGAAATGTGGCTTGGTATTCTCTGACCTCGTGTCTCGGGCCAGGCACGGGTATATTATGAGCAGTAGTTGTCATTATATGCACTTTGTCACAGTAACAGAGTTGGAGATGCAGCAACTACCTCCAATACCGCCACCTCCTCCGACATGGAACCAAGACCTAGCAGACTGGTTGTATTTCGTCTAGCCCTCGAAGAGTTGGGCACCGCACAATACACACCTCCAGAAGACATAGATCAGCTAGAAAAACAAGATTTAGTTGAGGCTATACACAATACAGCAAACAGGGCAATGCCATGAGAGGAGGAAGAAGACCACACCTACAAAGACTCCTGGACTACTGCCCGAGAAGTAAGAAGACTGAAAACCCTACTGAACAGGGTAACAAAAAACTACAGGAAAAGAAGAACAACAGAAAACAGGGAACTGCTACAAGCATGTAAAAAATGATGTTCAATAGCAGCTGCAGGAAATAAGAATTGAAAAGTGGATGGAATGGTGTACAAAACTATCACAGTACACATCTCTCTCGGAGCCATGGAAGTGGCTGAACAGCGTAGCCAGGGAGAGAAGAGAACACCCGTAGCAACTCACCCTCACCCACTAGAAGAAACGGAAAGACTGGCAATATCCTTCGCCAACAGGACTAGCTCAGGCAACCTCTCCCCCCCTGAAAACAAGAAGAATTCAGGATCAACTCACACCGATTAGATGGGAGGAGATCGATTTTGCCTGCCACAGACCAGATGATACAGACACCCCTTACACAGTAGAGGAACTGAAAGCAGTATTTAAAGTTGGCAGAGACACAGCACCAGGAGCAGACAGGATAAAATGGGTCCTGCAGGAGAAACAGCCTTTCTGAGAATCCTAAACAAAACACACATTGAACACACGAGACCACAAACCTGGCGGCAGCAGGACATGCAGTCAATCCCCAAACCTAAAGATCCAGAGAACCCAAGACCAATCGCATTGGTGTCATGCATTGAGAAAACTGGAGAAAAAATGGTACTAAATTAGAATGAAGTACAAGGACTGGTCCACTGCACAAGCAGCTATATGCATATCAGGAAGGAGTCGGAACTACAGAGTGCATAACAGATGTTCTCAGCTACATAAATCAGAAGAAGGCTACAGTAGTCTTCATAGATTTTGAAAAGGCTTTTGAATTAGCCAGTCCAGCAGCAATACTTCAATCAGTAGTAAGGAAGGGAGTCCCTAGCCTGGACAAAAAACTATGTACTGGGAAGCAGGCCAGAGTAAAATTCCAAGGAGTGATGTCTACATTCCACGACTTGGAAAATGGCACCCCTCAGGGAGGGATTCTGAGTCCATTTCCATTCATCATACTAATGGAGAATATAGCCTCCCTGCAGCTTCCAGAAGGCGTAGAAATCTTTATCTATGCCGATGATGTGTGTGTAGTAGCAAGAGGAGCTGTTAGAGTGCCCAGAATGCAAAGGGCACTCAATGACATCAACAATAAATCAAATGAGCTAGGTCTTAAAATAAATATAAATAAAACAAAGGCCATGACAATAAAAGCTCACAGACCGCTGCAACCACTGACAATAGGAGCTGAGCCCATAGAATGGGTGGACAGCTACATGTACTTGGGAGTTGTCATAGACCAGCAGCTAACTTTCAAGGAGGAAATCAAGTATTGAGAGAAAAAAGAGCAAATGCAAGACTGCCGCCATGAGATACATGTCATCCCTGAAGGAGGAGCAAATGAACACATACAAAGGAAGTACTACTTAGCCTACACCAGAGCACTGGTGGACTATGCTGCCCCCCTCTCGATAAGGCTGACAGAGGCTCAAAAAGAATCACTGGAGTCATTCAAAACAATGCAATGAGGCTTATGCTAGGAGCACCCACATGGACAAGGCTGTGCAACCTCAGGCTTGCAACTAACTTGCCAAACTAAGAGGATAGGATTGCACAGCGAAAATGCAAGCCACAATGGCCAAGATTGTCCTCTCAGAAGAGACTCCATCTTGAGGGAAAGAGCGAGAGAGGAACTTGCTAAACACCCAGAGATTCAAAGTCCGAGTTCCTATGGTAAGGACCAAAGTGACATCAAAAGTCTAGGCATGGCAGAGACACTGTTGCAGCTAGGTCCAGACACAACACAGGGCACACAACATCTACCACCCTGGAAGAAGGACACTGCAATATATAAATACACAAGCCTGCCAAGAGCAAAAGAAGACGCACAAGAGAAGAGCTAAGAGCGGCAGCCAATGAAGCAATCAGAAACACTGAGACCATAGGGGCACAAACATACTACACCGATGGCACTGTAGGTCCTCAGAATCAAACTACGGGAGCTGCAGTATATTCAAGAAACTTCACAACCTGTTGGAGGACCTCCAACCACGCCTCCCACTATGCAGACAGAATTAACAGCAATAAGGCAGGCACTGCTGTACTCACTGGAGAATGAAGAAGGGCCTGTAATCATCCACACCGACTCAAAGTCCTCAATGCAAGCCTTGCAACAACAGAAAAATAAAGAGAACAAGGCACTGCTGGCTGGAATTAAAACACTGCTACACCAGCACAGCGAAAGAGGAAGACCTGTCACCTTAAACTGGATACCCAGTCACATAGGAATTCCAGGCAACGAGAGGGCCGCCGATGAGCTAGTCAAAAGTACAAAACAACATTGACAGAGTGCAAAATACATATACAACCTGCACTGCAACAAATCAAGGAATGATTTTTTTTTTCAATGAAACCACTCTGCAAAGAAACTTGCTAAAAGACCATCGTGAGCGGGTAGAAAAGAACTCACTGTCTGCAGATGGTATAAGACATTGGACTGATCTAGTGCCTCCTCTCATACACAGGCACACACCAAAGAAAACTTGCTGTGATCATCCACAGACTCAGGCTAGGATTAAATAAAAGCCTGCTGGGAAATCGTGGAAAACAGTGTCAGACCATGTGAACATGTCAAGAAGAAACATAGCAACCACTCCTTCACTACCTGGGGAATGCAGAGAAAACAGCACAGCTAAGGGGTGCAGCACAAATTGAATTACTTGCACAAGAGCTGAGCATGCAGCTGCCACAGTCACAAAAACAATCATTGAAAATTTAGAAGAGCATGCCCTGATGCTCTACAACCTACCTCCACCAAGGTAAATAAACTAAAAGTAACATCAATCACCCTCATCGCATCCCCTCACTGTAAGGCTCTATCCACATCTCCACTATCAATCTTTAAACTTTACCTACCACTGAAATCCTCCCGCAGGGACCCAAGGGAGTAAAGGGTTGGATAACCCCACCTGCACAGCTTCTCTAATATTCGAAAGCCTTACATTTCTTCAAAACTTCTACTACAATATGACATGATGGCCCTGTCTTACTGACACCATCATCCTTGCCCTTGTTCACTCCTATTTCTACAACTAAAAATATTTCCAATTTCATAAAACTAACCATGAACCTAATGAATCTTTTCAGATCACCTACGGGCCGAACAAGGGAAAGGCCCATGCCAACAAGAAGTGTTGGCTTAATACAACAACAACAACACTCATTATGGGACATACAGCCTTTTGTATTTGCCATGGAATGGTCAGAGTTCCTCATTGAGAGTCATTCAAGGACAAGCAAGGCAAATTATTCATAACGTTTTAAGATACTTCAACAATGGAGAAACAGAACAGAGGACCCATGACTAATGTTGCAAATGCAACTCTTCGTACAGCTGAGGCAACAAAAGTTAGTAAGTTACAGTTGAACGAATAAGTAAAGAAGCACGAGAGTCGCAAGAATTATCTGGTAACCCAGTTTTCGATTTAAAGAAGAGGAAAAGATCGGAACCTGTGACTGGTTTGGATGACTTTGACAAATGTTTGCTACGTCGGATAGTTGTCCAATTTTATGAGAGGAGAGAAATGCCAACCATTAATAAAGTGTTATCTGAAATGAGGGAAAGAACAGGATTCAAAGTGGATAGAGAATCTTAAGAAAAGTTTTGAAAGAAATTGGTTTCCAACACGCAAAACTCGATGGTAGGAAATTTTTGATGGAACGATATGGTGCAGTGCTTGCGAACAAGATTCATAGAAAAAAGGCAAAACGTCAAGGAGAACGGACGAGATGTAATTTATCTGGATGAGACTTGGGTTAATCAAAATTACACTGTAGGAAAATGCTGGAAAGATAATAAATCCGAGAATGCTTCTGAAATTAAAGTGCCGTCAGGAAAAGGTGGCCGACTTCTAATTTCTGCATGCAGGCTCTGCAGAAGGCTTCATTCCAAACGCTGAGCTCACATTCACTGCAAAGAATGACGGTGATTATCACCGTCAAATGAATCACGAAGTGTTTGAAGAATGGTTTCGTTGCCAGTTGCTCTCAAACATACCGCCAACTTCAATTATTGTGATGGACAATGCTCCTTATCGTTCAAGGAAAGTAGATAGACTACCAACGATGTCAAGCAAAAAGGCAGTCACTACAGAATGACTCATCTCTAAAGGTGCGGAACCAACAGAGAAAATGTTGAAGGGCCAACGTTTAGAGATGGTAAAGGAGTACTCCGTTAAAATAAAAAAAAACACTTATGTCGTAGATAAAATTGCAGCAGAAAATGGACATGAAAATTATTCGGCTTCCTCCCTACCACTGCCAATACAACCCAATAGAACTAATTTGGGGCCATGTGAAAAAAGTTTCATAGCGAAACGAAACGATTTTCAAATGGCAAACCTATTGGAACTTACTAAAGAAGCTCTGGATACTGCGACACATGAAAATTGGGAAAATGCCGTAAGACATGACGAGCAATTGCAAGTGGAAGATGCAGCAACAGATATCTTGATTGATAAATATATTGACTCATTATTGTAAGTCTTGACTCTTCTGATGAGAAGTCCTCTTAAAGCATCCCTCTCTCTCTCTCTCTCTCTCTCTCTCTCTCTCTCTCTCTCTCTCTCTCTCTCTCTCTCGTCTTTTTACGCTTTCTGCACTGTTCTCTTTGAAAACCAATGTAAATGCTGTATCACGAGGTTAAATAAAGTGTATCATTATCATTCTTATTTATTAGATATACTGTATTTATTACTGAAGGTTCCTAAAATAAAGAAATGATTCATGTATGAAATTTATCAAATCCATGATTTCCCTTTTAGTTTTCTCTCATGTAGGTTGTTAATAAAATAAGTTAATTGAATAAAAAGAACTGTTTCATATCTGAAGTTTTAATGCCAATACACACTATCTAATAAAGGAAAAATCACCTTATACCGGCGAACCCTTCTAAGACAATTAGGGTGGGCATTCCCTTTCACCAGACTCTGAAAGGAGGATAATCTGTACAGGACAGAGGTTAAGACCTAAGGGTAATGTTTCCCTTGGGTGATTAGTAAGAAATACAGAGCTTTGACTTTGGCCGCCTCTACAAAGAACTTGGAGATATGGCAACGCGTGTTTTCGCTTTTTAGACACGCCCAAACCCTCACCATAGATTGGTACTACCATAGCACCATGATGAAATCTGAAAGAGATGATTCAACTGGAATTACCTGGGAATTTAGGACCCAACTTTCTTACTTAATTAAGTAAGTTGCAAATCAAGTTTTTTTGTGTTAGCAGAATGAAGAAAAATAGTAAACATATGCAATATAAAATAATAAAAGTATTCAGTGTTAAGACAATAAACAAAATGTTTGGCATCTAATCAATTTGTAAAACATATGTTAATACACATACACACCTGCATCTATACGCGATAAAGAAATAAGAATTGAAGGTATTGAACCAATCTAGGTATCGTTAACTTAGTATGGAGGGCCCTTCGGACACTATATAAGCAACCAACATAGACGATCAAAAGAGAGTATAAAGAAAAGCAGAAATACAACGCCCACATAAAAATAACTCGAGTACAGAAACAAAGTGGGGCATTCAAATTCACTTTAGCTTGGAATAAATCCCAGAGAGGGCTTCGTTAATCAAATATTATTAGTAGATAAGTCCCTGAAACCTCTTTACCCAATCATAAAGGCCAGGGCAGATGTACTTACAAATCTGAGTCCCTTTAGGCTTAAGTTATCCCCAGTGTAAAGAAGAAAACTGAAAATAGTCAAGGAAGAAAGCTGACCCAGAGATAAAAAATCAGGAGATAGGAGAAATAAATTAATGGCCCGATATTTATGGAAAGAATTAGCATAAATAGTTTTATAGCAAAATAACCTTCAAATCAAAGATGTTGCAGTCGCTATAAAACCAGACTTAATTTGATGTAGGTATATGGTAACTCCAGGAAAAATATAGGCTGAATCTATTTACATGCCTGAACTCATAATAATAAGAGACCGGTACAAAACAGCTATCTTAAAATGCACACCAGAAAATAGTCGCTATCCTAGATAAGCAATGGAATTTTGATACTATTTTCCTCTTCAAAACCATGGTTGTCAGAATCAGTGACGGGAGAGTAGCCTGGTAAATCTTCAGGTTACTGGATTAGTGTGTATTAGAGGCTGAAGTAAACTAAGTGTACGAGAATTTAAAAAAATAAATTATCATGCCCACAGGAAAGTTCAAGGGCAATAAACGAAAAGAATAAAGGCTCCAAGATCAGCGAAAGAATGAAAATATATATTGATTAGTAATAAGAATGGAAAATTCAAACGAACGGGGATAAGTGTGCGATGAGTAATTTTATGAAATGCTAGGTAAAAGCTTGAATATTTGAAGATACCTTTTAATTAGCAGGACTTGGTAGAGATTAGTCATCCGCTGTTTCTGCTGGCATTTGATGTTTAGCGCCTATAGCTTGGGAATACTATGAAATGTAGTTAAAGAACCAAGAATAATATGACGGAATTGAGGGGCTGTTGCAAAGGCATCACCTCGCAAATCTGCGACTGGCTATTATCGTTTGAAAATCCGACTAGCAACAACTCCTACCACTATACTACTTCCTACTACTACTATCTCTAGCTAGTAGGCGTTTGGCTTGCTACTACTTTTAAGGACAAAAGCGACCTACGTTAACTCGAAAAAGGTCAGTATACTATCGCAATTATTCTCATGATGGAGAGTAGTATTTTCATTCTCCCCGTGGTCTAACCCCACCCACAACCCCTTTTTTCCCGCATTCCCAATCTTTTTCCCCTTACCGTAGGATAGAGGGTATTATTTTAGAAAAGAGGAACCAGCCCAAAAGACATGAAAATATGTTTTTCTCGGTGATTTTGATGTGTTTTTGGGGCACGAATATCACCTTCATTTTCCTCGGAAATGAACGGTTTTAGACTTTTACTCTAGGTATAACAAAGGGAAACAAAACTAGCCCTGGGTACGGGTAAAGGGCCCTAGGTTAGGTTAGGTGGTTGTATTAGGTTCGGTAGTGCCCCGAAAATCACTTTTCTCCTCCTCCCCCCACCCAAAAACCCCGCTTCCCACTGGGGTGGTCCCCCATAATTGTAGTATAGGCTAGTAGGTTTATGCTTACATTTTGTGTGTAAGAGTAACTCTTTGTTATAGAATAAAGTCTAAAACCGTTCATTTCCGAGGAAAATGAAGGTGATATTCGTGCAAAACACATTCAAAATCACCTAGAAAAACATATTTTCATGTCATTTTGGGCTGGTTCCTCTTTCTAAAAATTTACCGGATAGCTAGAGTTCTAAGGTACATTACAGGTTAATTAATTAGTTGGTATTTCTACAGAAGCAATCCGCAGAGGCCCAGACTATGGCAATTGACGTTTTCCGATGTTAGTTTACTTACTGAACAAGAATTTAAAGTATTAGGCTACCTACTACTAGTACCTAGTAGGCTATTATTTGGACGACTGTAATTAACCCCCAGGGGCCAGTACTAAACTCTGCAAAATACATTGGACGCCCCAATCCCTAGTGATTGTTGTATCCGCAGTTACGTTCCTTGCAGTTCGTGCGGAACTAGCTACTACCTATTCTTTAGAATTACCCTGCAAGAAACGTAACCGCGGATACTACCTACTAGTACATCCGCTAGGGATTGGGGCATCCAATGCACCTATTTCACTGTGTTTTGTGCTGGCCCCTTAGGGTTAATTACAGTTGTCCGAATAGGGTAAAAAACCGCATGGTACAGGGGTGTACCATGTATGATCAATGTGTACAACCCCTAAAAAAGTACATTATAATGCGTCCTGACATCGGAGATGGGCATCAGGCGCGACTTGTTGTTGGTGAGAAATATAACGCGGTGTCAGGACGCGTTATATTGTACTTTTCTTGGGGTTGTACACATTGATCGTACATGGTCCACCCCTGTACCATGTGGTTTTTTACCCTAAATATTACTTAAAATTCTTGTCCAGTAGGTAAAACTGCATAGAAAAACCGCAACTGCCATAGTCTGGGCCGCCGCAGATAGGTACCCTAGATCTACCACCACAATACCTACCTATCTTTGAGACTAAGAGCACCTCCTCCTCCTACGGAAATACAAAACGTTAGGCTAAATAGGATTAAAAACTTAGCTACGTAGAAGCCTGTACAAAGAGTTTGATTTTACTCAAAAATAACCAATATACCTAGCTACTTACTACCTACTAACCTAGTAGCTAGTACAGGGCTAGCTACAAGTACTACCTACTACTGATCAATTTATTGATAATGTAATAGGCTAGGTAGTAGGCTACTAGGTTATTTTAATTCCTAGCCAAATATGTGAACCATTGTCGTTAATTTCTTTGTGTTTAGGCTATCTGAATTCGCCAATTAGCCTACTAAGCTACTTAATGTTGCAAAAAATTTCACCCTGCAGCCAAGCCTGTAGTGACCCCAATGGGGTACGGGTATTTATTATGGGCGTTTGAGGTTGCATTGGTGAATTTTTAATTAGCTAAATAACAGCACCATTGGCATGGCTCTTGAGGCAGTAGCTAGCTACTAGGTTAAAATTTCATATCATGTAACCTATTGGCGACTTATAAAATAGGCTAGGTAATACCGGATATTTTTGGAAATTACTATGTAAAGGCACCACAAAGAGCCCAGCACAGATAACGTTCATTGATAACATTCTTTGACAATTAAGAAACGGGCGCATAGCTAGTATATACCTATAATGCAATACTAGGTAGGCTATTAGCTAGGTGGGATATAATTCAATAACTTTATGCAAATATAGCCTAACGAGAAATTTTTTTGTCTTTTGTTTTTGTTTTTATGTTTGTCCCCAAGGGGGTTGTACTGGATATGCCATCCTACAGAGCTTTTCTGTAGAATTACTGTGTCTTGACTCTTGTATTAAGAATGTCGAGGAGACATAAACAGTAAAAAAAAATACACCTCAGTATGGAGAACTAATATTAAGAAAGAACTAATTTAACAAAGTTCCGTATTGGTAGCTATAACAAGGAATGTAATAGGAATGTCTAACCTAAGCTAGAGTACCAAGTCCTTATTTTGCTGGGGGCTTGGAGCTGGTGGACCAAGCAGACACCCCACCTAGCCTAAGTTGGAATGTCATAAATGCCAGATGGTAGAATAGCCCACAGTGATGCATCCTAACCTAACCTAACCTTAATTTACCTTACCTTACCTTACCTTACCTTACCTTACCTAGGTGGGGCGCTGAGTCCCGATTAGGGGAAGGAGCAAACCCTCAATCTAACCTGACCTAGATCATCTTACATCACTCAAGTTTGTCATCAGCCCTTTTTACATAGAAGGTAGCCATTT
The DNA here is from genome assembly GCF_015104395.2 of Macrobrachium nipponense. Classification (NCBI taxonomy): domain Eukaryota; kingdom Metazoa; phylum Arthropoda; class Malacostraca; order Decapoda; family Palaemonidae; genus Macrobrachium; species Macrobrachium nipponense. The sequence continues at coordinate 46,344,647 of NC_061094.1, forward strand.
TTAAACTGCGGAAGCTGTTGTGAAAACTGAAGAGCCATAAAATGTCATTTTATATAGCATGCATGCATTTATTGTCTGTATTGTAAGCTTTTGAACCCTGTTGAATATTTTTATTAGTTTCCCAAGCTCCTATATAATAATTATGGCAGGACCCCAGTAAGAAACTGGATTTTTAAGGGTGTGAGGAGACCAGAAATTAGTGAATTGCACAGACTTGAATATACTCCAATGTGCTTACTACAAGATAAGCATTCAGAAAATACATGGGTCATGTCTGTAATCTGCATCAGTTGCACAATACATTGTAAAGAATAAAGGTGTCACGAGGCTAATTACAGGGATGCATCCCAACTTTACCTTCTCTACCTAACATGAGGACCTGGTTCTTACCTGACCCCACCAAACCTTAGCTAAATTGTTGAGACTTAGAGTAAATTACAGGGATGCATCCTTAGTCTTAATCTAAGCTAAGTACAAAGGGAAAAAATCCAAGAAAAGAGCCTAGACTTTTATACACTGTGCTAAACAAAAAGTCAACAAAAAGTTAAAAGGTGAATTAGATGAGAAATGTGAAGGTATGAGTAAACACTGCTGCTATCAAGGTGATCTTGGGAGAACAACTTTGAATCTAAGGAGTCCCACAGAAAAGTGAAGGGGTGGGGACAGCTTCATCTTTGCCAGATAAGATCACACATATATAAAACACAAAAATTTGCATAAGACATGATGACAATGCTGATGAAAAGTGTGATAAATTCAAACAACTCAAGTTGTAAGATTGTACCTTTTGCAGTCTCTTCTTCATGTGATTTATTTTTAATAATTACTGTTTTTCAGAATGATGTATAGATGGTGCCTGGCTTACCTTTTCATCTTCATGTTCTGCGTTGCGCATGGAGGGGAAGACTTTACAGAGAAGGAAGAGGATGATGATTTAGATTTCTACCTTGGAAAACTTTATGAAGAAAATGAAGATACTATTGATCTTCATGATATGCTTAACTATCCAGGGAAAAGAGAACAGGCAAAGAAGGATGTAAAGCGTCCCATTATCTTTGAAGAAAATCTCGATACACCTGACAAAGGTAATATGTTTTAAAAGTAATCTGCTTAGCGTTCACTTATGACTTAAACTCATTTGATTGTTTTAGCTGTGCTTGGCATGAAGGAAAATCTCTGTCTTAATATTTATAGTTGTAGGCCTCTAGCATAAAGTCTTATACATGGTGTTGTACATGAAAAGGTGCATGAATAAGGCTACAAGTTATGCTTCGCCAACATACAATTTCAATAACTGCTACAGGTTTCTCTTAGCTTCCTGAACAATGACGACCTTTGTTATAGCCTAATTTTGATGTGGGACTGGTCTGGTTACCCTGAAAGTAGCTTCCCAGCCAAAATGATGGGTTCCATAAGGTTATCCATTAGGCAGTCCCCAGGTTACGACGGTCTCGGCTTACGACGTTCCGAGGTTACAACGCTTTTCAATTATATTCATCAGAAATTATTTCCAGGGTTATGACGCATGTTCCAGGGTTACGACGCATGCTCCAGAGTTATGACGCCTACAAACGCTGATCTGGCAGATGAAGTATGACACCAAAAATGCAAAATAATCAATATTTAAAGTTTTTTTGATGAAAAATGCAATAAGAAGGCAGTTTACATAGTTTTGAATGCACCCAAAGCATTTTTTTTAGTAAGGTTTTCTTAGGATTTTTGACGATGTTTCAGCTTACGACGCGTCTCAAGAACGGAACCCCCGTCGTAACCCGGGGACTGCCTGTATAGCATCTTGCAAAGTTGAAAACCATGGAACACCTACATCTGCAAGTTCTTGTTCATTGCAGGAAGAGATGAAGTTTTTTTTTTTTAAAGTAGTAGGGTGCCATCATTGTCCCCAGCAAACAGGGTTGTCTTTCATTTGGATAAACTAGGCTTCATTTGAATAAAACAAGGTTTAATCCAGATAAAACTGGGTTTATACAGATAAAACCAAATTATTCATTGTTATAAATTAAAAAAATACTAAACACTAATATTGTACAGAATATAAAATTTGGTTCAAATTATAATTTGATAAATGGGTATTACAATGTCATTACCAGCTTATATTTACAAAATGCAGAAGTCTAATGTTGCTTCTTTAAATAAAAGACACCAGACAGCAGTTTAGTATATACCTATATATGTACTGTATAGTTAATTTCTTTATGATCATATACTAGTACCGCAGATCTGTAGATTACGATCATCTACATCTTATCTGTTGTTTTCAACCTTGAAGAAATTATCCCATAAAGAGTCTTTGTCAACTTTGCTGGCAGCCAAGTCTTTCAAAGAATGGACTTGGGTGTTGGTCATGAAATTTGAGGAACAGAAATTATAACAGATAACCATCACCTGGTGTGAGTGGCAGGTGGCAGTCAATTGAACTCACTTACTATACTGTACAGTATACTTAGTGAAAGTGAATACCGGTGACATCATTGTATTTGTCTTAATGCTGTATACTGAGCTAATTTGTCATAAATATTTCTGTGAAAATATGAAATTATGAGGCTGGGAAGGCAAAGGCTCAGGAATTATTGGGAAGTCTTGTTTTGAAATCATTTGATAAAATAAGACATTTATGTTCTTCAGTCAAATAGATGCATTTGAATTATCTATAAAATGTTGGTGCAGAACCAAGCTATGGATTGCTGGAAAGAAAGCAAAGGAAACAGTCCAGCTGCAAGTGGTCAGGCAGATGTGAGGGTAGAAAAAGTAAAAGAATGTGTTGAGAATACGCCTGAACATCTGATGTGTGTTTATTTAGAGTAAGGGATCCAACACCAGACCCTCTGGGCTGTCAGAAGGGCCCTGTTTTTCATCTAGTGGTAGTACTTCAACAAGAAATTGGTGCCATGGCCAACTTTCTACGAAGCTTGTGGAATTTTTTTGTTGGGTTTATCCTAGATCTAGTTCTTCATTGACTGATTTGGGAAGATTGTAGCAATTTGCAGTTTTCTATTTTACAGTGATACTGGTATACCACACAATTTTTTTTTTGTTTTTCTTTGCGACACGGCATACAAACCTTCGGTCCTTTTACAAATAGGAAGGTTACTAGCGGCAGCTGGATAGGTCGTAAGCTTTCGAACAAGGGGTTCGGTAGTTAACTGCTTGTCCGACAGGCGCGCGCCAGCGCGCGACTGGGAGGTAAACAAACACTTTTGCTTTCGGCCTCACGGTGGATGGACGTGTGTGTTCGCTCTCTGCCCGCTGCTCGTCGTTTGCTTTCGGTTTTGTTTGTAATTGTGTATGAAGATTGTAAGTACAGTATTCTCTCTTTTCATATTAATTACGCTGATCATTAATGATGGAATCTCCGCGCCTCGCTACCCCAAGGAGACTTTGCCCGGGTACCGAAGGGCGCAAATGTGGGAAATTCAGATCTTTTTCCCTTTGAGATAGACCCTCATGTTTTGTGTGCTCGGTGCCGGGGGCGCGAATGCACCCGGCCGAGCCCTGTGATGTTTGTATGAACTGGTCGGAGGCGCAGTGGACATTGTATGAGGGCAGGAAGAAGCGAAGGCCTGCAAAGGAGTCGTCGGAAAGCTCTCCACGCGACTCCTTTGGTGACTGGACACTTCGTCTTCTTTCCTGCCGCCCGCTCAACTCCTCGTATCGCGCCTTCCCCTTCGGGGGGGTGTCTAGGTCCCTTCTCCTCTCCCGATGTGTCGAGTGTGGAGGAGGGCGCTAGATACCCCACGACGTAGAGTTGTACTCTGGGTCCTCTATCCGCTCGTCTTCGCGCGAGCGGGTAGAGGATCCTCCTAATCACCCGACTTTTGCCTCCTCAGGTGCGGTTGCCGTGAAGGATGACCTTGGACAGGTGTGGGCGTCGTTGGGACTGCAGGGCGTGCCGAGTGTCCAGGGGCTGCTCTATCATCTCGCTGGCTCCGTGGCGGTTACGCACGCTACGGTAACAACCACCACCACGACCCTGACAACACCTGGCTACGCGTCACCTCCTCACCTGGTGTACACCCAGCACGCGTCTCTGTAACACCAACAACATCGGTGCAGGGGCCAGTCGCCGTAACTCGGGGGAGTGTGATGCCGCCACCTGGGTTTGCCGTGCTGCCGCGACCGGACTTCATGTGCCCCGAAGAGCTCGCCCCTGGACCTCCCACCGGTACCGATGACGTCTGTGCCCGCTGGTTCGACCAGCTGTATCTGCCGTACCTGCCGTGACCACTGCTGCTGTTCCTGATCCTGTTCCTGCCGTGTCTGCTGCCGTTCCTGTGATGCCCGCACCTGCTGATGTCGTTCCCGTTCCTGGCGCCGCTGCTCCCGATGCTGGTCTGTTCGGACAGGTACGTCCGGGCCCTGTTGCTTCGGCAACAGCACAGCCCCGGCTCCGTCCTGGATGACAGACCTGTACATCGGTCCTGAGGAGGTTGACGAAGAAGAAGAAGAAGAGGAGGAAGGTGTCGTCGTCGTCTTCATCGTCTTCTTCGTCGTCGTCGCTGCCGCCTCTTCCCCTTCTTCTTCTAAGGTCTCCCCCGCCTAAGAAGAAGAAGGTCGCCTCCCCCCCCCCACCCCCCCCCCCTAAGAAGTCTTCTTCGGGAGCTTCTAAGGGCCCGTCTCGCTCTGGTGAGACGGGGGGTTCTTCCGCTGGTCGCCCTGCTCCTTCGGGAGCAGGACCCGTCTCTTCTCCCGCAAGGAAGAAGACTACGGGGCACCAGAGGGGTGTGGCCGGCTAACACCGGCACTTCCTCACCTGCTGTCAGTGGTTCGGCCACAGCAGCAGGATCCGGCTCGGCCGCTCGTTCGCGAGAGGTACCGAGTGTACGGTCGCCTACCAGCGACCGTGCAGCCAGGAACCAGACCCCTGAGTCCGCTCAGCGTCAGGTTCACGGCACGGAGCGGAAGACTGGTGACAGCCGCTCACGCGACTCTCACCAGACCAGCTCTCGCTCTCGCGCGGAGCAGCTGGCTACCCGGGTCGGACGTGACGGTCCCATGACCGCCACGGGCTGAGGCTGGGAAGAGGTCCCCCCAGTTCGCCGGCACCAGCCACGGCTGGGTACCAGCGACGTGACGCGCCGTGAGGATACGCACCGGTCTCACCGTGACAGTGGAGCTCGCCGGTCGCCTGACCGTCACTCTCACAGAGAGCGATCGGGTACGGCGACCAGCACCAGCTCCTCTGACACACGAGACCGGGGCCGCTGTTCTCGGTCCAGCCGTTCTCCACAGCGAGACGGCTCGACTAGGCCTGCAGCTCGATCGCCACCGCGGGTTGACGATCGCCTGCAGTCTTCCAAGCCCGCTGGTTCTGCCAGCGAGCGAGGAGGGAGCGTCAGGTCTGCCTCTCCCATACCTTCAACCTCCTCGGGTTACACCGGGAGGGGCGAGGTATTGAGGAGTGATCGTGAAGGGTGCGCCCTTCAGGATCCCGCCACGTCGTCGTACGTACCAGGCTCGGTTCTCGGACCAGCCAGGTCTTACGCACAGGTGGTTGGAGGAGACCGAGAGGGGGCTGTCGCTGCTCCTCTCCTTGAGGGAGGAGGGTCTCGGGAGGTACTCCTGTTCGAGGGACTGGACGGTCCGACTCCACAGGATGCTATCACGCCCGAGATCCAGAGGAACTTTGCCGAGGTTATTGCGCTGATTCGTCAGCACAACGACCTCGGGGAAGGATCGCCGCTCCCACCATCCGAGCCCACGTCCCGGCTCGAGTCGTTCTGGGGCCCGAAGAGGGAACCCAGACCGACGGTGGGTTTGCCGCGGTCAGAGCTGGCTGACTCAGTGCTGGACCAAGTTGAATCGCTTGTCTCTGGACAGGACGGTTCGCTGAAGTCTGGCAGGTCTAGCAAGCTACTTCCACCTCCTCTGCTACGACAGCGGCGGTTTTTACGTGCCATCTGAGGATCCGATGCCGCCCAAACAGGTGAACCGGAGTTAGCGAGGCTGACTCCGGGTGTGTCTCTGCAACAGCTCCTGTCCGAGAACCTGTGGTTGTTCTCGCAGCAAGGAGGCACTAGGCCTGGAATCTACCGCCATGGCAGCTTTCCAGGCCGTCTCCTGGCTAGATCTGTGGTCCCTCACAGTATCTAAGGTCGCAGCCAACTCTGGGGGAATTTCTCCCGACAAGATGACTCGGCCTTCAGGAGACTTTGCCAGTCTGGGGGAAGAGCCATCTCCTTCCTTGCCCACCAGACGGTGAACCTGTGGGCCAACCTGGTTCTCCGACGAAGGGACGCTGTCCTTACTCGGGTTTCCAGGGCGGCCGGGCGTGAAGCGGCATTGGGTCTTCGAAACGGACCTCTACGGAGTTCCACGTCTCTCTTCCCACGAGAGATGGTGGACGCTGCGGTGGACAGACGGCGCACTGATGACAGTGACCGTCTGGTTCACCAGGCAGTCTCGAAGGCTTCTGGGCAGCCTCGACTGCGGCGGCCAAGTCTAAGAGCTCGGCTAGCGCCTCCTCGGCTGCTAAGACGGTTGCTGCGTCGAAGCCCCGAGGAGTGACTCTGTCTTCTTCGACTTCTGGTAAGGGGGGACGGGGGCCGTAACCAGCCCTCCTCCCAGCCCTCCTCATCCCGTGGAGGCTCTGGGCTGGGAAGAAGTCGAAGAAAGGGGGGAAACGCTAGGGACGGCGTTCCCCCTCACCTGCTGCCGGAAGTGGGGGGGGTCCTGGCCAGCCATTGGGCAACTTGGCAGCGCTACGGCGCCGAGACCTGGATAGTAGATGTCCTTCGGAGGGATATCTATTACCCTTCGAATCTCGGCCACCCCTCACTCCAACCCGTCCAACAGCAGCGTACGTCCCCGGGTCACCGAAGGACGTAGCACTCAGACAGGAGATCAAGACCATGCTGAGCAAGAGAGCTGTAGAGATCGTCACGGATCAGTCACCGGGCTTTTACAGTCGACTCTTCCTGGTGGAAAAGTCTACGGGAGGCTGGCGCCCGGTGATAGATCTCTCTCCCCTGAACCGGTTTGTTCGCCAGACCCGGTTCACGATGGAGACGGCACGCTCAGTGCTCGACTCCATCAGGGAGAACGATTTCATGCTTTCAGTGGACTTGAAGGATGCGTATTTCCAAACCCATTCCCATTCATCAGTCCTCCAGAAAGTACCTCCGCTTTCATCCTCGACGGGACGGTGTACCAGTTCAGGGCACTGTGCTTCGGTCTCTCAACCGCACACAGGTGTTCACGCGAGTGTTCACTCTGGTGTCTGCTTGGGCCCATTCGCACGGGATACGTCTGATGAGGTATCTCGACGATTGGTTAGTCCTGGCGAGCTCCCGCTGCGCAGTTGCTACAGGACAGGGATCGACTGCTCGAGTTCTGTCGCGATCTGGGGATCGTGGTGAACTTCGAGAAGTCCGATCTCGAGCCCAAGCAGAGGATGAAGTACCTGGGTATGCTGATCGACACGGTAGCAGGGCGAGTCTTCCCCCCCGCAGACTCGCGGATCAGCAGATTCAGGGAGGCAGCCAACCAGTTCCTGTCTCGGCAGGAAACAGGTAGCTCAGCGATGGCAAGTCGTGATCGGACACCTGTCGTCACTCGAGAAGTTAGTCCCTCACGGGCGTCTTCACCTGCGGTCTCTTCAGTGGAGACTAAATGGGAGAGTTGGTCACAGGCGACGGATCCCCCAAGCTTTCAGTGTCACTGACACAGGAGGTGAGGCAGGACCTAGCCTGGTGGCTCGACGACAGGAACCTCTTAAGAGGAGTGCCTCTGCGCACTCCCCCCCGGACATGCAGCTGTTCTCAGACGCATCAACCGAGGGATGGGGCGCACACCTGGAGGAGTTGCTGACTTCAGGAGTGTGGGAGGGACGAGAACGACAAGCACCTTCACATCAATGTACTGGAACTCAAGGCAGCGTTCTCGCTCTCCAAGAGTTTCAGGACCGCTTGATGGGACACTCAGTGGTGTTTGATGTGCGACAACACCACGGTGGTGGCTTACGTCAACAAACAGGGGGGTGGGCCTAGTGTCCCCTCCCGTTGTACCAGTTGACTCGGCAGGTGCACGAGTGGGCTCAGGCACATCAGTAGAGCTGTCGGCACGCTACATTCCAGGGAAGAGGAATGTAGTAGCAGACACGCTCAGCCGTCGGGATCAGGTGATAGGGACCGAATGGTCTCTACACAGGACGTGGCGGAAAGGCTCTTCGACCTGTGGGGGCGGGGGGGACCAGTCGTGGATCTGTTCGCCACCCGGCACAACAGGGAAGCTCCAGGTGTTCTTCTCGGCCGTGCCGGACCCATGGGCAGCTGCAGAGGACGCTCTTCAACACCCGTGGGACAACCTCTTCACCTATGCCTTTTCCCCCGTTCAGCCTGATTCGCAAGGTGATCAGTCGAGCGCTGGTCACCACGAATCTCAGGATGATCCTGGTGGCTCCAAATGGCCACAGGCCATTTGGTATCCGGACCTGCTGGCTCTTCTCGCAGGAGAACCGAGAGAGATTCCCCCTTGGCACAACCTTCTCGCCCCAGCCACAACGTCGAGCGGTACCACCAGAGCATGTTCCAGTCCCTACGTCTTCACGGCTGGCTGTGTTATCCACCATCTGTCTTGCGAACGAGAGGCTTTTCTCGTAGCGCAGCAACAGAGATGGCTGGGAACGTCCGTCAGTCCTCTGCAGCTGTTGTACCAGGGGAAGTGGGCCTTTCTGCTGTGGTTGTGTCGTAAGACGGGGTCTATCTCCTCTCAGAGCCACTCTTCAGCAGGTAGCGGATTTCCCTCGTGTTTCTTCCCGCCGAGAGAAAGCTCCTCAGTCCCCGACAGTGAAAGGATACAGAGCCGCCTTGGCGCTCGTCCTGAAACTGAGGGGGTTGGACATCTCGAACGTCGTTCGAGATCTCCTTGCTGATGAGGAGCTTCGAGAGGTCTTGCCCACCCAGGGAACTCAGGCCCCCTGCGTGGGCAGGGACGTGACTCTCGTCCTTAGGAGTCTGACTCGAACACCGTTCGAGCCACTCCGAGAGTCGTCAGACAGGGATCTGACCCTCAAGACCCTCTTCTTCGCTGGCCCTGGCATCGGCGAAGAGAGTAGGGGTAACTTCATGGCTTTCCTTTCCTGATGTACGACACTCCAGGGGATGGGGATCCGTGACGCTCGATTTCGTCCCGAACTTCGTTGCGAACGACTCAGAACCCTTCAGTCCCTGATGACAGGTTCGAGTCATTCACGATTCCCTCCCTATTGGACTTCACCGATAATGATGCGGATGAGATGCTGCTTTTGTCCTGTGAGGGCGCTACGGCGCTATCTGAAGAGAACTCGTCACCTCAGCCTGAGTGTCGACGCTCTTCGTTAGCACGGGGTCACCAAGAAAGAATATCCCAAGAACACTCTTTCTTTCTGGCTGCGTGAGGTCATCAGGAGGGCGTATGAGGCTGATGGTAGTGACGACATCCGTCACGTCCCGTCCGAGAGCTCACGAAGTCAGAAGTATTGGCCCCTCGTTGGCGTTTCGCAAGAACTTCTCCGTGCGCAGGTCCTGAAGGCAGGGGTCTGGTCTAACCAGACTACCTTTACGTCCTTCTACCTTCGGGATATTGCCCACAGGTCCTTGGACACCTTTTCCTTGGGACGACCGTGGTGGCTGCTCAACAAGTTGTGTAGCTAACCCAGACCCTCGCAGGCTGAACAGCATCGAGTCCTGGTGTGACTGTGTGGAGGATGTGTTTGAGTGAGTGAGTGACTGGCTCTCTTCTTCCCATCTCTTCCTTCCCCTCTACCTGCGGGCGAGAGGGCCATGGTCGTCACTACGCTGGATGAGGACGAGATGCAGGTGAGCTATATGACAGAGCCCCATCCTGTCCCTTTCACTAGGGATAGCAGAATATCCACCACTTCCTTCTGCAAGGGGGGGAAGTGGATGCCTACAAGAGTCAAACCCATGACTTTATATTTGCTCCTGTACAGGAACAAGTTCTTGCATTGCCTGGTACTAAGAGATGCGCATGCCCCTCTCTTAGTACTCGGTCCAGAGTCTGACCATTGATCCTGCGGTGTGCACACCCCGATCAATCGGACAGAGGCTTGGATCCCTCCCTCGCTCTTACGACCAGGGAAGCTTCCAAGGTAGGGCGAACACCAGTCTGTTCACAAAAGACTCAGATTCCACCCACCAAGAAGTGAGTCTTCCTATTGTAAAAGGACCGAAGGTTTGTATGCCGTGTCGGAACAAATGACAATTTGTCCAAAATTGCATTTTTCCTAACTATACAAACCTGAGGTCCTTTTACACATAGCCCCACCTCATGCCACCCCTCACTCTGCAGTTTTTGCTTGGGCCAAAGCAAAAGTGATTTGTTTACCTCCCAGTGCGCGCGCGCGCCTGTCGGACAAGCAGTTAACTACCGAACCCCTTTTTGTTCGAAAGCTTACGACCTATCCAGCTGCCGCTAGTAACCTTCCTATTGTAAAGGACCTCAGGTTTGTATAGTTAGGAAAAATGCAATTTTGGACAAATTGTCATTTTTTTTTTTTTTTAGAAAATCCACTTTTAGAAGTATATATTGTTTTTTATAAATAACTGTACAAAAATGTATTACTTATGTTAAATGTCAAGATTGGATTTTTTTTACATTAACTGATAATGGAGTGTCTTGTATGGCATTTTTTAAATTAGAATGAAAGAACAGAAATATATATTGCAATACACCCCCTGAACACCTGAATAAGCCCTGGTCACTTACCAGCCCGAACCCTCATTTATTAAAATTTACCAAATCTTTGGTTAAAATTTAAATAAACGATCAGTGTTGCCAATCTTCTGGCAAACACCCTCGTTACCTATTTACCAGCCCACCGCTGGTAGCCCTGCCTCACGGGCCGGTCACACCTGCCCTCTCACGTCAATCACTTATCGTTCGCGGTGGAGTACGGACGTATCCACAGCGAACTTCTTTTTGGTCTTGCCCGGCCTTCATTTGCACCGTTGAATTGATTAAATTTGGTGACGAATTACGCTTTCCTTTGGATTACGGTTTGAATTGCTCTGTATACCTTATCATTAGACATGGATTCGGCTAAAGATGAAACAACACAGGCTATGACAACGACATGAACTTCTGCATCCTCGGCCACGACATCACAGAAAACGACGAGCGGAACTTCAACGACGGTATCGTCTTTGCCAACAATGCAAGAAGAGGATGAGTTACCCTAAGACACTAACCGTCACTCATTATGCGGTAAATTTGTAGCCTGTCCAATGTAATGTGAAGACTAGATGTGTAGAATGTCAGGAGTGGTCTTTGGAACAAATGTTAGGGTATCTTAAACATAGGAAAGGTCTTGTATCAGAAGTAACGTAGGCAGGAAGAGTCTAATGTAGACAAGATAGAGATTTAGAGGACAGTGCTTTTTAAGAAACTTGGAGAGTAGGTTGACATCGAGTATGACGTCTCTGTTTACTGATTTCATGTCAAGGCTGAGTGAAGATAGATCAAGCAATAGGGATACTGAAAGTACTAATCGTTCTTTTCCAGCTCCCCTGCCTGTTCCAGAACCAGCCCCCCTAACCGGTGCTGGGGGTTATGGGGATCCGCAAGCCCACAGGGCAGGATCCGCCGTCCCCCCTGGCGCGGAGCAGGCAGAGTTAGTAGCAGTTTCCCCTTTAATCCCTAACAAAGATGGTAAGTTGTTCCGACACGGCATACAAACCTTCGGTCCTTTTACAATAGGAAGGTTACTAAGCGGCAGCTGGATAGGTCGTAAGCTTTCGAACAAGGGGGTTCGGTAGTTAACTGCTTGTCCGACAGGCGCGTGCGGCTGGCGCGACTGGAGGTAAACAAATCACTTTTGCTTTCGGCCTCACGGTGGATGGACGTGTGTGTTCGCTCTGCTGCTGCTGCTCGTCGTTTGCTTTCTGTTTTGTTTGTAATTGTGTATGAAAGATTGTAAGTACAGTATTCTCTCTTTTCATATTAATTACGCTGATCATTAATGATGGAATCTCCGCGCCTCGCTACCCCAAGGAGACTTTGCCCGGGTACCGAAGGGCGCAAATGTGGGAAATTCAGATCTTTTCCCGAGATAGACCCTCATGTTTTGTGTGCTCGGTGCCGGGGGCGCGAATGCACCCGGGCCGAGCCCTGTGATGTTTGTATGAACTGGTCGGAGGCGCAGTGGACATTGTATGAGGGCAGGAAGAAGCGAAGGCCTGCAAAGGAGTCGTCGGAAAGCTCTCCCGCGACTCCTTTGGTGACGGACACTTCGTCTTCTTTCCTGCCGCCCGCTCACTTCCTCGTATCGCGCCTTCCCCTTCGGGGGGGGTGTGTCTAGGTCCTTCTCCTCTCCCTCCCGATTGTGTCGAGTGTGGAGGAGGGCGCTAGATACCCCGACGTAGAGTTGTACTCTGGGTCCTCTATCCGCTCGTCTTCCGCGCGAGCGGGTAGAGGATCCTCTAATCACCCGACTTTTGCCTCCTCAGGTGCGGTTGCCGTGAAGGATGACCTTGGACAGGTGTGGGCGTCGTTGGGACTGCAGGGGCGTTGCCGAGTGTCCAGGGGCTGCTCTATCATCTCGCTGGCTCCGTGGCGGTTACGCACGCTACGGTAACAACCACCACCACGACCCTGACAACACCTGGCTACGCGTCACCTCCTCACCTGGTGTACACCCAGCACGCGGTCTCTGTAACACCAACAACATCGGTGCAGGGGCCAGTCGCCGTAACTCGGGGGAGTGTGTGATGCCGCCACCTGGGTTTGCCGTGCTGCCGCGACCGGACTTCATGTGCCCGAAGAGCTCGCCCCTGGACCTCCCACCGGTACCGATGACGTCTGTGCCGCTGGTTCGACCAGCTGTATCTGCCGTACCTGCCGTGACCACTGCTGCTGTTCCTGATCCTGTTCCTGCCGTGTCTGCTGCCGTTCCTGTGATGCCCGCACCTGCTGATGTCGTTCCCGTTCCTGGCGCCGCTGCTCCCGATGCTGGTCTGTTCGGACAGGTACGTCCGGGCCCTGTTGCTTCGGCAACAGCAGCCCCGGCTCCGTCCTGGATGACAGACCTGACATCGGTCCTGAGGAGGTTGACGAAGAAAAGAAGAAGAAGAGGAAGGTGTCGTCGTCGTCTTCATCGTCTTCTTCGTCGTCGTCGTCTGCCGCCTCTTCCCCTTCTTCTTCTAAGGCTCCCCCGCCTAAGAAGAAGAAGGTCGCCTCCCCCCCCCCCTAAGAAGTCTTCTTCGGGAGCTTCTAAGGGCCCGTCTCGCTCTGGTGAGACGGGGGGTTCTTCCGCTGGTCGCCCTGCTCCTTTTCGGGAGCAGGACCCGTCTCTTCTCCCGCAAGGAAGAAGACTACGGGGACCAGAGGGGTGCCGGCTAACACCGGCACTTCCTCACCTGCTGTCAGTGGTTCGGCCACAGCAGCAGGATCCGCCGTCGGCCGCTCGCTCGCGAGAGGTACCGAGTGTACGGTCGCCTACCAGCGACCGTGCAGCCAGGAACCAGACCCCTGAGTCCGCTCAGCGTCAGGTTCACGGCACGGAGCGGAAGACTGGTGACAGCCGCTCACGCGACTCTCACCAGACCAGCTCTCGCTCTCGAGCGGCGAGCAGCTGGCTACCCGGGCGGACGTGACGGTCCATGACCGGCCACGGGCTGAGGCTGGGAAGAGGTCCCCCCCCCGTTCGCCGGCACCAGCCACGGCTGGTACCAGCGACGTGACGCGCCGTGAGGATACGCACCGGTCTCACCGTGACAGTGGAGCTCGCCGTCGCCTGACCGTCACTCTCACAGAGAGCGATCGGGTACGGCGACCAGCACCAGCTCCTCTGACACACGAGACCGGGGCCGCTGTTCTCGGTCCAGCCGTTCTCCACAGCGAGACGGCTCGACTAGGCCTGCAGCTCGATCGCCACCGCGGGTTGACGATCGCCTGCAGTCTTCAAGACCCGCTGGTTCTGCCAGCGAGCGAGGAGGGAGCGTCAGGTCTGCCTCTCCCATACCTTCAACCTCCTCTGGGTTACACACCGGGAGGGGCGAGGTATGAGGAGTGATCGTGAAGGGTGCGCCCTTCAGGATCCCGCCACGTCGTCGTACGTACCAGGCTCGGTTCTCGGACCAGCCAGGTCTTACGCACAGGTGGTTGGAGGAGACCGAGAGGGGGCTGTCGCTGCTCCTCTCCTTGAGGGAGGAGGGTCTCGGGAGGTACTCCTGTTCGAGGGACTGGACGGTCCGACTCCACAGGATGCTATCACGCCCGAGATCCAGAGGAACTTTGCCGAGGTTATTGCGCTGATTCGTCAGCACAACGACCTCGGGGAAGGATCGCCGCTCCCACCATCCGAGCCCACGTCCCGGCTCGAGTCGTTCTGGGGCCCGAAGAGGGAACCCAGACCGACGGTGGGTTTTGCCGCGGTCAGAGCTGGCTGACTCAGTGCTGGACCAAGTTGAATCGCTTGTCTTCTGGACAGGACGGTTTCGCTGAAGTCTGGCAGGTCTAGCAAGCTACTTCCACCTCCTCTGCTACGACAGCGGCGGTTTTACGTGCCATCTGAGGATCCGATGCCGCCCAAACAGGTGAACCCGGAGTTAGCGAGGCTGACTCCGGGTGTGTCTCTGCAACAGCTCCTGTCCGAGAACCTG
>NC_061094.1:46359761-46375759 GCF_015104395.2 Macrobrachium nipponense
TAACAGTTGGGTTTGTGTAATTTTTCCGGGTACAAAACCATGTTTGTCCTATATTAAGCAGATTATGTTTTTTTATTAAATGTTCATAATATTTTTCTTCATTACCCTTTCATACACTTTCATATGTGATGTAGACTCACAGGCCTATAATTACTGCCTGCTTAGTCTTGATCCACTTTTGAATGTAGGGGTAATATATGCTAATTTGTGCTCATCATAAATCTTGCCTGTATCTACACTTTGTCTTAATAATATTGCAAGTGGCTTTGCGATAGGATGAACTACTTTCTTTAACAAAATAGCAGGAACTCCATCAGGCCCTGCTGCAGTTCCATTTTAATTTCATTAATAGCCTGCACAATATCAGCTTCATTAATATCTATGTCAGCTAAATATTCACTATTTTCGTCTCTTACTTCTATATCATTATTTTCATTATCTATTCTAGGGGTGAATTCTCTCTTATATCGTTCTGCCAATATGTTGCAAATTTCCTTTCTTTCATTTGTTAATCTCCCTTCAATTCTTAGAGGGCCTATTTCTATTCTTCTTTATTCATCTTTTTTGCGTATGAGTATAATAGTTTGGGGTTTTGCTTGATATTTATTAGGGTTTTTTCTTCAAAGTCCCGTTTTTCATTTTTTTTTGATTGTATAATCTTTTGTTCTGCATTTTCTTTCTTACTTTTAGTTCTATAACTTTCCATGGATTTTTTTCTTTTGCAAGACCTTTTTTCCACTTTCTGATTTTCTGGAACAAGATCCTTCTGTCTCTTGGTATGCATGACTGATGTTTACTTTTCTTCTTCGGTATATATTTATTCACTATTTTCTCTAATATTTTATATAATATCTCCGTATTTACCCTTATGTCATCACTTATGAAAATGTTTTAACCCAATCTTTGTTTTTTAATTCTTCATTTCTTACATAATTCATCTCGTTTCACAAAAATACTAGGTCTAAAGTATTTTCCTTTCTTGTTGGCAGGTGATTTATTTGTTGAATGTTGTATTTTAGTAACATATCTAATAGCTTTTCGAATTGCCTCTTGTCTTCTGCACTACTATTACTCTCTTTTTTATATGTATAAGTACAACCACAATCTCCTATTCGTTCTTTCCAGTTTACGAAAGGAAAGTTGTAGTCTCCGGATAGGAGAATAGTCCAGTCCTTGTGATTTCTACATATATCATCCAATTTTTCTATTATTAAGTCAAACTCTTAGTATTAGGAGGTCTATATATTACTATGTTCATTAATTTTTCATATTCAAATTCTACCGCTATTAGTTCACATTCTGAGTTACTATATTTCATATATTTTTCCTTGTTTTTTGTCTTTCCCATATATTGCTGTTCCCCCTTGATTCCTATTTTTTCTATCTGATCTATAAGTTTGGAACCCTTTTATTTGATCATCATTCCCAGTCTCTTGGGAATACCAGGTTTCACTTATATTCATTATATCTATTTTCTTTTCAATTTGGGTTAGTTCTTCTAAGTACTCTATTTTTCTTTTTGAGTTACTCATAACTAAACCCTGCGCATTCCTCACTATGATAGTTTGCGTGCTTTCTCCTTCATTTGATAGGGTAATATAAGGATTTTCCCATGTCTCTTTCCTGTTCTGGTATGTTGTTCTTTTTTTCATTTCCAGAAATTCTGACATTAAAAAACCCAACTTTTCCATATTTGATCTTACTTCATCCTAATTATTCATTTTGTGTCTGAATCTGCAATTTTCTCCGTATCTGCAATATACTCTTGCATAATAAATACAGTTATTATCTCTTGAGTTGTATCTTGGAGCTGAGGCTTTGAAATTTTTTGCTGACATCACTGCATATCGTGTTGATGGCTTGGTTTTCTTTTACCTGATATTCTTTGTCCTCCCTTTATTTGTTTCTTTCTATTTGGATTTTATTACTTGATTGATTATTTATTTGATTATGATTCATGGCTACAGGGTGCATATATTTACATTTTTTGTCGAACTTACATCCTTTTCCTTCTTTTAGGTTCTTGCATATTTTTGTATGCAGATCTCTGCAATCGTAGATGCATTTATTTTTGGGGGTTACTTGTCCAATAACTGTCCAGATACCTCTTTATTTTAACCTTTCAAGTTTTGACTCAAGGCCTAACCCCATGTGAAGAAAAAACATTTGAACTTAACCATTCAACTTAATGTTCAACTCAATCTTTTGTTTCGTAAACTTACAATCAGCAATCTGGTGAATAGAGCTAGAAGTGTGGGTGTAATTTGACGGCAAATTCCTAAATACTCACCCAAACTATCATTAATTCATGTCTGAGTAACGCCAGAGTGCAAACACGTCTGAAGGTTCTCTCCAATCGCGTCGTGATGGGAATTCAGGTAAAAAAAAAATCACCGGAAAAAAACTCAATAGGTAAAACCCACAGGTTAAAAAGTCACATTAATCTCCTTAAGATAGTGACCCCTAAAGGATTTTAACCCGGAATATAAATCCCTTTGATGCGTGTTTTAGTACAAGCCCGTTAGGATTACCGTAAAAACAACAAAGGGCTGGGAATTAATGTGACTTTTATTCCTGTGTTTTTCATCCTAGCCAAAATTGTAGATTTTTTCTGACTTTTTTTTGTGACCATTACTGGCCACCATTTCTTCCAGCCACAAACAAGCCCCCATACACTAGCAGTGTCAGACGGCAGCCTAACTCTAGGCCTATATCAGTTGTATTGCACAGCCAAAATCTAGCCAAACTCTAAGCTTATGACGCTTGTATCGTACAAGACAAACTCCAGACCTAGGCCTATGTCAGGTTTCTTACCTAGGAGGACTGTAGACGCCAAACATTCTGGAATCTTACACGATAGCCTGCTTGAATACACTATACCGAAGGTGCTGGAGCAAGAAGGGCTAATGGAGTTATACTGTCTTCGAGATGGTGTACTCCCTTGACGGTTGACGTTGTAGGTACATGAAAAAGACGCATTTCACATGTACCAGTATTATTATGTTCAAACATTATTTCACATGTTGCGTGCCATTAGAGTATCCCATGTTAAGTCCAGTAATATGATATGGCAACATTTAAGTATGGCAACATTGTAATTATTGCCTTCGTTGAGGCAGTCTCGTCTCGTCTGTCTGTTTGTTTAGCTGGCTGCTCTTTGTCCACTGGATCTTGTATATATTTCTACAATAGACATTTAGAACCTACATTCAAGTTGTGTCCTTGCCCTCCACTAAGGTTAAGGAGTTTACCAACACATACACGGCGCAGTGAACTTTGGAAGTGTCGTATTGTTTGAAGCTTATCAAGACTTGGACATCGGAACCGGACGGTCATCGCCATATTGGATGAACGTTCAATTCAAAAGTGCTTTCGTGTCCCTACTGATTCATTCTATGTCATGTGCAGTGTAGTGCCTCAAGTACTCAGTGAAGTGTTATGCAGTGCATTGTGCTTTTATAGTGCCTTTTTTGTGTGCTCTAGTCATTTTATTGAGTACCCATTTATTCTGTTGTGGCTTTGCCGGAGCACCGACTGTCACACCCGCACTCATGCCATGTCACGGGATGACTGAGTCGACTTGGCAACGTCGCCTTGGATGTGAGCTGCCGTAGGCAGACACCATCGCTCATTAGTCCCCTCGTTGGCTGACGTATTTCTCGCACATACGCACACACTCACGCTTTAACGAATTTATTTATTATTCTTGTATCAAACGTTTGGAATAATTTTAATATTTTGTTGAAACTTTATTCTTGCGCACTGCACATGGACAATAATGACGGACTCGAAAGGTACGCCTGCAGACCAATTAGAAGAGCCCACAGAACAGTGGCAATCCAGTAATGTGGGCGCCCACACTCTGAGTGTTTGGGGGAGTGTTGGAGCATCCAGTCTCTCCCTCCCCACCACTCTTAAGCCCCGCTACCCAGCCCCCCCATCTACCTCTCAAGCTACTGGGACAGATTTCCTCGTTTTGATTAAGTTTTTGAGAGGAATCTCGCTTGTATGAGGATGAGAGAAGAAGAAAGGGAAGATGAAACAAGAAGACAAGACAGACAATGTGAAGAAGAAAGAAGAAGGGAACAAGAAGCAATTCGCCTTAGAGAAGATGATCTTAGAAGAGAAGAGGAGAATGCAAGGTTTACTGCCCTCATTCAAACTCTTGCACCAATCATCCATTCTCATTCAGGTACCCTTACACCTGGCACAGAGGTGGTTTCGAACTCCAGTCAACCCTCTCTTCCACCACCACAGAAAGCAACCGCGCAAACGCCACCCCCACTGAAGGCAGATGCAACATTCCAAATGTTCAGGGAATGGAGACGTCGTGGGATGACTATGCTGTCATGGTGGATCTTTATAAGCTTCCACGGGAAAAGCAAATGATCCAATGATGAGGTGTGTTTAACCCTGGAAACGCAGCGTGTTTTAGAACAACACACTTAAATATCTCCCTCTACAAGATAAGAAGCCTGTAGATGAAGTCCTGGACGCCTTACAGTCACATATAAAGGGTTTAAGGAATGAAGTACTTCGCCGAAAGAGAGTTACTTAGCTGCAAGCAATCGGAAGGAGAATCTTTCGCTGATTTCTATGTGAAACTTCGAACCGCCTTGCGGAAGAAGTTGATTTTATGCCCAGGTACCGCCGTCGCATGTGAAGAGACCCAGCTGAAAATGATTATCTTGATGGCATTCGAGACGCGGACTTGGTTCAGAAGTTGATCGCCTTGGATGCCAATTCTTCTTTGCAAGATTTCATCACCACCTGTCGGTCGTATGAGGCGGCTAAAACTGCAACTTCTGCCATACGTGCCCCACCCAATCAGCTGTGTTGCTGTTTCGGCCTACAAGAGAAGCAAGAAGTCAAGCGGAAAGCATCCACCTTCGCCGAAACCCTCGAACCCAGCAACTTGGTGCCAGTACTGTGCTCGTCAGCATGATCAAGACAAATGCCTGCGGCCAACAGTACTTGTAAAAGCTGCGACCGCGTTGGTCATTGGTCCAGGACCATGAAGTGTCCTGCCAGCAAGGTCCAGTGCCGTCTGTGTCACCGCATTGGACACTTCGATAAGTGTTGTAGGGAGAATAAGAAGAATCTTCGTCAGGACAGATCTTCAAGCAACAGTGGTGCACCTCTTCAGTCAAACAACAAATCGCAAGATTCAAGGACCAGCTGTCGTCGCCTAGGATCCGCCTCGCACCATTTCCAAGACACCCAAACCTATCTGTGTCCTCTTGTCGTTTGGCGATGTTAAGTCTCGCATTAAAATGTTACCAGACACAGGTGCCGATGTCACTGTAATTAATGGAAAGCAGCACCTTGACACATTGGGTATCTCCAGGAGCTGTTTGCAGACGCCTCCGCAAAGTGCGACGTTCACGCGGATGGATCTCCAATGTCACCTGCTCTGGGTATATTACAAGTTACCCTTACACTAGGCAAGCGATCCTGTCTCGCCAGGATTCAAGTGCATGAAAATGTGGAATTTCCACTTCTTTTTATCCTATGGTCATTGTGAGGAACTGGCCATAATATCTCCTGATTTCCCTAAACCTATTTTAGAGGTCAAACACGTTAATAGAGTCAAGGAGCTACCCATCTCAGCGACCACATCACCTTCAGCAGCAAAGGAATACTTTCTTCAAGAGTTTCAGATGTGTTGGTCTCGAAAGAAGAGTTGAAGACAGCTCCTCTCAAGCCTATGGCTGGTCCTCCCATGAGAATCCACCTTAAGGATGGTGCAGTGCCTTTTGCCATCCACACCCATAGACAGATTCCATTCGCTTTTAAGGACCAAGTCAAAGAAAGAGCTTGACTCCATGGTGGGCCCAAGGGATAATCAAACCTGCTTGGTGATGACCCGTCAGTTTGGTGCCACCCTCTCGTCGTCGTTCCAAGAATGGGTACAGGAGTACGAATCACTGTCGATCTGACCAAGTTGAATAGCCAGGTTTCTCGTCTCAGCCCATCCTTCACCCACACCCTATGCCGCTATTCGCAGTGTAGGCCCGAAGGCTCATTATTTCACCACAGCTGATGCTCTCTATGGTTACTGGCAGATGGAACTGGCAGAAGAAGATCAGCATTTAACCACCTTTATTACGCCATATGGTCGGTTCATACATTGCAGAGGACCGATGGGCTTCATTCAGCTACTGGAGACGCCTTCTGCCTGCGAGGTGATATGGCCCTTCAAGGTGTCAAAACTGTGTTAAGGTCATAGACGACCTTCTCCCTCCAACGACGAAGACTATGCTACACACCTTCATCGTATCCACGAAGTGCTCACCGGTGCCGCAAGTTTGGGAGATCACACTCAACAAGGATAATTTGTGGTTGCTGCACCCTCCGTGAATTTCTGTGGGTACAATCTCTCAGAGACGGCATCTCAGCTGATAAGCAGAAAGTCGGTGCCATCAAGGATTTCCCAACCCCTGCTAACCTGACAGACCTCAGATCGTTTATGGGATTGGTCAACCAGTTAGAGGAGTTCACGCCTGACATCATTGCAGCCCAACCTTTACGTCCCCTGATGAGTCCCAAGAGAACCATTTGTTTTGGATCCCCGACCATGATGAAGCATTTCAACGTGTCAAGTTAGCTCTCACCAGTTCACCAGTTCTCGCCCTCTTTGACCCAGACCTACCTGTTGTTCTTCAGACGGACGCTTCACGCCTCCACGGCATTGGATATGCCCTCCTGCAGGACCATGGTAATGGACACCTGCGTCTAGTTCAGTGTGGTTCTCGGTTTCTCGCTGACGAGAGACACGATATGCCACCATCGAGCTTGAGATGCTAGCCGTTGTCTGGCAATGTCGAAATGTAGGCTATATTTAGCAGGCCTACAGAATTTTACTCTGATGACGGATCACCGGCCCCTCATACCTATTCTGAACAGTTATACGCTGGATGCCATCGAGAACTCTCGTCTCCAACGCCTCAAGGAGAAAATCTCGCCCTACATCTTTACAGCTGTGTGGCGTGCGGGTAAGTTGCTGTGCATCCCAGATGCATTGTCTCGCGCCCCAGTCAGCCACCCCACACAGGAGGACGAGATCTCGGGTGCTTCTTCCGCTGCTCATCTTCGAACTGTCATGGCTGTGAACGCCGTTACGCTTTCAGACGAGTCTCCAGCTCAGGATCCGACAGGATACTTCAGGATCTTCGTGACGCAGCGAAAGCAGATCCTGCGTATACTCATCTACTCGATTGTGTCACATCAGGATTTCCTCGCAACAGATATGACCTTCACAATTCCTTACTTCCTTATTGGAAACTACGTGAAGATCTCTACGCCGATGGTGACCTTGTCCTGTATGGAGCAAGGGTTGTAGTTCCTGCCGCTCTCCGTCGTCGCACCTTGTCCCACTTGCATGACAGCCACAGAGGTGTGGAAGCAACCAAGCGCAGAGCAAGGCAGTCAGTTTTCTGGCCTGGCATTGACTCTGATATTGCCAACACAGTCAGAGCTGTGAGGCATGTCAGACATTGCAGCCATCTCAGCCGCAGGAACCTCTAATGAATGACGACAACCCGACAAGACCCTTCGAGTCCGTCTCAGCCGACTTCTTTGTTGTTGCAGGGAAGTCTTTCCTCGTCGTCGTCGATCGCCTGTCAGGATGGCCTGTTGTTGCACCCTGCCAAGGCGATACTACCGCTTCCAATACTATCAGGATCTTCTGCCGCTATTTCCGTGAAGTTGGTGTCCCCCTTCGCCTAAGGACAGATGGAGGCCCCCAATTCACCAGCGCAGAGTTCAAGGATTTTATGAAGCGATGGGGAGTTCGACACATGGTAACCTCACTACCCACAATCGAATGGTCACGCTGAAGCCGCTGTGAAGTCGATCAAGCACCTCATCCTCAAAACAGCCCATCTGGCAACATTGATTGTGAAGCATTTGACCGAGGCTTATTGGAGCTCAGAAATAACTCCTAACTTTACTGGACGCTCTCCTGCCCAGATCCTGTATGGCTGTCCTCTCAGGTCATGTCCCTGCCCACCCTCAAGCATTCTCCAAGGAGTGGCAGGTCAAGACCGAAGATTGTGACCGCCGTGTTGCCGCTCGTTACAAGCAGGTAAAGACCAAGTACGACAAGCATGCCCACCCTTACCCACGTTGAGCGTCGGACAGCAAGTTTCGGATTCAAGACCCGACCTCTCATCGTTGGGACAAAGTTGGCACTGTCATGGGTCATGGAAGGTCAAGAGACTATCAAATTCGTCTCCCTAGTGGTCGTGTGTGGTGGCGTAATCGTCGTTTTTCTTCTTGCCTGGTGCCACCCACTAATAGTTGACCCCTTTCTCCTGTCCCTGTGGCCCCTAGCCAGAGGACTAGAAAGAGAGTCCTTAGTCATATTCCTCCAGTAAACCCACGTCGTTCCCAAAGACTCCATGGAAAAGGAGTCCGCTCGAGAATGCACTACGAGCGTGAGGGGGAGGGGAGGGAGGTGTAGGTACATGAAAAAGAAAAAAGACGCATTTCACATGTACCAGTATTATTATGTTCAAACATTATTTCACATGTTGCGTGCCATTAGAGTATCCCATGTTAAGTCCAGTATATGATATGGCAACATTTAAGTATTGGCAACATTGTAATATTGCCTTTGTGAGGCAGTCTCGTCTCGTCTGTCTGTTTGTTTAGCTGCTGCTCTTTGTCCACTGGATCTTGTATATATTTCTACAATAGACATTTAGAACCTACATTCAAGTTGTGTCCTTGCCCCTCCACTTAAGGTTAAGGAGTTTACCAACACATACAGACGTAGTGTAAAGGATTATATGAAATAACATAAGTTTGGCACTTTCACTTCTTTCTGGAAAATTCAACTGTAACATCCCACTTTTAAAATGGCTACTACTTAGACCAACGTATTCACTTATTTCTCTTTAATTTGATCTTAGCACTTCCAGCAATAGCACTTCAGGACACCACCACCTTCAAAATGTGATCGGGAGTAGCCAAGACTAACTAAGGTTCCTTCTTCTAGCACGGGCTGGTGATGACTGGGGTTGGGGTAACAGGGGCGAGGACGGGGTCCGGGGAAATGGGAGGACCCATCTGGGTACTGCGCAGTGATGTTAGATTTTCTCACCTCTCCGTTTTCTATAATACCTCGCGGCCAGCCTCTACCTTGCACAATATCTTGGTTTCTCGGCTTTCCTGGTATATTTATTTATTTACTTATATAATAACAAAGAGCTTTTTTTAGTTAATGCTGATAACAATTTGTAATATTCCCAGCTTTTGTTAGGCGTTTATATAGAATGGATGAATAGTAGTAAAGGGACTGAACAATAGAATGTTATTCTTGAATGGCATCGTTATTCATACAGTTTGCAGGACGAAATTACATATCCAACTTAGTATGATTACTAGTACTCCCAAAAATATCGCAAGTAATTTTACGTTATCATATACATCATCACCATCACCATCAATATCATCATAGTAATCCCAAACGTTTTATAGATACGTCTGACTTTTTGGATTTCAAAATGCTCATCATTTATTTTGATTTTGTTTATTTTTTTAAATTTTTTTTTGGACAGAATGGTTTCGTCAAGATTCTGTTTCCCGTAAGAGCTCATTTGTCATCATTGTGCGTTTGTCGGACCAACTAAGGAGAGAATTTTCTGTTGAACTGATGTGGATAAATGTTGCAATAATTTACTGTCGGTATTTAGATTATAGATCCAAGATGACGTAGTGAAGTCAAAGAGTGCACAAATTTAGCCCAGTATCTGGCTAAACTGTATTTAATAATAATAATAATAATAATATTGGAAGGAGACCCTCTTTCAAACAAGTCTTATTGAAAGATATTGCTGCATCAGCTGCATTCAACTTGTAAATAGTCTTCTCTATTCTTCTAATAATAGCTTTCTCTCTGCTATTACAACTGGCGAGTATTACGCCGATATTACTCATCAGGAGCAGTCAATTTCAGGGATAATTCTTACAAATTTATTTATTTGTTACAGTAAGTGAACAAATAGTCAAATAATAGTTAATATAGTGGCCAACGTTTCTCTCGGTATCATCCGAGCATGATCACGGCATGATCGGAGCGACTGTTGGTGCTGTCAAGATCTACTCAATATATAGCGGCAGGTCAGCAGGGGTTCAACGGCTAGCTGCGTTTTCATTGGCCGGTGGCGCAATGCGCTCCCACCATTGGTTGAAGGAAGTTTTCTTCAGACGCTTCTCGTCGTTGAAGTTCGAAGTTGCAGCCTAGGCAGACCGTCGAGGCTGGGGCAAGGCTTCCTGGGCGTTGTGTCTCGATGGCTCGCGATGTCATTGGCTTACTGGGCCGCTCGTCTAAATCTGTATTCTTAGATCGGGGTGTCGCTCGTCTGGTAATATTTGTATTATTTGTACACCATAGGTCTCCTTAAGTTGGTGGGGAGGAAGAGCACTTCCTGAGTCGTATTCAATGAGGGCTTCTCTGCTGTATGAGGAGTGCCTCGAGGAGTCGCAAGCGTCGCTGGTCAGGAGCCCTCCCTATTATCTTATATTCTTGATAATACTGTCGCGGGAGATAGCTTCCTGGTGTGCTGTCATGATATGGTTTTTAATCGCTCCTTCTTGTACGTGGCAGGAAATCCTCTTGGACAGTTTCATAGAAGTCATACCAACGTAAGAGCCGGGCACATCACGACGGGGCTAAGAATAGGTAGACTACATTCGACTGTTTCAAGAGGTCTCTTGCTGGGGGGTCGGGTTGTTCTTCATAATAAGGTCCCGGTACTTCGTTTTGGTAATAAATTACAAGTTCGAGTTCTTTGTCGGTTTCGGTAGGGGTCACATTCTCTTTGATTATTTTTCTCAAAGCATCTTCGTCCTCACGGTGAACGTGCGTGCATTCTTGCTTTGTAATACAGCTTGATCTTCTCATGGGGGTGGGGCTGAGTCGGTCTCTCACTCTCGCCGTACCACCGGGGATCCAGCGCTGTTTCGGTCTTCTTTATCAACAAGTCGATTCGGATACCCGTTATTAACGACATCTGAGTGACTCGGTCGAGTTCTTTGTGAGTGTCCTGCAGGAAGGAACAGTGAGTAAGGGCCCTCCGAATGTAGGCCCTGACTGTGGTGTTCTTGAACCGCGCAGGCATTCGCTGTCGCCATTCAGACAAAGCCCTATGTTTTTGTTGCTTTGTATACATGGAGGTTTTTAGGCCATCGCCAGTCTTGGAGACGAGGACAAGTCGAGAAAGGGACTGGCCTTCGTTGCTGAATTCGCGGTATAATTCAGCGAACTGCAATGCTAGAACATGCGCCGGACAGCTTCAACCTCTTCCTTATCCTCAGCTTGTACAAAGATATCGTCGATGTACCTTGCGTATTTTCGGGGTTTTCTGATATTGGAGAAAAAACTCTCTCTTCCACAGTGCCCATATAAAAGTTGGCGAATAGGACACCAAGAGGGGAACCCATCGCGACTCTGTCCTTTTGTCGGAACATCTGGCCTTTAGGGGGGGGGTGGAGAATGGGGCCTTCTTCGTACATATCTTGAGGAGTGTCCGCAGGATACTTCTGGGATATTCAGCTGGGGTGTAGAGGGGTCCCTGTAGATACGGTCCATAATGGATATTAATGGTCTCGTCAACAGGAACGTTCGTGAAAAGGGATTCTACGTCCAGGAGGCGATAGTGCCTGTTCCTGGGGAGTCTCGATTTCTTTGAGGAATTCCGTTGAGGAGCGAAGGCTATATCGGCTTGGCACGTAGGGCGTCAAAATTTGATTAAGGCGCTTGGCCAGTCCATACGTTGGGCGGAGAGGGTTCCCATTTTTGTGTGTTTTTACGTTGCCGTACAGATAGCCAAGGCTGTAATCTCCGATGATGGGCGGGATGTGCACGGCATTGGTGGCTGCATTGACACTGCTAATGATGTCATTGGCTTCTTTTTTACTTCGTCTGTGGGGTTTTTAGTGAGGCGCTCGAACTTAGTACTGTCAGACAAGATGGCATCCAACTTCTGGTGGTACTCGCTGTCTTGATGCAAGACGAAGGCTGCTGTTTTGTTTGCACGGCGCACAGTTATGTCTTTTCTTTGACGCAGGGCCTTTGCTGCTTCTTTCATTTCGCGTGAGAGGATACCAATATTATATGTGCCGCGTTCTGTGAGGGCTTCTGCAGCAGGAGGGGCTTGCAAGGAGTCGGTGGTGCGGACGAGATTGCGGCTTTCATATTGTTGTATCGAATCGAGCAGCAACTCGACCTCTAGTCTCTTCTCAAGGGGCTTCGGTTTGGAGATAATATGGCAGTTAAGGCCTAACTGTAGCAGTTTCATCCTGGTCCTGGGGTAGGTTCATAATCTGTTAGATTGATGTATCCTTCTGTCCGTTGTGGCATCCGGAGCTTGCCCCCATTAAGAGAAATGAGTTTCCGAGTGATATCCCGCAAGCGTTTCTTCATATCCTTGTCTTTGAGGTGGGCAAGGCATACTTCTATGTTACGCGGGTAACTCAAGTCTTGTAGATTTGGTAAGTCTTCGTTCTGGTTGTCATCTTCTTCATCAGGGTGTTCAGGTTCGATCTCATCTCCTTCGCTGGAGCTCGGACAGACGCTACTTCATCGTCCCCTGGGTTGTCTTGCTCGCTACTCTGCCGTAAGGTTGCCCATTCCTCTCGCAGTTTCACGACCTCTTCTCGCAGGGCACGGCACTCTTCTGTCTTCGCTCTCAGCTGACGTTGAAGGAGGGATATCCTAAAGCTCCTCGTGTTGTTCTCGTTGCGTGCTGAAGGGTCATGCAGACGTATGTTGGATATATTGGAAGGAGACCTCTTTCAAACAAGTCTTATTGAAAGATATTGCTGCATCAGCTGCATTCAACTTGTAAATAGTCTTCTCTATTCTTCTAATATAGCTTTCTCTCTGCTATTTCAACTGGTGAGTATTGTGCCGATATTACTCATCAGGAGCAGTCAATTTCATGGATAATTGTTACAAATTTATTTATTTGTTACAGTAAGTGGAACAAATAAGTCAAAATATAAGTTAATATAGTGGCCAACGTTTCTCTCGGTATCATCCGAGCATGTTTAATCATGGGCAGTGGATCGGAGCAGACTGTTGGTGCTGTCAAGATCTACTCAATATATAGCGGCAGGTCAGCAGGGGTTCAACCGCTAGCTGCGTTTTCATTGGCCGGTGGCGCAATGCGCTCCCGCCATTGGTTGAAGGAAGTTTTCTTCAAGACGCTTCTCGTCGTTGAAGGTTGCGAAGTTGCAGCCTAGCAGACCATCGAGGCTGGGGCAAGGCTTCCCTGGGCGTTGTGTCTCGACGGCTCGCGATGTCATTGGTTACTGGGCTGCTCGTCTCATCTGGTATTCTTAGATCGGGGGTGTCGCTCGGTCTGGTATTACTTGTATTATTTGTACACATAGGTCTCCTTAAGTTGGTGGGGTTCAGGAGAGTACTTCCTGCGTCGTATTCAATGAGGGCTTCTCTTGCGTATGAGGAGTGCCTCGAGGAGTCGCAAGCGTCGCTGGTCAGGAGCCCTCCCTATTATCTTATATATTCTTGATAATACTGTCGCGGGAGATAGCTACCTGGTGTGCTGTCATGATATGGTTTTTAATCGCTCCTTCTTGTACGTGGCAGGAAATCCTCTTGGACAGTTTCAAAGAAGTCATACCAATGTAGAGCCGGGACATCCACAGACGGGGCATAAGAATTGGTAGACTACATTCGACTGTTTCAAGAGGTCTCTTGCTGGGGGGGTCGGGTTGGGTTTTTCTTCATAATAAGGTCCCGGGTACGTCGATTTTGGTAATAAATTACAAGTTCGAGTTCTTTGTCGGCTTCGGTAGGGGTCACATTCTCTTTGATTATTTTTCTCAAAGCATCTTCGTCCTCACGGTGACGTGCATGCATTCTTGCTTTGTAATACAGCTTGATCTTCTCATGGGTGGGGCTGCGGTCTCTCACTCTCGCCGGACCACCGATCCAGCACTGTTCAGTACTTCTTTATCACAAGTCGATTCGGATACCCGTTATTAACGAGCATCTGAGTGAATCACTCAGATGCTCGTTAATAACGGGTATCCGAATCGACTTGTTGATAAAGAAGTCCTGAACAGCGCTGGATCGGTGGTCCGGCGAGAGTGAGAGAGCACCCCCACCCCCCCCCATGAGAAGATCAAGCTGTATTACAAAGCAAGAATGCACGCACGTCACCGTAAGGACGAAGAGCTTTGAGAAAAATAATCAAAGAGAATGTGACCCCTACCGAAGCCGACAAAGAACTCGAACTTGTAATTTATTACCAAAATCGAAGTACCCGGAACTTATTATGAAGAACAACCCGACCCCCCAGCAAGAGACCTCTTGAAACAGTCGAATGTAGTCTACCAATTCTTATGCCCCATCCGTGTATGTCCCGGCTCTTACGTTGGTATGACTTCTATGAAACTGTCAAGAGGATTTCCTGCCACGTACAAGAAGAGCGATTAAAAACCATATCATGACAGCACACCAGGAAGCTATCTCCTGCGACAGTATTATCAAGATATAAAGATAATAGGGAGGGCTCCTAACCAGCGACGCTTGCGACTCCTCGAGGCACTCCTCATACAGCAAGAGAAGCCCTCATTGAATACGACGCAGGAAGTGCTCTTCCTCCCCACCACTTAAGGAGACCTATGTGTACAATAATACAAGTAATACAGACCAAGCGACACCCCCGATCTAAGAATACCAGATGAGACGAGCAGCCCAGTAGCCATGACATCGCGAGCCGTCGAGACACAACGCCCAGGGAAGCCTTGCCCCAGCCTCGACGGTCTGCTAGGCTGCAACTTCGCAACCTTCAACGACGAGAAGCGTCTTGAAGAAAACTTCCTTCAACAATGGCGG
The DNA here is from genome assembly GCF_015104395.2 of Macrobrachium nipponense. Taxonomy (NCBI): domain Eukaryota; kingdom Metazoa; phylum Arthropoda; class Malacostraca; order Decapoda; family Palaemonidae; genus Macrobrachium; species Macrobrachium nipponense. Next base: position 46,374,634 of record NC_061094.1, read on the forward strand.
AGCGCATTGCGCCACCGGCCAATGAAAACGCAGCTAACGGTTGAACCCCTGCTGACCTGCCGCTATATATTGAGTAGAATCTTGACAGCACCAGCATTCTATTATCCCTTCCAAACCTATGCCTTCTTTCCTGGGAACCTCTACGGAGACCCCATCCTAACCTATACCCCCCACCCATTTCTGATTCCTGATTCCTGCACCAACAGTCTGCTCCGATCCACTGCCGTGATCATGCTCGGATGATACCGAGAGAAACAATTGGCCACTATATTAACTTATATTTGACTTATTTGTTCACTTACTGTAACAAATAAATAAATTTGTAACAATTATCCCTGAAATTGACTGCTCCTGATGAGTAATATCGGCGCAATACTCACCAGTTGTAATAGCAGAGAGAAAGCTATTATTAGAATAATAATAATAATAATAATAATAATAATAATAATAATAATAATAATAATAATAATAATAATAATAATAATAATATACACCTACATACAAATTTTTTATCTCAATCCATACAGAGAAACGCTCTATACAATTATAAAAAAAAATTAAGTTTTTGTTGAAATGAGCACACTCATTGTATTGAAAAGATGGAAAATTCAAATATGCTTGTACGTGTGTATGGTTATTTGTAAGCCAGCGTTATTCATTTCTATATATATGCAGACGTAGATTTTCAGAAGGAAATCATCACAGGCTAACAGAGTGATCCCCATGAAAAAAAGAACACTAGTGTAATAAACCTAAAGGTCTATCAGCCGTGTAACAATCCATTTTCTAAAACTTCCGAGCAGCGAGGATCCGGTGTTCCTTCTCCCAACGAGGGAAAAGAAAAGCAAAAAGAGAGGCCCCCAAAAAAAAAAAACAAAAAAAAAAGAAAAAAAAAAAAGTCGAGAAAAAATTGCCGGCCTCCGTGAGCGCCTTTACAAAATAGCGGCTTTACGACGGCTAGAGGATGGGGCGAGATATATGACTCACTCCTCTTAGACAGGAGGTAATTTACGTTGAAAACAAAACCTTTCAATCCTTTGCTTGTTAGTTGATGGTCTGAGGAGAATTTCCCGGGAAGTGGTTTATCGAAAATACGCATTCAGTGGGTCTTGTGATGACCTTAAAC
>NC_061094.1:46376259-46398759 GCF_015104395.2 Macrobrachium nipponense
GAATTAGATATTAAATTATATATATATATATACATATATTATATGTGTGTGGTGTGTGTTATATTTTTAAACCTATCAGAATTAAAGGACCAGAGTTTTCTTAAATGAAGCTTGCAGACCATACCAGCTAGCGTATCGTTTCATCTTTAAATTTTAAACTTCTATCAAGGAACAACACGATTAGAAAAGTACTGTAGTGCTCAATTTCCTTTGAATTATGTATAACACTTTCAGCCTGAGAAAAATGCAACGCGTAAAAAATGCCTCATTTTTAAATTTTATTTCGAATCTTCTAACAGGAATTGTTATGAAGACAAACGATCTACATAAATTTTCATACATTTACATTCCCCCGTGACATACGCTGTAAAGCCAACTTCCATTTCACAGGACAGTATTAGTAAAGTACATGGACGTTATAGCTCTTATCGGTAAACTTATATTTCATTCTCCTCTACTCTCTCTCTCTCTCTCTCCTCTCTTCTCTCTTCTCTCTCTCTCTCTCTCAAAAATAAAAAGAAGAAGGAAGGCAATATCTATAATTCCTAGATGAGGACCAGGTGGCGGAGGAGCATATAATGCATATAGTTTTGATTGGTGTGTTTCAATACCGTAGGAGAACTTAATATAAAATATATGTATTTGTGATGTATAGCTATATAAATGTATATATATATATATTATAGAATATAGTATATATAATATATATCTGATATCATTTAATGTGTGTAAATGATGTATTTATATTATATATATATATAATTCTATATATATATATATACATTCCTTAAATTCACGGTGAAAGTTGATGGAAAACTGGGACTTGAACAAGCCCCCCCCCCCCCCCCCTTTCTGTTTTTGCTAGAAGGTCTGTCAACTTCTTATTATATTCAGTGTAAACTTAAAAATGTGAATATACTAGCGAGTACTTGTTCCAATCCCTCAGCCTTCACTAGCTTTTTTTTTTACCGTGGATTTTAAGATAGTGGACATGTGTATATATATTATTATATATATATATATATATATATACAATATATATATATTATATATAGTATATATGTTTTTTTTATATATAATATATATATATATATATATATATATATATATATAAGAACTGTAGACTGTTCAAATCTGTGTGTGTTCAGTGTCAAAAGAAACGAAAGAGATGTGCGACAAGGGTGTTTACTGTCAAACCGAATTTATCTAAGGGACTACTGTTCCACGAGCTCAGTGGACCTTGTCGACCATGCAGTCTTGTGCCAAAGGAAAATATAAGTGGATAATGGTGTAACCAAGATCATCTAACAAAGTAACTTGCATATTGCGTCCCATAACTTCAAGAGAGTAGCTGAAGTTGCATTCCACCTAATGAACATATTTTTAATGTTTCGGAGCCCCTCAAATTCTGCAAAAGTGAGAATAGGTAGTGAATTTACAGGGGGGGGGCCTGACCTTCTTTGGCCAGACCTGTTGATCATCTCATGGGTAAAACCAAGGCCCACAGAGCCAGGATCTTTGAACGCCTCAACTAGTGATATAAAAGAAATGCTTATTTCATGGTAGGGATATGATACAAGTTGACTGGCCATGGGACCTCAGGTTTGGGCAAGTTCCCAAAGACACCAGTTACCATTCTGGAATCAAACAATCACCAGACAAAGCACTCTTTGGTGTTGAGGCCAGAGTAGGTCTACGCTCACTGCAATTCCAGAGTTTATACGACAATGATCACTGAAGCGGATTTCTTATATTTTTCTCCCTCTGACTCTCACTCTTCCAGCGAATCACCCGAGTGCATCGAACCCTTCCAGACGAAATCACCCGAGTGCACGGAACCCTCCAGACAATTCACCTAAGAAGCACGAAACCTCCAGACCATTCACCTGACTGCGCGAACCCTCCGACGATCACCTGAGTGCATGGATCATCCAGACGATTCACCTGAATGCTCTAACTCCTCCAAATGACTCGCCAGAGGACTTCTCGCTCAGCAAGGTAGTGATACTCTCTCACTCACTCACACACACACACATACACGTATACACACGTACACACACACACACACACAAAATTTATAAAAAGGTACTGATAACTTTTGGGTTAAGTTCTAAAAACACGATGGCAAGTCTATCACCAGTTATTAAATGTTTTTCTTTTGTTTATTCATCCAGAGGGCTCTGCCTATCCAAACAGTCCACCTGTGTCAGAATCCTCAAGAAGACTTCATAAGCTCCAAGAAGACATAGCAACTTCAACGGTTCCAAGCATGCAGCTGGTCAGTTTAGCTCAAGCTGAAGCGCAGGTCAACGTATTCGTCGTAGAACATGTGCCAGGTAATCCAGGAGATACGTGACATTCCCATCTCCCCGTTAGTTTGCGAGGAAAGGTGATCCACCGCAATGTTATCGGTGTTATCTAGATCGTAAACGAAATGACACGATCGAATAGGCGTTAGAGAGGAAAACTTAAGGGGTAAGCTACAGTAGGAGGCATTTGATATTTGCGGCGCAGCACACTTTATAGTATTGGTGAAGTTGAGTGCAGACAAGGAGGGTAGGAACTCGTTAGGCAGTACAGGTCAATCATCTAATTTTGCTGGTCAAGTTATGCTAAGTGCAATGTACTGTAGGCAGAAACAGTGTCAAACAAATTGGCTGTAAATGTTCAAAGAAGGTTACAAGTGAACAGTCGTGACACTCTGGCTTGAATTGTAGAATAAAAACTGACATAATATTTAAAATGTCACATTTTATACTTTATTTTTAATTATGATATATCGTTACATAGGTTTTAGAAAATAAAATTTTACTCAAGAACAGTTTGTTTTTCTGTCCGTTCATGTACTTTTCATATGAGTCATATCTTAAGGAATAATTTCAGTCATATGCAAGAAAATCTATCAAACTTTAGTCAATTTGTAAAATGTCTGTGATTTTTTAGCTTGATTTATAAACTGGCTGGGTTAACAAGGCATTTCAACAAAAACTGCCTGAAAAATCAGTCACTTTTCAAACTGTCTGGATGTTAGTATTGACTGTAACACACACACTACACCCACACACACACACACCACACACACACTACACATCTAATATATATATTATTATATTAGATATATATATAAATATATATATATATATATATATATATATATATATTATATATAGTAAGTACTGAGACACGTTCCCGCTCCTTTGAAGCGTCTCGCTTTGGGCAAAATGCTGACCTATAAAATCATTCCCCCTCCCCTTCACAGTTAACGGACAGCTATTTCTCATTTTTTTCAGAAAAAAACTTGTACTGAAAACAAAATTTTAACATTTTCCAGAGTCCACAAAGGCTTTGGGGGGGGATTCGAAAACTATCACTAAGCATAACCCCTTTATTTTTAAAACGGTCACCTATCTCTTCATTGGCGTTCCCTTCATAAAAAAAAACCTTTTTACCGGTTTTTTCAAACCGCCTGCCACCACCTGTAATGAGCTATTTCTCATTATTCATTTGGTAAACGTGTAACTCGAGCGTCGGCAAACAACAAACCTCTCTCTATTCAGTAACTAGCGGCTCGCGACCTTCTCTTTCTCTCTCTCTCATCCACCTCTCTCTAGCACTGATACCATCTCTCTCTCTCTCTCTCGTCATCTCTCTCTCTCTCTCTCCGCTTTCTCTCCACTCTAACAGGTAGTCAAACTGAAGGTTGCATTATAAAAGATACATTTATTTAACATGATAAATAATGAATGAATCCAGTCCTTACAGACTAACTATTCAATAAAACCCCATACGTAGAAATGGCCAAATAGTAATGGTCACCATGTCTATTTCCCCCATCGGGGGGGAGGGAACTTCCTCGTCCCCTAGTTTCTCTGCCAGAACTGTCTGTTTCAAAGACACAGAAACACCCCATAAGTACACCCACAAGTTTAACAATCAGAGATTAAAGATTGGATATCCTTATAAAATGTCAATAGATACAAGCCACTCTTTGGCTAAAACAGTTTAAACTCACCCAGCAGCCGACTATTTTCACACACTAGGTCATAAAACCACTTCGGAAGCACCACGGCATCTTGTCCTTTCTTCCAAAAGACGCCTCTATCAAAATCCCCCATACGACTTGCGTATCGTACATTATTAACAGAAGAGGCGCAACACTTCACATACGAACGCACAGTTCGTTAGCGCCTCACATTCTGGCTTGCAACCAGTTTTCACAAAGGCACTTTGAGAAGAGTTCATGAACTGAGTACATTGACTTTCTAACTATGGCGTTTTATCTCACGCTTACCCACAAAAACCCATGATCAGCTTTCCTCAGGTCGTTGCTTCTCCACATCCCAATAGGTCACAGCGAACATATTGGCAAATATATCATTAATCAAAACCTAGGCCTACATATATATATATATATATAGTATAGAATATATAGTATATATTATATATATATATATATATACTTATATATTATATATTATAGGAGGCATAACATCGGGCCTGTCCGTGAGTCGTGACCTCCTTAAATAAAGATTTTTCATTGCATTCTTTCCACTATATTTTGTGTCGTCCACTAGTTTTAATTTGTCTTAATTTGCATAAATGCACGTTATTATACACTTTCTTTATTTAACAAAATGGATAACGCCAACAACTTCTACATATTGTGATGCTCAATAAATGGCCTGTAATATCTTCGAATAAATCATTCAAAGCCTTTATTAAATTAGGAGAATAAAGAGTATTTGTAGTGTTCTCTAACGCAGGAGTTAAAATCTGGAAGCTATGCTTATTAAAAGCTTTTGGTCATCTTTGTCACTAGCAATTCTTAATAGAATGTCGCACATAATCAGTGAGGATGATTGAAATGCGAGGTAAAATAATAGATTTTCTTCTACAGAAATCTTGGATCTTTCTGAGAGTAAAATGAGGCTACTTTTTTTAATTGTTTTGAAAGCTAGATCTCAGATTTTTTATACAACCATTTCAGTTTCTTATTTTTTTGAAAAATCCTGTTCATTTTGGGGGGGGGACTGTACCTATATTTGTGTACACGGTCTTCTGTCGTTTTGAAGTCGTATAAACCCTTTTATATATATATCTATATATATATATATATATATATAATATATATAATATATATATATATAGTATATATCTATATTTATATTGTATACAGAAACTTATCTCTTTCGTGATCAATTATTCATATTATTATGTGTATATATATATAAGCCTATATTATAAATAACTTGACAATAGCACGAAAGATATAATATAATATAGTAGTATATATATATACTATTATATATAGATAATATATTTATCTCATATATAATATTATATATATATAGATATATATATATATTCTACTATATATATCTATATATATATAAATAATCATCCACAGTAGAGAAAAGAGAATAAAGACTTAGTCACTCGATAGATTTTGCCTTCCACCAGGCCTCTTCATGAGCTTTATTAACTAATCAGAAAGAGCCATTACAAAATTCATAAACACTTCCCCACGGAAATAAATAAATAAAATTAACATAATTGTCAAAGTAAAAATTATGTTGTTTAAATCATAAAACAAATGGTCAAATCAGCAATTCAAACAGGTTACAAGAGAGAACTATTCAACGATTTGGTGAATGTCATTTAAACTTTTCTCATGAATTTGTTACTGTTGGGAAACATATGAAGGAAATAAAGGGCCCCAATTTATATAGTGCCCTGACTTATATTAAGATATTTTGTTTGCTAAAACATATGCAAGCTGCTTCTTACAAATTTCTTGCAATCATATCTTTTTCTTTGGAAATAATGTCTCTGTTTGTTTTCCAAAGATAGGACAGCCACAATTTTGTACATGTAAGTTCACAGCACTGTGCGTTTGGAGAATTTGTTCTTGCACAATTCGATGCTGGGAAATTTCCTCTTATCGATATCTTTTCCTGTTTTTGTCCCGGTAGAATTGCCACATTCACGATGGTATTTTGTATACCACTCCTTCTTCTTGTTTGGGGCTGTTGCAAATACTGGTCTTTCTTACTCCAACACGTGAACTGTTATTTGCAGAAATCCACGCGCTTTCGTTCTTTACAAAACATTAGCTCCTTGACAATGTCTTAGTAAAGACGAAAGCGCTTGATTTCTGATATCATATTCCAGCTGGTATTCGCTGTTATGAAGTCACAGCGAGATCTACTGTGATTTTTTAAGCTATAAATATATTTATTTATATATATTGTATAAAGAAATTTTATATATTTCCGTGATCCACGTTATTCATATATATTATGTAATATATATATATATAATATATATATATATATATATATAATTTATAATATATTATATATATATTATAATCTATATATCTATATATATATATTATATATTATATATTGTTATGTATAGATATATCTATTTACATACATACATACATACATACCTCTAATAATATATTATATAATTGAAATATAATATATATATATATATATATATATATATATCTATATAATATATTATATATATATTTGTGTGTGTGTGTGTGGGTGTGTGTGTGTGTGTGTGTGTAACACTTACTTTGAAACATCGGTACATTTGAATATACATTGTATTTGCAAGGGTACGCAAAGTTTTTCAGAGTGCCCCTTAGAATCTTCCTTCGGCTATCTGTGTGTCTTCCGCTACAATGGTTCCATCCGAAAATCTGGACGGCCTTAATGAGTTCTGATGCTTCTCGTCTAAAATCCTTGATTAGTGTCTTATCGCCCTATGAGATCTTTTTTTGCCCGACACGAGGCGCCAGAACGATTAACGAGAAAAATCTCTTTTTCTTTTGCCTTTTAGCTCTTTCCCCAGTATTTTGAGCTTACTTCCGGGGACTAAGCCTACACACTACTTGTTGTTGTGTTACTTGCTGGAGGGTAGGAAAGGTCTATCGAAGAGCTAAAAAGGTGCTGAAAAATGTGTTTCGCGTTGAGTTTAAAGATACAGGGATTGTAGGATAGGATGTTTATGATTTATTTATTACATGGAAAGAAAGTTAAAAAGTAAACAATTTATTAGAATGAAAATGTTAAATAATACAATGTCCTGTTTAAACAGTACAAGAAAATTATTTCTAATAGAATTGCGTATTTATTTTAGATTTTCGTTTGTGAAACACAAGGCGCTATTTGGACCTATAAGTTGAGCATGTTTTAATTTATTTGACGTACTGAATTTAGGCTATGTTTCTGTTAAATTCCTTTGTGCTTCCCTTAAACTGAGGAAGTGACGTGTTTAGTTTTTATGTCCTTTTTTATATGATCCTTTTGTTATGTAGTATTAATTACAAAGACCCTTCATGTTAAGTTAGGAGTATATGTTTTGCAACTTATGCATGAGGGAAAAATCTTGCACGCGTTCCCGCATAAGAGCTGGAAATCGAATCACGCCCTTTATTTAGCTTAATACTTGTGATACCAGCGAATTATTCGTAGAAATTCAAGAGAGTAGATATTACCTAGAGGCATATGGGTTCAAATGAAAAATAGCTGTAATCTTCATTGGACATCTTAATGTGATTCACTGTTTTTTTTTACAAATGAATCTTTTCTGCGCTCACATTTTTCATCATCTTTTCCCAGGGCAATTACTAGTTCCTCATTGGACGAGTGGTTTACATCGCGCCTACTGGATTTGGCAGTTCGAGTTCGATTACCCTCTCTGCCAATATGAATTAGGGAAGTTATTTCTGGTGGATTACAGAAATTAATTTCTTGCATAGACATGTGGTTCGGATCACCAATAAGCTGTAGGTCCAGTTTGCTAGGTAACCAATTCGGTGTTCCTAGCCATGTCAAAATATCTCATCCTTCGGGCCAGCCCTCAGAGATCTGTTTATCAGCTCAGTAGTCTGGTTAAGCTAAAAATATGCTGTAACTTTTAAAACTTCTCTCGACACTCCAATATACCATAGTAAATTCCATAACTGTGGCATTTGATGTCTAAGCCAGTCCCTTACCGACGCTTCTGAATTGGCTGTTGATAACCATCACAGGGCTGCAAATTTACTCTGTCCCTACCGCTCGAGAGTTCAACATAGGCAGGATGTATGTTTCCCCCTCTCCGGACCGGATACTTCAGAATGCTATCCCTCTGGAGAGATGGAACATACATCCTGCCAATGTGACAACTCTGGAAGAGACTGAGGTTTACAGGCCTATGATTGGCTTATCAACAGCCATCAGGAGCACCGTAAGGTACTGGCCTAGACTCAAATGCACGGTTGATGTGAATCTACTATCTCGGCCCTCAGCTATGAACACAATCTCACACGCTCTGGTAATTTGAAACATAGGGGGGGGGGGGGGGCAAGCCATTTCGTCTGCTACTTGACAGCGCTCATGCGTTGTTGGTTTTGGTGTTTGCTTATCAAACCTCGTTGGTCGCGGGTTCGATTCTCGGCCATTCCATTGAGGAGTGAGATGATTTATTTTCTGGTAGAATTCACATCACTCTCGACGTGGTTCGGAAGTCCCGTAAAGCCGTTGGTCCCGTTGCTGAATAACCACGGTTCCATGCAACTAAAAACCCCATACAAAACCTTTACTACTTCCATCAACCTATCATTCAGTCACTCTAACACGGCCACGGGTTCCCCACGTTTCTCTTTCCAAATGTGTTTCATTTCCTCTCCCTCGCCATCTTATCGTCCCTTCAATCCTTCATGGGCAACCACCAACGAGGATATTACGTGGGTATTACTGAGTAAATTTTCGGGGGAGGAAACGAGAAGAAGAAGGAGACGAGAAGAAGAATAAGCGATTAATGCAACGAAAGGGGAACAATATGAGGGAGGAGTCTTTTGGTGTGCTGTGACGGGGGAAGAAGAAACCACAGAGAGGAGGGTTGGAGGGGATGAATTCGAGGATATGCTTCAAGGATGAGCGTTGTTATTGTTACTGAATGATGAAATGGTGATGATGGCAGTCATATTTTGTAGAGAGAGAGAAGAGAGAGAGAGAGAGAGAGAGAGAAAAGATAGATCCTGTAGTTGTGTCTGAAATTACTAAATCTATTTCAAGCAATCTTTCCTGAAGTCAAAATTGTCATACGAGCGTTCTGTATTGGAGATGTATATACGTATCGTACATACAATTATGTATGAAATTTACAATATATAATATATATATAGATATTTATTATATATATATATATATCTATATATATATATATATATATGAAATTACTTGGTAGTTTGAGTGTGGGGTCACCCGACTTTGTAACGTTCATCTTTCATTCATAATTATTTATTACCACGGTTACTCATCTTTCTTGTGCCTTCGTTCTCAGTGATGCCATATTTACCTTAACGCATTTCGCTTGTCTAACGCATGAGCTTAGCTGCCAAGGATTAAAAGGAATTCTCTTTAATAATTTGATCTTGATGAGCAGATCTTCCTAGCAGCTGTTTACTAACGAAAGACAATAGCAGAAAAGGAAAGATCATGATGGAATATTAATTACAGTCCTTTATTCGAGTGATTCTCAATAAGAGAAAATAATAGAAAGAAATACAAAGCTATTATGTCTCGTACATATTACAGTAACTTTGAGAACAGCATTACAACTGCTGCATCTGTGAACAGAGCCCTTGCTTGCCAGGCATGGAGCATAAAACCACAGACATCGAGAGCCTACTCCCGCCACCTTAACCCCCCCCCCCCCCTTCCAACACAATAATACTTGTAATATTGTAGATAAGACAATTCATTTTCGTCAAAGGTCGACAATTCATCCTGATAACTAACGACGTAAGTGCAGCCGTAATAGTGAAGATCTCCTCATGTTCCCAAGAATGCTCTAGTGTTGTGTAGAATAATTTTGACGTCCTGCGTAGCAGCTGTCTATGTTCATTTGTAACCAATCTATCTTAGCTTCGAATTCAATGAGTTTAAGGTATTAAGGAAGCTTCCTACGCGTTTTGCGTTTTATGGACAAAACATCTTCGCGAGTGTCATAACTACCAGTCATTTTCTTTTTTGGAAACAGAGCTGGTGAAGAAGGGTAATGGGGATGCAAAGAAGAACTTGCAGCGACCAAAGCAGAAAAGCCAATTTGCTATAAATTCATGTCATTGAAAGACTAATCGGGTGTGTGTGTGTTTTTTTTATGACAGAGGAAAATATAGCTGCACCACGTATGATCCTGTTCGTAATCTAAGACGACCATTAAATCGCATTTGGGTTGTTAGGTGTGATAGAACTGAAACGTTATCATTGTCATCAGCATCATTGTTTTGTAATTCCCTTTCGTTTTTTTTTTTGTCAGTATATACATACTAGCTGAACCTTTCTGAAAACAGTAATTCTCGCATTTAAGCCAAAACAATCATACTATGATACTTACCCCTGATTATTTGAACGTATATTATCAACATGCATGAATTGAAAACTTGTGACTTTTAATCAATCGCAATGCCATTGCTTTTGTAGCTGTGTTTAATATCAAGTTATCTCCTTAGGGGGTAGTGCATGCGTGCATTCCTTTTACTGTACCCCATTCATATTATCTTACTTCATCTGGCTATCCACCCTTTTTTCCTAACGAATTGTATCTTAGTCCACTGAGACTTTTTTCTTCCGTTACACCTTTCAAACCTACACTTACTCTCATTTCCTTTTCAGCACTAAATGAACTTAGGTCCAAGTGCTTGGCCCTTGGTCTAAAACTCTATGTACCTTTCATTCCAATATAAAGTTAGAACTTTTGAAAACGGTGTCGAAGTTCAATACTCCCTAATAATGGATATTCCGAATGTGTTCAGATTTACAGAAGCTTTTAATCATTGTAATCGACTTGCTGGTTAGATTTACAAGCACTAGAGTCACATATCGTGAAAACAATACTGGTTTTTGAAGCTTCGAGAACATGTTATGTTACATCCTCCAACGAAATTCTCAGCTTGCAACAAACCTCCTTCCTTATATTAAACTGCAAAACTTTGTCGCTAACGTGAGCGCCTCTTCACCATGTTTTTTAAGAGCGCATTATCATGAATTTCTGTTCATATTTGTCCGCAGGTTAGTGGTTAGTGTCCGTTGAATTGCCGCTCAAGAGTCACCGGTTCGCGTCTCCCGTAGGACGATGAAAATCTCGCTGTCTCGTATCATGATTCGTTACTGCTGCAGTGTGGATCTGCGGTGGAGGTTGAAACAACATTCTAGGGAAGCTTGAATATCAAGTCATTGCGTCTGTGTGCTTCTTCATGTGAATAGGTTTTCGTCTATGAAATAATAGTAGTAATTATAAAAAGATTATGCCACGCAGCTTGGACAGCCACGCACACGTGCTTATGGAGTGTCGTATATCATAACTACCATCGAGACTAATACTTACACCGAGCAAAAGGCCAACCAATCACGCTTTTGTTATGTCCGCGGCAACTCACTAGAGCTCGGAATAATTCCGTATTCATTTGAACACACGTTTCAATGTATACTGTGCTGGCTTATCAACAGCCAATTCAGGAGCGTCCGTAAGGGACTGGCCTAGCCATCAGATGCACGCTGATGTGATCTACCAATAGTAGCCCCCCAGGCTTGTGCGAGTTTACATCGCTATTGTCCGTCGGTATTGTTAATCATACGATCGTAATTACCGCTATAATGAGTTTAGGCGACATAGGGTTCTAGGAAGTGTTCATGTTGCCGTGTCGTCCGCGGAGTGGATAAAGCAGGGGACAAATAGCTTTCTGTCTGCGCTCTATGGCAAAGATGAAAGCTATTTTGATTGTCGGTATTTGTGATGATTTAAGCCTATCCTGTGATAGATCTTGGTGATGGTGCTGTTTTTGAGGCAAGGGTGTAATCATAACAAGCGCGGTAAGAGGAAAGCGTCAATAGCTAATAGAAAGGAAGGGAGAGGAAAAGGCAAAGGAAAGTTACTGGTGTGAAAGGAAGAAAGGTCCATTAATTCTTACGATTCTCTTTAGTGACGCCATAGATGGATCCCTACAGCCAGTGCAGTGATATAGAACGTGATCTCCGTTTCTTGTGGGCTATATAGTAGATTTCACCTCAACCGTGCATCTAATGTCTAGGCCAGGCCCTTACGACGCTCCTGATTGGCTGTTGATAAGCCAGTCACAGGGCTGGGAAACTCTAAAGTCTCTCTCCAGTTCACAGAGATAGTCTGTATGTTCACCTCTCCTGAGGGATACTTTGAAAGATTAATCTCATGAGAGGTGGAGCTAGATCTTACCCATGTGAACTCTCCTCGAGAGACTGAGAGTTTTCCAGCCCTGTGATTGGCTTATCAACACCCAATCAGGAAGCGTCTAAGGGACTGGCCTAGCCATCAGATGCACGTTGATGTGAAATCTACCAATATAGCCCATGTTTTGGTGCGAGTTTGACCACCGTAGTATCTGACATCCTTTCGCTGAGCACCGGTGCATCTGAAAAAGTAAGGAAAAGATGACCTAATTTGCGAAAAGACAAAGAATTTTGGTCTGTTTTCTACAAAAGGTTTGTTAGAATACTGTACCAAGAACACTGACAGAACCTTTTGCTAGACAAGGGAAATAAGGCGCGCAATGTGACCTTCAAGCTAACTGGCAACATGGGACTAAACTATCAGATAACATTCCTCCAGAGAAATAGATATTCGCATGAAACCCCATCAAGAGGAATTTAATTATAGCACAAAGAATGCAAGGAATGGACATTGAGCACCTCTGTCCTTCCAACCAAACAAATAACTCACTTTTCATATTGATCCAGGATGAGGACCCATGTTGCTATAGAAAAGTTGTTTGGGGAGAAACAACATTAAGGACCTAAGGATTACGGACATTAACGCTTGGGAAATAAAGCCGCATATGAGCACACCTACTCCGCGTTTGTTCCAGTCATGTACGCTCGTAACACACACCCACGGCATGATTGATTCTTACCTTCCTTCTCCTGGGTGGTGTCAGCCTTCTGAAGAAAGATGCTTGCAACATCTATAAGTGACTCAAGAAAGCTCTTGTTGATTGAAGGCTGCTGGAATATACCCTCTCTTACCTTGAACTAAAAAAAATGCATAGAGTATTAAGATATTTGTTGCTTCGTAATGCCAGGAATACTGCCAAGGCTGTGTGCAACGACTGAGTCTGTGTTGCCTTGGACTTGCAGCAGACTATGCCATGTCCTCGACATTCTTATGAGGTCTGCCATACTACAATGCATTTGTGACGTATCCTTCAACATTTGCCGGTTCCACCCTCTCCTTGTTGATGGCCCTTTCTCTGACAATGATTATGCATCTGAACTACCCCGCAAACAAATTAACAAGATTAAGTCTCTTGATTTTGTGAGTATAATATTTATGGCCATTATCCATCTTTTTTCGGGGGGGTGCCCATTTCAAGCCTTTAAAAATTATTTTTCCGCATTAATCAACATTTTCTGTTTTATTATGCTTTTATTCACTAAGTTTGAGTTATTATTAACACCCTTTGGTGGTGTATTGATCTAATTACTTTGGTGTGACTATTAATTTGCGCATTTTCGATTAGATTTGCATTCATCACCATTTTTCGTAATCGTTTATCATTATTGCAGCATAATCCATGTTTAACTAACTGTTGTGGTATTCAATTTTGGAAATTTAGCATTGATTACATATCATCATAATCAATCGTTATTCACAAGTTTTTTTAGGTTTTTTATCACTAATCTCCATGGCACATTATCGCCGATATATTACTATTTATTAACCGTGTGTTTATTAGTTATGTGTGACTATTTTGGGAAATTTTAGGAATATAAGAAATATGTGTTTCGTGTTATGAGATTTTAAAAACGATTTTTTATTCTTAACGTTGGTGATTAAATCATTTAAGCCAAAGGCTACTTAAAAATATTATTAACAGATAAATGTCATTAATAGCTCAAGACTGGTTACTATTACACTCATTCAATGTATGTTGGCGTTATTTCTTTCGTAATGATTTATTTTACTTTTTGATTTACTGGTCATCATAGCGATGGACGCAAGTTAAACCTCAACCTTTTCCTAGGCGAAATCAAAACTTACAATATTCGTTACGGATCTTCAAAAAATTAAGGTTTATTGCGCATATTCATTTCCCGTCTTATGCCCAGGATGACTGATTTGGATTGATCTCGCAACGCTAGTGTTGTTCGACGTTTCTGTGGAAATTCTGTAGAGAACGTTTGTTTAAAACCTCGTCCACTATTACGAAAACTTCTCGCTCTGGGGTTTCATTCTCGAACGTTTTATCTAGCAACACTTATTTTTTAATTAATATGTTATATATGTATATATAGTCTATGTATATATAATATATATATATATATATATTTGTATATATATATATATATGTCGATAAATAAATGTTGTGTGTGTGTGTATATATATATATAGGTTAGATAATATATATATATATAGTATATAGTATCTATATATAGATATAGATATATATATATATATATATACACAATTAAGCTTTCGGGTTCGGTCGTATTATCGAAATGGAGAGTTACTTTTCAAAGCAGTTTTTAATAAATGTTTTCTGGTATATTTACGAAAAAGTTTCATCACGAAATATAGTTCAAGTCATGCACTGTAACATCACCACTTTAAGACATGACCAAGTAAATAAAATTAGTTTCAATATAATCAAATTTGCAACAGAAGGGATCCATGAAGACTATATTTTACGTAGTCCATATTTCATAAGGACCAACCGTGCTCCGCCATGTGACGTCTCTCCTTTGCCTGATTAAGACTTGGATGGGTTGTGTTTCTACTGATCACTTTCCAGTAGTCTATATTAGAAACGCAATGATAAGACACATCAACTTAAATGGTAATGTTTTTTTTGATATTTTGAATAATATTTTCGTCATTAAATAAACTAAAATTTTGTACGCAAACGGGCGATCGTAAATTCTTTACCTTACCCACACTAACATAGCCACCCTGCTACTGCAAATCAGAGACATTTAATTTCTTGTTATAGAAATTCCTTTCTCGATGTGATATAGTTCGGATCCCACAATAAGCTGTAGGTCCCGTTGGCTAGGTAACCAGTTGGTTCCTAGCCACGTAAACATATCTACTCCTTCGGGCCAAGCCCTAGGAGAGCTGTTAATCAGCTCATGGTCATGGTAAAACTAAGATATGCTCTCACCGGTGGACGCCGACAACTCCGGGCGTAATATTCCTGCTCACCGGGGTTATGCCTGAGCACTCCCCCCCCTCCCCCCCTCCCCGCCAACACCCTAATCCCAATCCCACCCTAACTTTCGTATACTGCTTCCCTTGCGTTTGGGGGAGTTCCGAAGATATTGCAGTTAATCCTTTCATCCCTATTCCTCCAGAAAGTCTGTGTAAAGTTTAAACTAGAGGGAAAGCGGAAACTTCTGATGAATGGCAGAACTAACATCCAAGTGAATCTTGGAAGCTTAAAATCACAACTTTCTGAAAGCTTCAACAAAGCATTGGATGGAATACTAACCGGTTGCTCAGCGCTTGTTGCACTTGATCTTAGAAGAAGCTATCTCTAGCGCCTTATCTCCTTATACTTGATGCGATCCTCTTTAACGCCAGGTATAAACAAGTACAAATGCTACGACGTTCTGAGCGCAGTCGAGTTTTCTGTCCATGTATAATCAAGGCCACCGACAATAGATCTATCTTTGGGTGTCCTCGGGGGGGAGGGATATAGGGCAGTATGAGCCCGCGGCCCTGAAACTTTAAACCACGGCCCGGTGGGGCCTTCCTATATCTTTGCCAGACAACGTTATTATGGGTACCTTAACCTTAAATGAATGAAAGTTACTGAGGCTGAAAGGGCTGCAATTTGATAATTTGATGATTGGTGGGTGGATGATCAACATACCAATTTGCAGCTCTGTAGCCTCAGCAGTTTTTAAGGTCAGAGGTCGTGTGGAAAAAGCGCGTACGGACAAAAAGTCACCGAATAGTTTTCCTTTACGAAAAGCTAAAATAGAAATTTTACAGTGGTAAGAGAAAAGTTTCTCAGATATCTAGCAAGGACCGAAGGGATCTTTTTTTTTTAAATTTTTTTAAAATGATTTTCCTCCATTCTGGTATTCTCTCATGTTTGCCCTGGATCTTTTAAATAATGCCAGATATCAGGAAATGACATACGGAAACATCAATTCCTTGTCCTGTGTTTTGGATAACAGTTGTGCATGCGTTAGTGTTTTTGTGAGAAGGATTGGCGTATACAATATTATTAAAGCTGTTTTCGCATGATAGACTTTTTTTCATATCCTGGTGATATCCACGTAACGAATCATATTTTCAAGATATAGGAAACCAATGACAATAACGATATACAGGGCCTGTCAGTCTATTAATTACTGATGCTTATTCAAATGACCTTTGGTTTCTTTTCCAGTATCGTACTTGGACTGAAAAAAAAGCATGGTAATCGTATTTTATTTATTATTCACTAGACGGACATACATGTTTTACCGTATCTTTTACTACCCCTCCCAGGCAAATCAAACCACTGTGTAGGAATATCTGGCCTGCCAATTATATTGAAATATTTTGTTCATCTAAACTGTTTACTTGTTATCCAAAAAAATTGGGGACAAATCGGCTCCATTTGGCGATTCGCTGACGTAGAATTAGTCCAATCCAGAGGAGAGAGAGAGAGAGCAAGAGAGAGAGAGAGAGAGTAGTAGTTTAGCTAGATAAAATCATCACAATCCGATCATGACAATAAGAACTCGGAAAATTTCGATGAAGGGATCATGTCCCCAGAAATTTGACCTGGTCCTTTCGCTGTCCCGTTCCCTTTGTGCGTCTTGTTGATAGCGAAGGATCAGGTTTGACTCAAGTTGCGAGAGGTCTCCACAGTTATGTAAGTATCAGACGTCATTGTCAACTCTTGGTTTGAGTTGAATTTGATGAAAGGATTTAGTGAGCATTGGTTCTGTTCAGACAGCTTTGCACGGTTAAGATTGGCCAACGTTTGTAGCGAGTTTAATAGACATTTAGGGAGGTTGGATTGATATAGTCCAAAGAGGGTACAATGTTGAAGTTTTCATATATATATATATAATAATACGATATGTAATATATATATATATTATATATATGAACATATATATATATATATATATATATAATGTAATATGTATGTATTAATGTATATATATTATACTATATATATATTATATATATATATATATATATATACATATACATATACATTATATACACGTACACGTATATTGTGAATAATTATTTATCGGTTGATTTTCCTGTTAACGTCTCTGATAATGACAATCTGGATTTGTTTCAGAGATCAAGTTTAATTTATAATATTATGGTTTAACATCTTAATTTAGCCCGTATTCGTACACTTAGACGGAAAAATACATTTGAATAAATTAGAATTCGGTCCCGTTTCCTTTAATTTGAATCAATCAT
Organism: Macrobrachium nipponense; assembly: GCF_015104395.2. Taxonomy (NCBI): domain Eukaryota; kingdom Metazoa; phylum Arthropoda; class Malacostraca; order Decapoda; family Palaemonidae; genus Macrobrachium; species Macrobrachium nipponense. The sequence goes on from NC_061094.1 coordinate 46,393,735, forward strand.
CATTTCCTTGTAGCTCATCATTGCTATTTGATTCATTGAAATATTGAATAATAAATAATCTCTCGACGCTAGTTTTCTGGAACTTTGAAGTTAATTGAACTTAGTCTTTGTTCTTGGGGGCGAGCGCTGCTGACTTCCCCATATTTCGGCAAACTTTTGAATTCTTTATTTGCAAAGTTGTCTTTATCAGCTCACCCTGTGATCTCATCTGCAATAATGAACTTTCAAGCTGAACTTATAGTGGGAAAAATGGGGATTTTCGAAATACTGACGATAATCAAGCGCGATAAACAGAAGACTAGTTTTTCTCCGTCTCCTCATTGAAGTTCTTAGGTCACATTTTGGCAGTGCCTTTTGCAGTTTGCGTGATGAAGATATTTTTAGTTAAGTGTGTCATTCTGATTAATTTTCAAATATATCTATTGTGCATACACTTTGAGATACAAAATCTCTCCTCTCTCTCTCTCTCCTCTCGTCTCTCTCTTCTTCTCTCTCTATATATTATATATTATATATATATATATATATATAACACACATCAACACACCACACATATATATATTATATATTATATGTAATATATATGAATGTAACAATGTCCTGTTACACAGAATACCGTCTAAGAAAAGGATGTGCCCATAAAAACACCAAACATAAGAGATGAAAAATACAATATTTTTCAGAAACTGCTGTCTCCCTCTTTCAGAATGATGATGAGAAAATTACAGAAAAGTGGTTTTTTTATACCAAAGGTCATCCACATGTAAGCCAATGTAGTCCACTCCAGGTAATCTTCCTTCAATCTTCTTAAGCATAGTTGAATGAAAACCCTGTCCGATGACATCTGAATCCGCATACTCCACCACCAGGTTTATCAAGGCGATTCCATCGTTTGAACTCTTGTGCCGCCACTTGTTGCCTGTAAATTATGCGCGACAAATTCCAGTTTATTCTATGGGTTTGTTTCATTTATATGGTTGAAAATAGCCGAGTTCTGTTGTCCTACTAACTGACCGTTTTATGTTTGTATTATATCTTCTCTGTAAATCTGTTGTAAGATTGGTCGCAGTCAGGCATGGGATTTTCATAACCCTGTGTACTTGGGGGATGTCTTTTTGTTGGACGTTAATCGGGATTTGCTAAGGTGTATGGTAAGTAAATGCAAAAGGGTTAGATTTTTCCGGAGGGTCCTGGGTCCCGTCTAATCCTGTCCAGTGTGGAATTTTTATCTAATTGTGTCTCATTTGAACTTGGATGATGTGACGCTATTTCCTGAAAGCTTCAGTAGTCATTTTCCCATTTTATAGCGCATGAACCGACCAGTTCTCGGTCATTGCACGACCACTCACGTAAGGCTTCTGTCAGACGTCCTTATTACCAACAATTGTTTCTTCGTAGGGGGTTAAGTGCGTCTGTCTGCTCAAGCGGTGGGCTGTAGCATTACTTAAAGTTCTTTGCAGCATCACATCCGGCCCTAGCTTGCACCCCTTCCATTCGTCCTTTTGTACTCCAGTCATATTCTCCTTGTTCTAACTTACATTCCCCCTTCCTAGCATTTTTTATTAGCGCAATTGCGAGGTTTTCTTCTGTTACACCTTTCAAACACTTTTATCGTTAATTTCGTATCAGTGCGATTGACTCATGGACCCCTGTGCTTGGCCTTTGGGCTTAATTCTATATTCTATCTATTAATTTTGTTTCAATCACAGGCAATAAACACATGTTTGGTTCCAGACTCACACCCCCACACACATTCACTCGCATTAACACTCACACGAGTACCCAATGCACATATACATACAGACACCCAAGGAGAGAGAGAGAGAGAGAGAGAGAGAGAGAGAAATACATCGCTGCGGTAGTACGTATAATATGTGAATACGATTTAAAATCCAAAATAATTCATGCACTTATTTCCGGAGGTTTTTTTTTATTTTTTTTAATTTTTTTTTTTTTAATCAACCCAATGTCAATTACTCCTTGATTTTTCAGAGGCCTCGAATAAAAAAGTATTGTCTCTAACGGCGAATGAGGAAAATTAGCTAACTTTTGATACAAAGGCTTCGCGAAAAGTGATTCTTTTTTTAAGTTTTTCTTTTAAAGTCGAGTTTCGTTTCGAAGTGATTTGAATTTCCCGTCAGAAATTTGTCGTCCGCGCTTTCATTCAATTCCTATCTTCCCCTTCTCCAGATTTTCTTTGTGGGTCCAGGGAAACGAAAATGGTAAAGAAATACCTTTATACAGAGGATATGAAAGAGAGAGAGAGAGAGAGAGAGAATGTATTGGTACAGAACATCATTTTGAGAACATATTCTTTAGTTTATTGTATCCTTACATTTAAATGGTTATATATATATATAAATATATATATATATATATATATATATATATATATATATATATATACAAATATATATATATATATATATATATATATATATATATATACATATATATATATATATATATATATATATATATATATATATATATATATATAGTGCTTCAGCATCAATTATAAAGTGTCCAGAAGGAGTCCATGATACGAGATTTAAAAGGCCAAGTTTATTGCATATGATACGTTTCGCACATACATCTGTGTGCATCGTCAGTCTGTGAATAAAATACAAAGACATATTATAAACAATCATTATAAAATTACAAGGAATTCACAATTTTAAAAATAAAGTCTAAAAAAGATAAAAAAAGAGCAGTAAATAAAAAGAGACTACTAAAAACACCAACCGTCCATGATCAGAGGTGGGAAGATGGGAATGAGTTACAGTTGGCAGAGAGAAGCGACGACAACTATGCCAGGTACAAAGGTGACGAGGACAAATTACCGTTTAATGAGGGCACCAGTCTTTTAATGTATAACGACTCCAGCGTTGTTAGTTGGTCAGGATAATTTAACATAATCAGTTATTGTAAAAGTGTTCTTTTTGAATTTCAGTCTGCATATTATAGAGTGTTTCTGATATTAGAAAAATTCTGGTTGTTTTATCTTCTGATGTGTACGGAAGCTAAATTTTTAGCGGGATTACTGTCTAAATTAAGTAACAATGAATATTCCTTAAGAAACTGCTATGAATTTCAGCAATTTAATCACTAAGCAAGATGGGGGCTATTACATGGTCAGATTCGACGTTGAGTCCCTCTTTACAAATGTTCCACTAAATGATACCATTAATATTATACTTGATAGAAATTTTATTGATGATGATACAACATTTCATGTTTTTGATCGGTTGACTTTTTAAAAAGTTTTCTCGATCTTGCTGTGCAAGATTCGATGTTCATTTTTAATAAACAACTCTACTCGCAGGTCGATGGAGTTACTATGGCGTCTCCTTTTGGCCCTTTTTTTGCTAAACTTTTTTATGTCTGATTTAGAATCAAAACTTTTAAACGGTTGTGACCCTAATTTTAAACCATTTTTTTTTATATCGAAGATATGTGGATGATGCTTTGTTTTATTTCGACATTCATGGCGTGTTCCTTTTAGAATTCATTAATAACGCTCACTCTCAGGTTTTTAATTTTACTATGGAGGTATAGAGCGAGGGCAGCCATCCATATCTTGATAATAAGATAACTAGAAACAACTCAGAATTCACCACGGCAGTACACAGAAAACGGATTTATACGGGATTAACTAATAACTTTTATAGCTCCTGCCAATACTTATTTAAACTCCAAACCATCCTATACGCTGATTAATAGAGCTCTCAAATATTCTTCCTCATAACGAACTTACTTTTCTTGGTAAACTTTTTCAAAGCCAATTCATTTCCACAAGATATATTATAAAATCACTAACAAGGTATTTTCCAAATTTTTGCATCCATCATCAACTACTTTTGATGTACGAGAAAATATCTTATGCTACTGTTCCGTATTTGTCCGATTCAAAATTTATCTTAAACCTCACTCGTATAAACAGAACAGGAAATTCCCTGCCTCAGAGTCAGGCTTGTGTCGAGTAAACCTTGCACTATTCGATCGTTTCATAACTTTAAAGATCGCCTTCAGCCTTCATGAGATCCAACGTTATTTATAAATTCACATGCCCTGGATGTCCGGGCTCTTACGTTGGATCGACTCCGAGGTTGCTGCTGAGGGTCAGATATGTAGCCATTTGGGCTTTAGCTTCCGTACAGGTCAGAGGATAAAACAACAGAATTTTCCAATATCAGAAACCACTCAATAATATGCAAGACTGAAATTCAAAAAGAAGCACTTTACATAATTGATTATGTTAAAACATCTTGACCAACTAACAACGCTGGAGTCGTTATACCTGGCATAGTGGTCGTCGCTTCTCTCTGCCAACTATAACTCATTCCATCTTCACCTATGATCATGGACGGTTGGTGTTCTTAGTAGTCTCTCTTTTTATTTACTGCTCTTTTTAATCTTTTTAGACTTTATTTTTTAAAATTATGAATTCCTTGTAATTTTATATGATTGTCTATAACATGTCTTTGCATTTTATTCACAGACTGACGATGCACACAGATGTATGTGCGAAACGTATCATATGAAACAATAAACTTGGCCTTTTAAATCTCGTATCATGGACTCCTTCTGGACACTTTAAATTGAATTCTGAAGCACTATATATATATATATATATATATATATATATATATATATATATATATATATATATATATATAGTGTGTGTGTGTGGGATTGTGTGTGTATATATATGTGTATATGTTTGAGGGGATAGCTCCTAAAAGTGTCAACCTCCCGATTATTACCAATTTTTGGGTGGGGATGAGGTTAGTAACCTTATGTCTTTTTCCATCGCGGCTGAAGCCTCAAGCAAGTAAGCTTTACGCAGAATGGGTGGGAGAATTAAACTCAGTACGCGTAATACAAAAAAACACAAATGAACACAAAAGACCTAAACCAATCAATAACTTTGTAATGGGAAACTCATTTCAACACAACGTGGAGCGCCTTAGCTATAGAAGATTCTACAATTTTAACCAGTGAATTTTCCTTGTACAACATTTC
>NC_061094.1:46403759-46408759 GCF_015104395.2 Macrobrachium nipponense
ATTATACGACGTTGCTAATCATATAGCCATCTCTACTACGGTTGTGACCATCTACACCCAATTAACAAAGCCATATATATAATTCACTTCAAGTATTGCTTTGGCCTACAAAGACACTTCTGACTGATGAATCTGGGCCTCTCGTCTACTGAGCTACTGTTAAAGTTATGGGACAGAAGAGGTGACCATAGTAGATCAAAAAACTAAAATGGATTTTTTTTTTGACTGATAGTGAAGCTTGTCATTTAGTTCCTGCTAAGCCAGTGTTTCCATTTGATGTCTTTCACTTTCCTTGCACCCGGCATGACATAGCAGAGAAGAGTATTCTCAATATAATTGAAACTATAGTAGTTTCACATCACCTGTGCATTTGATGTCTAGGCCAGTCCCTTACGACGCTCTTGATTGGCTGGAAACTCTCAGTGTCTCGAGAGTGTTCCTATAGGCAGGATGTATGTTTCACCGTATCCCTCAGGAGAGTTGGAACATACATCCTGCCTATGTGAGCTCTCTCGAGAGACTGAGATTTCTGGGCCTGTGATTGGCTTATCAACAGCCAATCAGGAACCTCGTAAGGATGGCCTAGACATCAGATGCACGGGTGATGTGAATCTACTATAGTCATCGGAAACCGAGGGTTGCCGTCATTCCTTCTTATCCTCCTGCTCCTGCTCCTGCTCATCCTCCTCCTCTTCCTCCACCTCCTCCTCCTCCTTCTCTCCTCCTCCTCCTCCTCCTCGTCACCATCGTCATCATCATCATTCGCCCTGTTTATACACACGACCTCCTTTCTTCGGCCCTTTTTTAGGCACCATCAAAACGGGTCAATTTACCTTCGTCATTAAACGTTTATAGTTTTCTTGGACGATTTTGTCTTCGGTATATTACCTGTATTGTATAGACTTTCTAAAAATGTGGTCATTAACATTATTAGTCTGTTTTTCTTGTCTGTCTGTGTGTGCGTGTGTGTATGTGTTTGTAGGGAGGGGGTTGGCGGTGAATTGTTGGGGGGGGGGGAGGGGGGGGGGGAGGGAGGGGACGAATTGCGGGGGGTTAGGGGGTGGGGGATTTGTTCTAATTGGGGTAACGGGTACACGCTCAAATCCACTCGCATAGATTTCTACATTACAAATTGTATTGAGTAGCCTACATTTATCCATGTTCCAATGTGTAGTTAATTAAACGCGCTGTATGGCTCGGAGAGATCATGCTCTTTATTGTAGTGCAGGTCTAAATTCGTATTTCATTTTCGTTTCATTGACTCTATTGATGTCTATTGATAGCAGGTAAAGCGAAATTTGAGTTGGCTGACCCTGCCACGTGGAGGTTATACCTGTGTCAACGTTATGTGTGGGATTCCGTTCGTCTGTCTGTCTGTTGGCAGTATGACGTCAAAACCTATGATTGTGTTTCGTTGAAATTTGGAATAACTGCTCTAGGGCACCGACTCTATAATGTCTTTATTCAGGCGTCGCTGATCATTTTTAGTTTTTTAAAAAGAAAAAAATTGAATCAGATCCTTCTTAATATCTTCTTAAAGTTAATTTCCGAGATAGATAGAGACACTTGCAAACAAACTCTTCGTTACTTATGAGTCCCCTTTTTAACATCTTGATATTATTCTGCTATTTTGAAGAACTAGAAAGGTTTTAGCAATTGTAGACTATTTCCCCGTTTCACTTTTTCAGTTTTAATCTCATTTGTCCTTCTTTTGTTCGCTGGTAGTTTTTGTGCACATTTCATAATCTGAATCTTTTTGCCTAGAAATGTAATTTAATGTACTGATGCAGTCAGTAATCTGACTTTTCTTTGGATTCATTTTCTGAGAACAATTAGGTGATCCTTTTCTGTGTTGGAAGGTCTCTTCTTCACCCAGTCAGCCCTACGAATCCTGAGCCCATATTTTGCATGGTTTTCAATTTGTCAGACCCGTGACACTACCCTTACTAACACCTCTAGATTTCTTCTCTCTTCCTTGCAGTTAGTATTTCTGCAATTGGTCTGTTGAGTTATGGAGAGTCTCTTTCCCCCCCTGCAATACCCTGAACCAGGCCAGGCCAACAGTTCTGTGAAATTCAGCAATCTCGGATTTTGGTCAGGTGACCATATTCTCCCCCTCAGGTGAAGGATTTCTTTGTTCCGTTAATCCTTCGAACTTCTTCTCACTCTTTCTACGTGTTAAGGATCAGTCTTTATTCTCCTTTCTTATTAAATATTTTGTCCTTTTCAAAGCTAGACAAAAGCAGTAACTTCAATATAGCACTGGCCATGGCGTTAAAAAGGATTTTGAAGAATACTGGGTAACGTAAATGAGCTCACTAAAGCTATTTAAGGGTCACTGCTGTTCAGCAATATTTCAAAGGTCATGGAATAGAGGCATAGAGGGAAGGTAAAAGTATATATATTTTGAAAAGGTAATGAGGGAAGGCACAAAACGACAAATTCGTTGTCAATGATCTTATAGAATACAGAAAAGGGTCCATATTATTATCCATAATATCCTGAAAACTCATTAAATAATTTTAGACTTCCGTATCTACTTGGCTTTATTGAAAACCTCTTTGGATTGTGATTTCTATTTCACTAATGGAATACAGATATGTATGTGCAGAGAGAAAGAGAGAGAGAGAGAGCGAGAGAGACGAGAGAGAGAGAGAGAGAGAGAGAGAACACGGAATAACCCTAGTTCTTCGCTCTTGCAGTACTCCGAAGGAAGAAATAATTACCACATTTCGCCAGTTTTCAAGCCACTCCCAGCATTATTATTTTGATCACGACGGCGCTCGAGGCCTGCGAAGTGACTAGCCCAGAAAAATAAGAGGTGGAGGTTAAATAATCTTCTCTCGGCCTTTACAAGATCACCAAGTGTTTCCAACTGCTAGAAGTTATGGGGCAAGGGAAGTCTCGCTCTCGAATTTCGAGATACAAATGTTTTTCCCCCTTTTCTAGTTTTGGAAAAGATAGCAAATCTTACTAAGGAATATACTCAAAGTTATTACCTCGACCTTCACAAAGTTTTCTGTTAAATGTCTTTGCTCCAAATAATTGATGTTCTTAGGAAGGAACAAATGTTTTAAATAAGCAGCAAGTTTAAGCCATGAACTAGAACAGGGCAAAAGCGTTTGGTTTGAAAATGAATGAAGAATGGTCAAACACATTAATTTATTGTTTCTAGGCTCTCACTGAGGTGACTTGCAGACAATGCACCTGAATAAGAAGAAACTTAGAACATGACAAAGATAATGAGATCAGATACATATCATTAGAAAGACCAAAGAAAAAAAAAAAAAGACTGATATTAATGGAGTTGGAAGCAAATAGACTGAGGCAATATCTTTCTTCCCTACTATCCCTGCCTACGTACGAATCCGTGTCAAATGGATATGGAAAGGAATGATGTCAATAATAATCTCCATCCCAGTTGGAAAACGGGAACTATTGTAACATATAAGGAGTGGATATTCGGATTTTGAAAAGAGGAAAAAATGACATAGGTTGCTTTCTGGACGTGAATTAGAAATAAATGTAAAATAAACTTTTCAGCAATGTTGCATAGAAAGTGGTGGTACGCGAGGGAAGTGGCATTTCAATTACCATCAGCTGGTAAGTGGGTATTAATTAGAGATTAAAACGAAAGCAGAGCTGAATTGAAGTTCGCGGGACTGTTAAAGCTCGTAGAAACGAACTGAGGTGAAAGTAAACAAACAGAGGTTGCCTTGGAGACTAAAGTAAATGAGCTGGAAGAATTGCATCATGAGTATAACAATAGATCGCAGAATAGAAGCAATAAGCTGGAAGAGTTATTGGACAGGGGAAGAGAGAGAATGGATGAGATCGTGCATAAATAGGAAGGGATTTGAATGCATCTCGTGCATTGCAGAGACGTTGCGCTAATCGTTTCGTTTATGAATGCAGTTATCGTTTCAGTGGTGCTTTCACATCTACCCTTACTTATTTTCTTCGTTTATCAGTGCTGTTTTCACTTCTACCTTTACTTATTTTCTTCGTTTATCAGTGCTGTTTTCACATCTACCCTTACTTATTTTCTTCGTTTATCAGTGCTGTTTCCACACATACCGTTACTTGTTTTCTTCGTTTATCAGTGCTGTTTCCACATCTTCCTTTATTATTTCTTCGTTTATCAGTGCTGTTTCCACATCTTCCTTTTTTTATTTTCTTTGTTTATCAGTGCTGTTTCCACATCTTCCTTTATTTATTTTCTTCGTTTATCAGTGCTGTTTCCACACATACCGTTACTTGTTTTCTTCGTTTATCAGTGCTGTTTCCACATCTTCCTTTACTTATTTTCTTCGTTTATCAGTGCTGTTTCCACACATACCGTTACTTGTTTTCTTCGTTTATCAGTGCTGTTTCCACGTCTACCATTACTTATTTTCTTCGTTTATCAGTGCTGTTTCCACATACCTTTACTTATTTTCTTCGTTTATCAGTGCTGTTTCCACATACCGTTTTACTTATTTTCTTCGTTTATCAGTGCTGTTTCATCTACCTTTACTTATTTTCTTCGTTTATCAGTGCTGTTTTCACTTCTATCCTTACTTATTTTCTTCGTTTATCAGTGCTGTTTCCACATCTACTTTATTTATTTCCTTCGTTATCAGTGCGTTTCCACACATACCGTTACGTTGTTTTCTTCGTTTATCAGTGCTGTTTCCACGTCTACCATTACTTATTATCTTCGTTTATCAGTGCTGTTTCCACATACCTTTATTTATGTTCTTCGTTTATCAGTGCTGTTTCCACATCTACCCTTACTTATTTTCTTCGTTTATCAGTGCTATTTCCACATCTACCCTACTATTTTCTTGTTTATCAGATTACCCTACTTATTTTCTTCGTTTATCAGTGCTATTTCCACATCTACCCTTACTTATTTTCTTCGTTTATTCAGTGTCTTTACCCTACTTATTTTCTTCGTTTTTTACTGATATTTCACACTACCCTTACTTATTTTCTTCGTTTATCAGTGATCTACCCTT
>NC_061094.1:46413759-46421259 GCF_015104395.2 Macrobrachium nipponense
TGATTTTACCTGGGAGATGTAATTTTTCGAGGGTTGTTACTTAAGTAATGGGAGTTTGACATTAAGTCTCATTGTAATTAATTATTGAGCAGTAGCAGTAAAAGTGGTTTTTGCTGTTAAAAGTTGGAGATTTTACTGATTTTGTGGATTATTTAAATGTCAGATCTTGAGAGAACATTTTTGGGTCTGGGTGTTACGAGATTCTTTTTCTTTCGTGAGGTCGTTACGATTTTTTTTTTTTTTTTTGTGAGCACATTCGAGTTTGAAATGTGAGTGCAGAATTCCGTGGAGTCGCTGTGATTTCTTTGAGTTGGGTGTGTGGCTGATGTGTGAGTTTGGAGAATTGAGTTGGAGAACTTGATGTTTTTTTTTTCTTAGAGAGTTGTGATAATGACTTATCATTTTAGTAGTCATATTAAAGGGAGTTAATTGGGAGACGTTCAGTTGGTATTTCTGACTTTTTGAGATAACATTGTTTGATAGAAGTAGTATGTCTGAGGTTAATTTTCTTGGATTGACCAGTGACTTGACTGACATACTAACGTACGCCAAAAGTCGTTCCCCGACGCCAGCAAGACGTCCACCAGCCGTGGCCAAGAGGTTGCTGTTATTTTACCCAGGGTGATTACAAGTATTTCCATGATGGGTGATCGCGAGAATTCTACAGCGTGTTTTTTGGGGATCCACAGAAGCCGTGAGAACTCGTCTACAATGGAAGGAGGCATTCCGTCTTCCTACAGTTGCTACAGCCTGCTATAGCCTGTTGCTGTCTGTTCAGCTAGTTGCAGACAAGCAAAGAGGGATATTCAAGAATCCTAATGCAGAAAATATGAGAGAAAATGCGTCTTGTGTTTATTGGGAGATTAAAAGCGTGATAAGACTTTATTTTATAATGCCAGAGACGTGCAGTTTACGTATATTTTATTTTAAGCCGGCCAGTGTGTTTTGGTTATAAGCAATTTTGCTAGGCGGGAGCTAGCATTTGTGCGAGGCCGAGCTATCTGTAAGGCTAGGGTTTTGATTAATAATATGCGTTCTCTGTGACCTGTGGAATGTGGAGAACAGTGTAGAGGTAACGAACCTGAGAGTAGCTGATGAATGAGTTTCTGGGGATGGCGTGAGATAAAAGTGCTTAGTTCAACGAGTCATTGCACGACAGTTTATGAACTCTTCTCAAAGTGCCTTTGGGAAACTGGATGCAGCTAGAACCAGTGAGGCGCTATCGAACTGTGTGTTTGTATGTGCGTGTGCTGCCTCTTCTGTTAAATAGGTTCATACCCAAGCCTATGGGAGGGATTTTGACATAGGGCTTCGAGTCACAGGCAAAGATGGTCCGTGGCATTCGCCGGGGGAGTTTTTTGTGACATAGTGTTTAGTGTCCGGCTGTCTGGGTAAGTGTTCAAGTGCTTTAGCCAAAGGGATGGCTTGTTTGATATCTTGTAAGATGTTCCATTTTATTAACTTTGTCTTTAAAACTTGTGTGTGTACTTACCGGGATGTGTTCTGGATCTTTGAAACAGACGGATCTGGATTTCGGGGGGACAAAGAGTTCCCAGAGGGGCATAGACTTTTGGTGACTTGACATTGTACTGTTTTTTTTGAGTTAGTCTGTAAGACTGGATTACTTGGTTAATTGATTTATTTATTCTTGTTAATAAACGCTAATGTTATGATGCAACTCTCTCATTTTCATTACCTGTTAGAATGGAGAGATTGGCCTTGGAGAGAGAGAGAGAGAGAGCAGAGAGAGGATTGTTGGGTAGCTAGAGGAGAGAGAGAGAGAGAGATAATAAATTGTAGACGAGAATAAAGAGAGGGTAGTATAAAGATATGACGAAGAGGCTGTGACGAAGAATAGAGATAGAGATGACTCGATAAAGATGCGAAGAAATAGGAGATAAGCCAGAAGTAGAAGAAACCCAATCATATTATTTTTTATCCTCTTTGGAGAATTTCGCCTGACTAGAATATGCCGTTGCTCCTTCATTAGAACCTTAAAGAATAGCACAATGAAAGAGAGAGAGAGAGAGAGAGAGAGAGAAGAGAGAGAGACGAGAGGTGAGACGAGAGAGAGAGAGAGAGAGAGAGAGCGTATCACTGGATATCACTTGTTCACGTCTACCCTCTTTCTCTCGATGATATGGTATTGATAAGGAAATGCAGTGTTGATAATACAAACCCTATAAAGAAATGGAATTAAGAGCTCTGATAAACAGGCATAATGATGAAAGTGACAGTCCAGGTTTGCTCTCATGAATCCTCTTTATTAATTCCAGAACAAACTTGGAGAATAAATGACAAAGCCTTACTTCGAAATCGTCACACTGTGAAAGTGAAATGATATGAAAGCGAAATCATTGAATGTGAATTCAGTCTTATTTCTCTAGAAATATGACTGAAAAAGTGACATTTGATTGTGAGATGCAGATGAAATATAGATAATCTGAATTGTAGTACGCGAGCTGTATCACTTATTCATAAATACAAATATGCACGTTGAAATTTCATTTGCGCTGACTTCTGTGTTTAGGGTATTGGATTTGTTTTTGTACGCTAATGGTTCACGTATTTTCAGTTGCGTTAAATTCAGGATAGCTAAAAAAAATGTGGGAGGCCGATGAAAGATGGAGACTAACTGTACCACATTTTTTCATGTTTTTTTTTATGTTTGTGGTTGGATACTCACTTTATCGCATTAATAGATAGATAGATAGATAGATAGATAGCTTTATTGGCCACAGAATTACAGTACATTCATAATTACAAAAGATCAAGATTACAATATTTTCATATCTTACAATAGATCTTTGTACAATTAATATTAAAAATTCCATACAAAATGATGTTTTATAGGACTGGGAAGCACTCTTGAAAATTATGAAGCAAATTATAAAGTTGACAGCATTCAGTGGCATAGTTAATATTTAATAAACAACGTTCAGTGGCATAGTAATATTTAATAAACTTAATGACAACATTCAGTGGCTTAGTTACTATTTAATAAACTTAATGACAACATTTCAATGGCACAGTTAATATTTAATAAACCTAATGACAACATTCAGGGGCCATAGTTACTATTTAATAAACTTCATGACAACATTCAGTGGTATAGTTAATATTTAGAAGAAACTTACAAGGCACTACATTTGAAGATATGTGAGCAATGCATTTAACAGCATTTATAACAAAAGCGAAATATGTTCGATTGAGTGGGAAAATTTGATTAATTTCACTAGTACTTTTAAGATACTTCGCCAAGCAGAATCTCTGTTCGTGTTTCGCAAAAGACTGTAGGTGAAGCGTAAAATTTTTGCTACTGTCCCAAATGCTTCCTGTCTTGCATATAATTTATAACAGCCAATTGGTTTCTGTTGTTAAGACTAGGGTACGTCGCCTGTATGGAGTTTTGATTGCAATGAAATAAGGGAAAGGTTTGAAATTATTAAATAAACGGGAAAAAGAAGCGAAATGAGTCATTAAATCACAAGTAGAGAAAAAGTAAAATCGATTGACTAAAAAAAAAAAAAAAAAAAAAACTGTTCTAAAGGACCTCTTCAGATTGTTTCTGTCTTTCAAAATTGCCCTTTTCTATTTGGTCGGTCTTTCCCCAGGGTATTGAAACCATGAACATGTTACCCTTTGTCTGGTTGTAGGTTCCTTTCTAGCCACATTTAAAGCTATGGGATCTAGTAAATACCTTGATGCGTGAATTTTGTAGGAAAATCGTCAGATGTTTACATGCATGCACCTGGAAGCTACGAGTGATATGACTTCATTTCCAGCAATTCAACTGAATCAGTCCCTTACCATTTTTCCAAGCTCCAAAATCTTTGGACTTTAGTTTGAGACTGTTCCTATAAAATTGCGTTATCTATCATCAATGTACAGTATTACCGTATTTTGAACTGTTTAAAAAAACGATCAGCTTCACTAGGTAATAAAAAATATTTGCTTTAGAAAATTGAATTTAATTCTTAAAAAACTCTTAATTTGGCAAAATCAGGTTTAAGAAAGATTGAATGATGAAAGTAAGTAATTTGAGGAACGTAAAATAATCTGTGTTTCATTAATAAAAATTGGTCAGAAAAGATGGGGTACTTCGTTTAACCACTGTTATCAAAAATGGATAAGAGTAATTTGATCTACTTAAACTGAATGAAAATAGGCAAGGCTATGAATACCATACTGAGTCTGCAAACAATAAACTGGGTGTTATACATGATGCCTTTTAATATGCCGTTGTATTGTCTCTCGTTTTATTTGCGTCTCCTCCGTCCCCGTTATATGCAAGAGACACAGCATTGTCCCGTGGAAAATTCTCTTACTAGTTTTCCATGAAATTCTAATTAAGGACCCGCAACGTGCAACACCCGTGAACGTTTTCTTCATTTTGTCGATTTTCTCTGCTGTTTGTGCTCCTCCTCTTTCTCCTCTTCCATCCTCTCATCTCTCCCTCTTCTTCTTGCTGTCTTCTTGTGCATTTTCTTTCTTTCTTCCTCTTCATCCTCTTATCTTTCCTTCTCATCTTGCTGTCTTCTTGTGTGTGTATTTTTTCTGTCTTTCTTCATCTTCATCCTTTTATCTCTCCCTCTTCTTCTTGCTGTCTTCTTGTGTATATTCTTTCTTTCTTCCATCCTGTGTCTTTCTCTCTACTTCTTGCTGTCTTTCTTGTTGCATTTTTCTTTCTTCTTCATCCTGTTATCTTCTCTCTTCTTCTTGCTGTCGTTCTTGTGCATTTTCTTTCTCACCTCATTTCATCATGTTATCTCTCTCCCTCTTCCTCTCGCTAACTACTCGTTATTTTCACTCTGTATTCACCCTCATCCTTGTATGTATGCTTGCTTATCTCTCTTTGCACAAGAAGACAGCAAGAAGAAGAGGGATATATAATAAAATGAAGAAAGAAAGAAAATTCACAAGAAGACAGCAAGAAGAAGAGGGAGAGATAACAGGATGAAGAAAGAAAGGAAATACAAAAGAAGGCAGCAAGAAGAAGAATGGGAGAGATAACAGGATGAAGAAAGCAAGGAAATACAAGAAGACAGCAAGAAGAAGAGGGAGAGATAACAGGATGATGAAAGAAAGAAAATTCACAAGAAGACAGCAAAAGAAGATGGAGAGATAACAGGATGAAGAAAGAAAGAAAATACACAACATGACAGGCACAAAGAAGAGGGAGAGATAACAGGAAGAAGAAAGAAACAAAATACACAAGAAGACAGCAAATAGAAGTGGGAGAGATAACATTATGAAGAAAGAAAGAAAATACATAAGAAAACAGTAAGAGGAAGGAGAGATAACAGGATGAAGAAAGAAAATGCACAAGAAGATAACAAGAAGATGGAAAGATAACATGATGCAGAAAGAAAGAAAAAAAATGCACAAGAAGACAGCAAGAAGAAGAGACGAAGAGAGATAACGGAGAAGCGATAAAACAAGAGAAGAACGAAAAAAAATGCAACAAGAATGACAGCAAGAAGTAGATGGAGGGATAAAAGGATGAAGAAAGAAAGAAAATGCACAAGAAGATAACAAGAAGAAGAGAGAGAGATAACAGGATGAAGAAAGAAAAATGCACAAGAAGACAGTAAGAAGAAGCTTTCCATTTCCATATTACTACTACAAATATTATCATTAACATTCAGTTATTTTTCTACACCAAACCAGAGGCCATTAATATACTTTGGTAAAGTTATTTCCCACTACGTGAGAAAGGAGAAAAACCAGAAAAAGGTAAAAAGAAATGTCAAGAGAAAGAAAATGACCGTTCAATACTAGATAAAAACCCCCTCAACCCGTGAGCTGAAAAGGCCCATAAGAAAAAGAAATGAAAAGAAAAAATAGACACCAATAAAAAATCCCAAGGCAGAACTACGTATTTCCCCGGCGATAGAAATGTGTAGTAGTTTATTTCTTATCTATTCAATTAATCTTCTAATTATAGTGAAAAAACAGTCGTTATTTAAGTGACGTGTGGATGTTATTGATTTTTTTGCATCGCTTTCCATCCTTTCACTTTTAGCATTGGTTACTGCATAGTCACCTTATTCAATTAAAATTGATTTTTGCTTACTCGGGGAGTAAACCTGCAAAGTTAATTTCTTCGGAGGGGGTAGGAAAGGTCTTTGGAAGGTACAGTATTTTAAGACAAGGTATTTATGATTTATTTATTACAATGAAAGTGTAAAAAGTAAATGATGTGCAAGGTAAAAAGAACAGAAAAAGGATTTCTAACAAAGTATAGTGTATTTATTTTAATTTTCGTTGGTGAACAAGGCTCTGCTTGACCGTAGATTTCAGCATGTTTTAATTTACGTTAGAAAAATCCAGGAATATAATGTTACAAACTAAGCGTGAGGGGAAAAACCTTGCATGGGTCTGAGTAAGCTGGAGGTCGGATCACGGCTTGTTGTGTATCTTTACGCTTCTGCGTTTCTCCCATATGGGAGCCGACTTTCATTAAACTTCTGGCCTCATCTTCTTCCAATTTATTTTTCATAAAAACTTTCAACTCCGTTCATCTTCACTATCGCCAATCATTAGCGAAGTTTAGGCAATTACACACTCTGCTAATGACCTCTCTTGTTATCCCACAACTGACTATCAGGCTTCTAGGATTTAAAGTTTTTTTTCACAACGAATTCAAATATCCTGTTCTTAACCACCTCTCTCTCTCTCTCTCTCTCTCTCTCTCTCTCTCTCTCTCTCTCATGCCAACGCACACACACACACACACACGCCCACAAACACACACACACGCAAAACTTGATTTAAAATCTCAAAACTGTTTACTTTTTATATAACATTATGTAAATGCACAGTCCTAGCTCAAGAAATAAGTATAATGGTTACACTAACTTCCGATATACGAAGACAATAATGCAGCCCATATAATCAACTCTACATAAGGAACTTTCAGTTTCTTCAGAAAGCAAAAAAAAAGTAACATCATAGATATAGATCTATTGAAGGAATGGCCTTAACAGTTTTGATGGATTGTTTATTATCTTATCCTGTTGACCTTTAACAGCTATCTTCTGATTTAGTAAATACATTATTGCTAGAATTCATTCTTAAAGTATTATTTTTTTTTTCCCTCTCTCAGTAACCTATTTGATTGGGTGGTTTTTATAGTATGGGGTTCCGAGTTGCACCCTGCCTCCTTAGGAGTCCATCACTTTCTCATATGTGCGCTGTTTCTTGGGAGCACACTCCTCTGCATGAGTCCTGGGGCTAATTTGGCATCTAATTTTTCCAGGTTCCTTTTCAGGGATCTTGGGATCGTGCCTAGTGTCCTATGATTATAGGTACAATTTCCACTGGCTATCCCATATCATTCTTATTTCTATTTTCAGGTCATGATACTTATTTCTATTTTCAGATCTTGATACTTATCCATTTTTTTTCGGCCTCCCTTTCTTTCTCTTCAACTCTGGTGTCCCATGGTATTGCAACATCAATGAGAGATATTTTCTTCTCGATTTTGTCAATCAACGT
>NC_061094.1:46426259-46433759 GCF_015104395.2 Macrobrachium nipponense
ATAAAATAAGTAAAACTGCACGTCTCTGGCATTATAAAATAAAGTCTTATCACGCTTTAATCTCCCAATAACACAAAACGCATTTTCTCTCATATTTTCTGCATTAGGATTCTTGAATATCCCTCTTCGCTTGTCTGCAAGTAGCTGAACAGACAGCAACAGGCTATAGCAGGCTGTAGCAACTGTAGGAAGACGGAATGCCTCCCTCATCGTAGAAGACTCTCACGGCTTCTTGTAGATCCCCAAAAAACACGCTGTAGAATTCTCTCGATCACCCATAATGGAAATACTTGTAATCACCCTGGACACATGGCAGCAACCTCACGGCTGGTGGACGTCTTGCTGGTGTCGGGGAAACGACTTGTTTTCCCTTTGGGTGTGTGTTAGTATGTCAGTCAAGTCACTGGTCAATCTAAGAAAATTAACCCAGACTTACTACTTCTATCAAACAATGATCTCAAAAAGTCAGAAATACTAACTGAACGTCTCCCAATTAACTCCCTTAATATGACTACTAAAATGATAAGTCATCATCACAACACTCTCTAAAAAATAAAAAAAACATCAAAGTTCTCCCAAACTCAATTCTCCAAACTCGCCACATCAGCACACACACACTCAGAAAATCACAGCAACTCCACGGATTCTGCACTCACATTTCGAACTCGAATGTGCTCACAAGAAAAAAAAAAAGAAAAAATTCGCAATAAGCCCAAGAAAGAAAAGAATCACGTAACACCCAGACCCAAAAATGTTCTCTCAAACTCCCACAAAATCAGTAAAAATCTCCAACTTTTAACAGCAAAACCCCTTTACTGCTCAATAATTAATCACAATGAGACTTAATGTCAAACTCCCATTTACGTAAACAATAACTCCCTCGAAAAATTACATCTCCCGGTAAAATCAAATCTCCCGTCCAAAAAGAAATGCTACTTAAGCTCAATCCCCAAATCATATCTCTCATAGGAAAAGGAAGAAAAACAATAAAAAAAAGAATAATCACAAGTAGATTTCCCCAATCACAAAATACATAATACGTGATTAATATGCATAACTCCCACGTTTTCCCAAGAATGCTCCATGTAAAGCCACGGAATTTGCCAGAAAGCAAACTCTCACACATGCGCTTTCGTGAAATGCTATAGCCACATTTCCAGATATTGCAAAAATTCTGATCTGTCACCATCAGAAGAAAAAAGAATCAGCAACACGGCTCATCACATCGCCTGTCAGCAGAAAAATCGCCTGCGGACGCATGCTCAAACAACAGCACAAAAATTGTCTAGTCAGACACATAAGTTTGGAAACTCATGATTCTCAAGAAAAAAGGTCTAACTGACACATTTCACAGAATTAACTCCAGGATATGACTAATGTGTTCAAAAATTTGTCTCGAAGACTTATTCTCTAACATGACTTTTCCCAAATTATATTTCTCCAAGAATAACACACTTGTGAACAAAATGAAAAATGCACACACATCTCCATATGACTCGTAATGCAGTAATGCCACTTCTCTCTAAATAGTCACGAAATCAAAAAAGAGAACCACAGAAATCTTCTCTTGTCTCGAAAAAAAACTCCCATACCACAAAAGAGGGTCACCCGCCCAAGATTCATTCCAACTCCATTATGAGACATCATATCAATAATAACACCCTCCGGTTATATATTTCCTCCATTTGGTTAATAAACCAACCCCCTTATATTATTCTCTTATTTCTCTAATAGCCACATGTCAGTAGAAAAAAAAACACCACTCCAGGAATAGAGAATAATCACCTCTATTTCGGCAAATACAAATATTTACCTCTATTTCCCCAATAACTCCATGTGGAACAAAACAAGGCTCCAAAAAATATATCTCCAAAAAATGTGCACTCAAGGCATCTAACTCACATACTCCAAATATGTGTCTCCATTTGCAACAAAGATGGCTGCAAAATAATTGAACTAAACATAGCTCATACCACATTGGCAAATATCAAAAATGGCCAAAAATATATCTCCCATATATATCCCAAAATATAACTCCAAAAATAATATATACCTCCAATTATCTCTCCAAAATAATATATCTCAATTATATCTCCAATTCTCCAGAGAATAACTCAATGTTATAAAAACTCACAGCAAAAACTATAAAAACTACTCCATTTAGCATAACTGCTAAAAAAAAAAAGCCAAAAACTCGGCAAATAAAACTGTCTAGAAAATTCTAGAAAAAATCACCAATGTGCCACAAGTCATTGTAACAGAATTCCCAACTCACAGTGTCTAAGCAAAGACTTCCCCATATGCACTACGACATAAGCCACTAGAAAACTTAACCAAGTTTCCTATCTCCACAAAGTTGTCACAAATACAACTAATGTATTGTGCAAGAAACTCACAAATTTCTGGAACATAAATATCCAGAGAAAAAAATGTAGTGCCATTACATATGCATTCAAAAAATGCAAGAATTCTCCCGTAAATCTCTTTGTGCAGCATCTAATAGCTGAAAACACAAACACGTTCCTGAACAATGACTCTAAGTCATGAACTGAGACAATATTCACACTAACTGGAGAGAAAAAACAAATTCAAATTCACCCATGGTAAAAAAAAAACTTGTGTCAGCGATGGCTAATTTCAAAAAAGGAGAAAAGAAAAATCAACAGCACCATTAACTATCTCCCGTAACTCACTAGATGTCAAGCAATTATCTGCTGAACTCATAAAAAAAAAAAAAAACTAAAACAATGTGTTGTTAGTTCTTCCCATAATCACAAAAGATTTCACCTCCCTTGACAGCATTAAACACCACGTTATTAGTATATAAAATCAGTATCAGAATATCTTATCACAAACAATCATCAAAAAAATTGCTATCATCAAAATCATCAGTTATCAGTACAAAAAACATCACCAATGTTAATGCTTGTCCATTCTCCAAAAATTCAGCACAAAATTCAGCAAATTTCAGCAAAATTCCACACAATTCACCAAGATTCAGCCAGATTCATCAAGATTCAGCAAAAACAAAATCATCCCCGTGAATCACTGAAATATTCTCCAAAGTTACAAAAACTCAACAAATAATTAACACAAGACTTCTCCATTAATTCATTGTAATAATTCTCCTTGAATAATTATCTGTAATAATTATTAAATAATCTCCCATGAAATATCTCAAATCTCTCGTAAAACAATTCTCCCGTAATGATAATTATACTTAAGCAAACCTCCCGTGACACATCTCAAGTATAATAATTATTAATAATAACAATAATAATAACTTTTCATAGCAATAATTCTCTCGCAAAGATCTCAAGTAAGGGTGAAATTCAAAATAGCATACAACAGTAATGCTGAATCTTATGACATACAATTTCTCCAGCATGCAACACCATGACATAACACATTGCCACACAACACAGATACACCAATCATCGGCATTTCAAAGTAATTTCTCCAACACAATAAAAAAAAAATAATCTGTGATCCCCTTATATTTGTGTCTTTCAGGCACAAAGAAACATATAACACATCCCGTGCATGTTAACTACTTTTCCCTCATTTTCGTAAAAGAAAAATCTCTTTAATTTCCTTTTCTCTTCGTCCAAGAGAGAGAGAGAGAAAAAAAAAATATTTTCTATTTTTCTAAAAAAAGACTCTACGGGCATTTCACTTCATCAACTAATCAATCAGCTGATATCTTAGCATTCAATGTCAAGGCCAAATCCATCCCCAACACTAAGAAAAAAAAAAAAAAAAGGAAAAGGGGAAAAAAAAAAAAAAAGGGGAGTTCACCCACACTGAGAAAAAAAAAATTTCTCCCCCCGTGAGAACAACCCTCAGTCGAGCGCAGAACAGCCCGAGGCATACACAAGTCCCATCTCGCAATGCCCTCACCCTGCACTATCTCTCGAGGGAGGCTAGTGGTACCTGCCATGCTACTATCCCCCCGAGGCAGGCCATACTCCCCTTGCAATATGCTGAGCCCGTAAAATTGTGGCCGCTCTGTCACTAGCTAAGCCAAATATGCTTATCTAAGCACAGTTCCCATGCATAGAAAAAATACACTCCTATGTTTTAAACAAAGACGAATGCATACGTCTATTACAAACACGTGCAAATCAAGAAAACACGTCACTATGGGGCAAGAAAAATTGTTTTGACCTCTTGAACCAATCCCATAACCCTGAAATATTTAAACAAAAACCCACTGGGCCCTCAAAACAATAGTTTTAACACTCACCACTCCATAATGGGCAAAAAGAACTCGAAATTATTCGTAAAAACGCGTAAATCTCGTCGGCACAATACAAACGCGACCAGTGAGATGAACCCCTAGCAACACTCACTCATGAACTAGACTGAGTTGCTTGTCTCACGACTCCCACCCTGAAGAATCTCGGTACGGGCAAATTTGATGACCCTAATAGAAAATCTTTCCTCGTCCCCCCATCTCACGGACGGACATTTTCTCTACCCTTTTTATCTTCTAACTGGCCAACCATCCTCTTCATTGGCGTTCCTAGGCATAGAAAAGCAAGAAAACCTTTTATATCCCTCTGGGGTTTAACCGTCTGCCACCACTATAACATGGGAAAACCCATGTATTCATAAGGTAAGCGTGGACACGAAACGGAAGGCAGACCCCCACACCCATTTCATACACAGGCTCTCTCTCTCTCTCCCGGCAATCACCCACTCTCTCTCTCTCTCTCCATTCTAACAGGTAACGAAAATGAGAGAGTTGCATCATAACATAACGTTTATTTACAAGAATAACTAGGTCGATTAACTAAGTAATCCAGTCTTACAGACTAACTTAAAACAACTCATTGTCAAGTCACCCAAAAGTCCTGGGAACTCTTTAGTTCCCCCGAAATCCAGAACCATCTGTTCAAAGATACAGAACACATCTCGGTAAGTCACACACAAGTTTAAAGACAAAGTTAACAAAATGGAACATCTTACAAGATATCAAACAGCCACCCCTTTGGCTAAAGTAAAGGTAACACTTACCCATTCCCAACCGGACACTAAACACTGTCACAAAAAAAAACTCCCCCGGCGAATGCCACGGCATCTTTGCCTATGACTCGAAGCCCTCTGTCAAAATCCCTCCCATAGGCTTGGTATGAACGCTTTTATAAGAGGCGCACACGCACATACGAACACACAGTTCGCTAGCGCCTCGCGGTTCTAGCTGCATCTAGTTTCACAAAGGCACTTTGGGAAGAGTTCATAAACTGTCGTACATTGACTTCCTGAACTAAGCACTTTTATCTCACGCCATCCCCTAGAACTCATTCATCAGCTACTCTCAGGTCGTTACTCTGCCCTGTCCTCCACATTCCACAGTTACAGAGAACGTACGAACAATATATTATTAATCAAAACCCTATGGCTTACAGATTTATTCATATAAGAAAGAGAAGGCTCATTTCACCTTGAAGTTGTGCAGGACTGAATGCACGATTGCTTGCTTCTTAACTCTTCGTGACCTAAAATACTCTGGAGTGTAATTCTCATCTTTTCGGAAATATGAGTCTTTCTTGCGAAGTGTTTTGAATGTGTCACAGCTCTGAATTGAAAAGAAGGATTTATGCTCCATGGTTGAGATGCTACTTTGATCGAAATGGTTAATTTATAAAAAGATGTTTTCTGAAGTTTACAGAGAGAGAGAGAGAGAGAGAGAGAGAGAGAGAGAGAGAGAGAGAAGTTCCTGAGGCAAGGTTACCTTTCATTTATTATCTATTTACGTGACGATGACAGAAATATATCTAAAAAAAAAAAAGACTGACCACGTTTATGGTAGACTCCAATGAAAAGCCATTTTATTGTCTCTCCATGAAATGAAAACTGGAAATATTTCATACGAAAATCTTTCAGATTCTTCTCTTATTTCTTCGCGCACAAGATCCAAAATCAGCAAATGAGAGACGCTCCCGAATTCATCATATGCTGTAATACTCAAAAAAGAAGCAATAACTTTGGAAAGACTGGTTTCATTACAGTTTCTGATGACTTCCATGGAGCCAGAAAAGCTTCCGCCGAAGATTTTTAGAATATGAAACCGAGTCACTGTACCGACGTCAAAAGTAGGAAATCAACACGTAATGGACGCGACGGAATGCGCGCGATGGTACAAGTAAAAGAAAAAAAAGTAAAAAAGAGCAAAGTGAGCGGATGCTTTGAAAACTGTTTCAACACTTTTTTCCTGGCTAGTTAATGGAGTCGGCGTCCCGAAGACCATTTTTCATCACAAGATTTGCACGAAGCCGAAGCTGTCATTTCCGCTGCTTTAAAGAGGAACTTAATTTTAATTCCTTCTCAATCTCCTTCTTCATGCCTCTTGGGAGGCGTTTAAGGAAGTTTGATTTAGTGCCAGATGGTTTCCCGACCAATTAGATTTATTTATTCTCTGATTAAGGAATGGAATTACCCTGGGAATTAACTATCTCACACTTTTATTATCTACACTTTTATTATCTAATACTTTTATCAGGAAATGAGGTTCACGCTTAGTTTTAATCTTGCTATTTGTTGAGGATTGCCTTTATGTGTCGGGTATGTCTCTGGTATGTTGGGATGATTCTAGAAAATAAATGATAATATGCTGGAAGTAAACCCTCTTTTAAACATGCTTTATTAAAAGTGATTGCTGCCTCAGCTGCATTAATTTTATAATAAGGTTCTTCTCTATTTTTTCTAATTATTGTTTTCTCATTGTTGCTTAAACTGGTGAGCAACGCACCGAAGGTTTGACATATCTCAATTAGGTAATAGTAAAAAAACGATTGGATTTTTATTGGTAAAAAAATTTCCAGCGGGGGTAGTCAAATAGCCGGGTATATCCCGTAGAGTTTGTTGCAGGTAGACTTGATGTTAAATTCTATTCTTTTCTATTCGTGTCAGGGTTGTGGGAGTTGAAGATTATTTCAAAACGAAACCTGATACAGTGCACTTAGTAACCATCTCTCTCTCTCCTCTTCTCTCTCTCTCTCTCTCTCTCTCTCTCTCTCGACTCCTCTCTCCTCTCTCTCTCTCTCTCTCTCCTCTTCTTATTTTAAGAATGATACTGTATGTGATTACATGAAGAACAATAAAATTATGCATAAATGGAAAACTATAAAGAGTATGCTTTGGTGGGATGGATAAATAATAAATATGAATGAATAATTGCAGTAAACTTCCCTGCTATTAATTAAAGGACGCAAGGCTTCAATGTACTCTAATTTTTCAAATCCACCTCTAATAAACCTCTACTATATTATCGATTTCTAGTCATGGATGGCCCCTCATCCTTAATAAAAACGTAACTGTCATAACTTGAGTGATTCATTATATTTCTATCCTCTCTAAAGAACTGACAGACTTACTTTGTTTTTTGTCTAACAACAATATGTCCTTGGGGCAACACATTATGTAGATCAAAGATACACTTCAGTCATTTACTGAGTTCGATGACCAATTTATTCTATCAGTATTAAACACAAAAGT
>NC_061094.1:46438759-46446577 GCF_015104395.2 Macrobrachium nipponense
GTGAGTGCATATAAATATGGAATTGTACAATGAACAGCTAATTTGAAGAGCGTGAGATATGCTGGCAGGATGTTTCATATTTGAGCAAAAATGATTTATCATAAGCATAGTTGAACTATCAGTAAATCTCCCACAGTTTGTTAAAGAAGTTGACAAAACTATTAGTAATTCTAGACTGATGATCTATAATATCTTAAGGATGGTTTCGTGCGAGAGAAAATTACTTATAACCCAATACACCGACAATGAGAACCCCTTTCTTTGTGAATTAAGCAACTATATGCAAATCCAATGTAACCAAATTCAATGGATATTACGGTCAATTCATTCTTTATCCATATAATAATTTAAAGAAAAAATGGAAAAGCAAAATGCCAGAAAACAGGCGATAAAGTTGTTAAATGCGAATCCATAGCACTGAATATGAGAAACGACTCAACATTCTTTATTTCAGATCTCACAGCATAAACCGTGACCTAATATATCATAAACCCCATTAAGAAAAATGCTGTCCTCTTGAAAAAGAGCAGCGTCTTCGGCAATGCCTCCATTTATCATTTTCCACAAGACGCCAGAGTTATCATGTCCAATGGTCTTTATATCCGTGCAATGGAGGTGCTCCTCAATCATTTCCCGCATTCACATCCCCCCCCCCCCCAAACATTAGGAATATCTTATCGAAGCAATTTTGTTATCGCCGTTCCTCTCCTTTCTTCGTCATCATTCAGCGAGTGAATGCCGTCAAGATGATTGACTTCTGGGAAATGGAATATTTGCCTGGGAAAATACGCCAAGGAAAGCCATTCAGGACAGACCCATATCGAAGGTCGGGTTGTTGTTACTGTTGCATGACGAGCTTGTTGCCGCGAGCTGTCTCCCCTATCCTCCTGATCCCCTACCTAACCCCCAGGGTGGACAAACAGGTTTTGCACGAGGAGGGTGGATGGCTCTCTATCCTCCTGATCCACTACTTACCCCCCAGGGCGGACAAACAGGTTTGCATGAGTAGGGTGGAATGGCTCCCCTACCCTCCCATTCCCCTACCTACCCTGTCCCCACCACAGGTGGACAACAGGTTTGCACGAGGAGGGTGGATGTGTCCCCTACCCTCCCATTCCTTTACCTACCTCTTCCCCACCCAGAGCAGACGAACCAGCTTGCAGGATGAGGGTGGGTGTGTCCCCTATCCTCCCATTCCTTTACCTAACCCGCCCCACCCTGGCGGACAAACCGGTTTTTAAAGGGTTAGTAGCTGTGTCATGTCGCCCCTTACTGTCGTCCGGGGGAGAACAAACAAGATGCACTCGGAATTTACTATTACTAATTGTGAAATTCCTTTGTGGCGAATACCGCCGAGTATAGATTTATGCATTTCTTGTCTTCCATGTCCTGATATGATCTAATCCAGGATCGAAAATCATTAAGTCACAAACTTAACAACGAGTTCACTTTACAACTGGAATAACGTAGTACTCCAGGAGCCCAGGACAGACGAACTTCCCTTCGGGTGCACCTATTCCCGAGGTCAACTCGACGTTTACGGTATTTGTGACTTGATAATCGATATAGAGAGATCACTGTTGACCGTCGTATCGTCGTATGAAAACTAAAGAAAACCTTTGGTGCAAAATTGACCGAGAGATTTATTTCGACTTGTGAAAGCGCCACCTGCTTTCATTAGATGGAGTATGAATTGTTTTAAAAAATTTGGAAAAAAAGTCTGCGCGAGATCAATTGACCGTATTCAAGCAATTCGGCTTCACAATAGACTCGTTTCTAAATCTAGCCTAGTGCTCAGGTGCGAATACATTTTTCCCTCGAGGGTTTTTGGGGACCAATATTTCTTTGGGTGTAATTATCCCTTTATGATATTTACAGTCTTTAGTTAATGTTTTTACGGTCATCCCAGCGGGTTTGTACTAAACAGGCTGCAAAGGTGGATACATACCGGGTTAAAACCCTTGGGGTCACTATCTTATAAAGATCCTCTTTTCTTTAGAAAATAATCAATTGACTTTCGTCGAAAGTGTGATATATTTAACCCTAAACCCTAACAATCATTCAGGTGTTATCGGTCCCAAACTGAGCAATGATCTTATTTTTTTCTTTAAAATATACAGAAAAGACTTTCGTTTCGAAGGTGGGTATTATATTTAACCCTAAACCCTAGAATAATCATTCAGGGTGTCATCAGTCAAACTGAGACAAGATCTCCCAATTTTTTTCGGCAAAATCAGTCACTGAAGCAAGATCTCATTTCTTTAAAATATGTGGAACAGACTTTCGTCGAAAGTGTGATATATTTACCCTAAACCCTAATAATCATTCAGGGTGTTATCGGTCAAACTGAGCAAGATCTCATTTTTCTTTAAAATATAAGAAACAGACTTTCGTCGAAAGTGTGATATATTTAACCCTAAACCCTAACAATCATTCAGGGTGTTATCGTCAAAACTGAGCAAGATCTCATTTTTCTTTAACATATGAAGAACAGACTTTCGTCGAAAGTTGTGATATATATAACCCTAAACCCTAACAATCATTCAGGGCGTTATTGTCAAACTGAACTACTTCCGTTTGTCTCCTTTCGCCCAAATTCTGGGGCCGCTGAGTCACAAGTTTTCGGCCACGACTCAGCAAAATGAGCTTGAATGATGCTGGAATCTTCCTCCCGCAGGATATCATCTTAAGCATGACGCCAACAGGGATGTCTGGGAGAGAAACGTCTTGGAAATCTTATTGGTCATTCTAGATCTGGAGCCTTCAGCATTGAGGCGTTTACCGAAAGATGTCATATGCTTATGTCCGTTTTCTAAGATGTTATTTTGCTAATGGGAATCTGTTTTTATGCCAACGTATCACATGGTAATGAAAAAGCTATTTGCTGATAATAAATTCTCATCATTCATATGAATTTTGATTATTATATTACCGTTAACATTTACTCACTATTTACATTACATAATCAAAGGAAATTGTACCTTATAATCCGTAAACTCGAATCTTAACGGTTCGTATATATAACAGTAACCAATAATAATTAATAATAATAATAATAATAATAATAATATAACATACCTGTTTGTCAGGTGAAAAATCTGCCGTTCCACCACAGTTCCCGTTGCATTGATAAAAATGCACACATATATACATATTTATGTATGTATGTATGTAGTATGTATGTATGTATGTATATATATACACACACACATATATATATATATATATATATATATATATATATATATATATATATATATATTATATTCCTACAAAGAAAGTGCAGGGTATATAAAAGGTACTTAAGATTTTATATTACCTCATTCTAGTCATCTTATTTTCAGAAACAACGGTAATAGATACAGAAGTCAATTTTCTTTATCAAAAAGAAATGGTAATTCAAGTCGCTTTTTATGACCATCACTCGTAGAAAGGGTCTGAAGGAGAAACTATTCAACTAGTTCGGGCGTATTCTTATATATTCTCATGAAGATATTTTATTGTCCATATCGTCCCTATGTCGCCAGTGAATGTGATATCAACAACCTTCATGTTATTCTAACATCTTTTCGAAATTTGTAGTATTAAGTAAATATTTTGATTATTCATTGTATCTCTCATCTTTCCTCTAATGATATGACGACTTTTCCAAAGTGTCTTGTCCTGTATAATCCTGTAATTCAACTTCTTGACAGCTACAACCATTTCGTGTTTTCAGTTTTTCTTCAGTTTATGTGGGCGTTGTAGTAGATTCTTTTGTTCAATAGCATAACTGATGTTTTATGTAGTAGTTGCGCCCCTGCTTAGAGTAGAGGTCTCCAATACTTCTTGCTTTGTCTACCCTCTCGACGGAAGTGAGATTTATAGCCAATTTGCCTGATCACGCCTGCCTTCTATCCAAAACCTTTCCTCTTTTCTGCAAGTAAGCCTTGACAATTTCCAGTTGGTCGTATGTTGACTTCATATCTTTATTTTTATTGCGTAAAGGCTCTTGATGCTATTTTTACGTTGTAGGAAATAAAACAACACTTCAATTAAATGTAGTGAAATATCTCCTTGTAGTGAACAATTGTAATAGACTTAACTAGAATTTACTTGTAGACTTTTTTCATTTCACTTCATTCGTACCACTATCATCTTGGTTGTTTGTTTATTTGTATGGTGTTTTTACGTTGCATGGAACCGTGTTATTCAGCAACGGGACCAACGGCTTTAAAACTTCAAGCACGCGTCCACCGAGGTGGCTGCCAACACCATATCGACCACGCCACTGAGGTGTTTTATCACATTTGATTTTTCGTATCCTCGTTCCTCCTTCCTCGTAGAATACCTACCTCGCCTTCAACCGTTGAACTGTGTTCGGATTGATTTAAAAATAAATAACCACCTCCGGATCTTCAGTGGCAAAATCCTTAAAAAGATTTTTCGACACAATTATTTCAATAGGCAGTCTTTAGAAAAGACGAAGATAGAATACACGTCGTGTTGAAAGCATGCTGCTAACTGGGAGGTCGATATCGAAATCATGAGAACCCTCATATAACGAGTTATATCCGTTTGTGACATTGATCGTTTCCTGTTAACTCTAAATGTGTTCATTGCAATTTTCTTGAGCTCTCCTTTTCAAGTGAAACTCGTTTTCTGAATGTTGATTTTTTTTTTCACCGATAAAGGTTGCTATAAACTGATATATATATATATATATATATATATATATATATATATATATATATATATATATATATATATATATATATATATATATATATATATATATTTAAGTCATATCACATTTCCGTGATTCATATACATATATCGAGCTACAATGTCCTTTAATATCTAATTTGCTCTACCTCGGAAATTAATATATTTTCATATATGCTTAACCGAAGGGAATTTTTTCTCGATAATAGACTTGCCTGGACTTGGGCGCGAACCCATGGATCCTTTCAAATCCAGGTAAAAGATTTACTGACGTTCCTGGATTTGAAAGGATCCATGGGTTCGCGCCCAGGTCCAGGTAAGTCTATTATCGAGAAAAAAATTCCCCTTCGGTTAAGAAGCATATATAAAAATATATTAATTCCGAGTAGAGCGAATTAGATATTCAAGGACATTGTAGCTCGATATATATATATATATATATATATATATATATATATATATATATATAGATATATTTATATATATATATATATATATATATATATATATATATATATAAATATATATATATATATATATATATATATATATATAATATATAGATATAATATATATATATATATATCATATATATATATATATATATATATATATATATATATATATATATCTCATTCGATAGTTAAAAACTGATCATGTAATGGAATTCCAAAATAATAATTAAATAAATACAAAGAAAAAACCAAAGAGTTCCTCCCTCTTCGTATTCCGAAAAAAAGTCGGTGCAAACACTGGTTCCTCGTTGGAAGTTTGTTCGCGGCGGAATCATTTTCTTTTTTTATATCACGTCGACGTCGGGAGACTATTGGCCCGAGAAATGCACAGAGATCTCCAGAATTTCTTCTCTCACCCTTATCAAGATTCGCTGAAAGATTCCAACAACTCGAAAAGATGTTGTCCGAGAATTCCTTCTGCAAGGGTCTAGTCTTCAATTTCGGTATTTTGTTTGTTTGTTTGTATGGTGTTTTTACGTTGCATGGAACCATAGTGGTTATTCAGCAGTGGGACCAAACGGCTTGACGTGACTTCCGAACCACGTCGAGAATGAACTTCTATAACCAGATATACACATCTCTCACTCCTCAATGGAATGCACGAGAATCGAACTCGCGGCCACCTAGGTAGCAGGCCAACACCATACCGACCACACCACTGAGGCGCTTATTTCGGTGTTTGTATCGTCTGAAGAGATGCCGAGGTTCTTTTTTCAAAGAAACAAAATGAGTTGGTGTATTTGAATTAGGCTATTTGAATATACTGATAGTCAGATGTCTATTTATATAGTAATAAAAAACATAGAAATTATTTGAATAAATCTTTGTCCGAAAGTTTAGTCTTGGCTTCAATCTTACGTCATAATGGAAACTTTTTAACATTGAAATTTTCTTTTCTATATTTCACAACTTTTTCTTTTATAGAAAACAATTCCTGCATAATTGACATTTCCGTAACTTTTTCATTTTTCGTTAACTTATAAGTTCTCAAAATTCTTCTCTTCCTTTCACTCTCGCATTCTTTTCAAATTGGTGTCTCCCCTTCAGAGCCCCTGCATTAATTTTTTTTCTGCAGTTTTTTTGTTTTTTTTTTCATATTATATTCTTTAGATTTTATCAGTTACAACTTTTTACACATGATCAGAATTATGGAATATTTTTGCGAGATGTCTGATATTGAAGGAAAAAAAAAATTAATCTCTTTGGGGTGACTTTCTTGTGGTTTTAATACTTTCACTATCTCTTCTCAACTTTCCCTTCAACCCACCTGCTATCCTATATATAGTCTGACAGGCCACCTCTCTTGAGAGATACGTCTTTCAAAAGTATCCTTCAGGAGAGGTGGAGCATTACATCCTGCCTATGTGAACTCTCAAGAGAGACAGAGTTTCCAGCCCGTGATTGGCTTATCAATAACCAAGCAGGAGCGTCGTAAGGACTGGCGTAGACATCAAATGAACGGTTGATGCGAATCTACTATAATAAAGCAAATGAACTTTAGCTGGTTTTGCTTGGCTCAGGAAGTAAAGAGAAAGAAAGTGATTACCCTAAAATCACTTCTACGAAACACTCTCTCGATTTGAATCTGACTAATCAACCGGCGCAAACAATCCAATCAAGATGATTGGGCGAATCTCTTGACGCGCAGTCGGGCGATCCGATGATCTCGGCTTGAGTGATCGCGGCTTCGGTGGAAGGGCCTGAAACGAGAGAGAGAGAGAGAGATACGGCGAGCAGTATCTCCCCTGAGTACCTCCTTACGTTACATGGAGATTTTTAGCCATCCTGCCGTTTTTCGGGCCATAACACTTTTCCGAAAACTCCATTGCGCCTTGATCTTTACGTATCTCCGAGCTTATCCTTACGGCCGTCATAAATAGCAGCGGTTATGAGGGAATCTATAATAAATATCTCTCGAGAAAGTCGTCATGATACTGCCTTAGTATTAAAGACTGAAGATAATCAGAAAAAACAACCATATTAGCACATTAAATAGGGCAATATCTAGAAATGATGTTAATTATCCTAATCCTTTAAAATACCAACATCAGCTGATCTTGGGCAATTATTCCGACATGCAAATACAAATAATTTCATTTCAGTCATAAGTCCACCTGCGGAGAACAAAAATAAAATTAAATATTCTCTCCTTTTTTATTCAGTCCATTACAGCATTTGTTTATAAGACACGGAAACCCTAGCGAAAAATGAATGATTTAGCAACTTTCTGCTTTAAAGCCACGAAATGGAGCGTGACATTCCAGTAACGCCTCATTTAGTCTATCAAAAGAGAAATCTGTTTCCTCTGGTGAATATTGAAAAATAAATAAAGGAGGAAACTTCGTACGATTCTACGAGTTAAATCAAAAGTTAAAATTTAACAAAAAATAAATATGAAAATAAAGAACTGACTCTTGACAACATAGTAGCTAAAAGTGATTCTTGGAAAGATAAAAATATACGCAATAGAAGAAGACATGATAGAGACAGATTATTTATAATATACGAGGTGAGAGACGACCGGAAGAAAGAGTAGAGACAGACTGAAGAAAAACAAAGAGAGACAAGCAAGCTTACATACAAGGATGAGGGTGAATAC
>NC_061094.1:46447077-46462077 GCF_015104395.2 Macrobrachium nipponense
GTATTCACCCTCATCCTTGTATGTATGCTTGCTTATCTCTCTTTGCACAAGAAGATAGCAAGAAGAAGAGGGAGAGATAAAAGGATGAAGAGAGAAAGAAAGAAAATGCACAGGAAGACAGCAAGAAGAAGAGGGAGAGATAACAGGATGAAGAAAGTAAGAAAATGTACAAGAAGATAGCAAGAAGAAGAGGGATATATAACAGAATGAAGAAAGAAAGAAAATGCAGAAGAAGACAGCAAGAAGAAGAGGGAGAGATAACAGGATGAAGAAAGAAAGGAAATACATAAGAAGATAACAAGAAGAAGAGGGAGAGATAACAGGTTGAAGAAAGAAAGAAAATTCACAAGAAGACAGCAAGAAGAACAGAGAGAGATAACAGGATAAAGGAAGAAAGAAAATGCACAAGAAGATAACAAGAAGAAGAGGGAGAGATAAACAGGTTGAATAAAGAAAGAAAAGGCAAAAGAAGATAACAAGAAGAAGAGGGAGAGATAAACAGGATGAAGAAAGAAAGAAAATACACAAGAAGAGAGCAAAAAGAAGATGGAGAGATAACATGATGAAGAAAGAAAGACAATGCACAAGATAGCAAGAAGAAGAGGGAGAGATAACAGGATGAAAAAAGGAAAAAAAATACACAAGAAGATAGCAAGAAGAAGAGGGAGAGATATCATTATGAAGAAAGAAAGAAAATGCATAAGAAAACAGTAAGAAGGAGGAGAGATAACAGGATGAAGAAAGAAAATGCTCAAGAAGATAACAAGAAGATTGAAAGATAACATGATGCAGAAAGAAAGAAAATGCACAAGAAGACAGCAAGAAGAAGAGAGAGAGGTAACAAGATGAAGAAAAAAAAATGCGCAAGAAGACAGCAAGAAGTAGATGGAGAGATAAAAGGATGAAGAAAGAAAGAAAATGCACAAGAAGATAACAAGAAGAAGAGAGAGAGATAACAGGATGAAGAAAGAAAAATGCACAAGAAGACAGTAAGAAGAAGCTTTCCATTCCATATTACTACTACAAATATTATCATTAGCATTCAGTTATTTTTCTACACCAAACTAGAGGCCATTAATATACTTTGGTAAAGTTATTTCCCAACACGTGAGAAAGGAGAAAAACCAGAAAAAGGTAAAAAGAAATGTCGGAGAGAAATATGACCGTTCATATATATAAAAACCCGTGAGCTGAAAAGCCCATAAAAGAAATGAAAAGAAAAAATAGACACCAATAAATCCCCAAGGCAGAACTACGTATTTCCCCGGCGATAGAAATGTGTAGTAGTTTATTTCTTATCTATTCAATTAATCTTCTAATTATAGTGAAAAAACAGTTGTTATTTAAGTGACGTGTGGATGTTATTGATTTTATTGCATCGCTTTCCATCCTTTCACTTTTAGCATTGGTTACTGCATAGTCACCTTATTCATTTAAAATTGATTTTTGCTTACTCGGGGAGTAAACCTGCAAATTAATTTCTTTGGAGAGGGTAGGAAAGGTCTTTGGAAGGTACAGTAATTTTCAGAGAAGGTATTTATGATTTATTTATTGCAATGAGAATGTAAAAAGTAAATGATGTGCAAGGTAAAAAGAACAGAAAAATGATTTCTAAGAAAATATAGTGTATTTATTTTAATTTTCGTTGGTGAACAAGGGTCTGCTTGACCGTAGATTTCAGCACGTTTTAATTTACGTTAGAAATCAGGAATATAATGTTTACAAACTAAGCGTGAGGGGAAAACCTTGCATGGATCTGAGTAAGCTGGAGGTCGGATCACGGCTTGTTTTGTATCTTTACGCTTCTGCGTTTCTCCCATATGGGAGCCGACTTTCATTAAACTTCTGGCCTCATCTTCTTCCATTTAATTCATAAAAACTTTCAAACTCCAGTTCATCTTCACTATCGCCAATCATTAGCGAAGTTTAGCAATTACACACTCTGCTAATGACCTCTCTTGTTATCCCACAACTGACTATCAGGCTTCAAGGATTTAAAGTTTTTTTTCACAACGAATTCAAATATCCTGTTCTTAACCACCTCTCTCTCTCTCTCTCTCTCTCTCTCTCTCTCTCTCTCATGCCAACGCACACACACACACACACCACACACACACGCCCACAAACACACACACACGCAAAACTTGATTTAAAATCTCAAAACTGTTTACTTTTTATATAACATTATGTAAATGCACAGTCCTAGCTCAAGAAATAAGTATTAATGGTTACACTAACTTCCGATATACGAAGACAATAATGCAGCCTTATATAATCAACTCTACATAAGGAACTTTCAGTTTCTTCAGAAAGCAAGTAACACTCATAGATATAGATCTATTGAAGGAATGGCCTTAACAGTTTTGTTTTTATGGATTGTTTATTATCTTATCCTGTTGACCTTTAACAGCTATCTTCTGATTTAGTAAATACATTATTGCTAGAATTCATTCTTAAGTATTGTTTTTTTTTCTCTCTCTCAGTAACCTATTTGACTGGGTGGTTTTTATAGTATGGGGTTCCGGGTTGCACCCTGCCTCCTTAGGAGTCCATCACTTTTCTCACTATGTGCGCTGTTTCTAGGAGAACACTCCTCTGCACGAGTCCTGTGGCTAATCTGGCATCTAATTTTTCCAGGTTCCTTTTCAGGGATCTTGGGATCGTGCCTAGTGTTCCTATGATTATAGGTACAATTTCCACTGGCATATCCCATATCATTCTTATTTCTGTTTTCAGGTCATGATATTTATTTCTATTTTCAGGTCATGATACTTATTTCTATTTGTCATGATACTTATTTCTATTTTCAGGTCATGATATTTATTTCTATTTTCAGGTCATGATACTTATTTCTATTTTCAGGTCATGATATTTATTACTATTTTCAGGTCATGATACTTATTTCTATTTTCAGGTCATGATATTTATCCATTTTTTCCCTTTCTTTCTCTTCAACTCTGGTGTCCCATGGTATTACGACATCAATGAGTGATACTTTCTTCTCGATTTTGTCAATCAACGTCACGTCTGGTCTATTTGCACTTATCACCCTATCTGTTCTGATACCATAGTCACAGAAGATCTTTGCCTGATCGTTTGCTATCACTCCTTCAGGTTGCTGCTCGTACCACTTATTATTGCAAGGTAGCTGGTGTTTCTTGCACAGGCTCCAGTGGAGGGCTTTTGCCACTGAATCATGCCTCTTTTTGTACTGGTTCTGTGCAAGTGCCGGACATTCGCTTGCTATGTGGTTTATGGTTTCATTTTTCGTATTGCACTTCCTACATATGGGAGAGATGTTATTTCCATCTATCGTTCTTTGAATATATATGGTTCTTAGGGCCTGATCTTGTGCCGCTGTTATCATTCGTTCAGTTTCCTTCTTTAGCTCTCCCCTCTGTAGCTATTCCTCTGTTCTGTTTGTCATTGTCCTGTCTCTGTATATTTCTGGGTCTTCGTCTACTTTTATCAGTCCTTCTTCCCATGCACTCTTGAGCCACTTGTCTTCACTGGTTTTCATATATTGCCCCAGTGCTCTGTTCTCGATGTTGACGCAGTCCTCTATACTTAGTAGTCCCCTCCCTCCTTCCTTTCGTGTTATGTATAGTCTGTCCGTATTTGCTCTCGGGATTAGTGCTTTGTGTATTGTCATATGTTTCCTCGTTTTCTGATCTATGCTGCGGAGTTCTGCCTTCGTCCATTCCACTATTCCTGCGCTGTATCTCATTACTGGCACTGCCCATGCGTTTATGGCTTTTATCTTATTTCCGGTGTTGAGTTTTGACTTG
Organism: Macrobrachium nipponense; assembly: GCF_015104395.2. Taxonomy (NCBI): domain Eukaryota; kingdom Metazoa; phylum Arthropoda; class Malacostraca; order Decapoda; family Palaemonidae; genus Macrobrachium; species Macrobrachium nipponense. The sequence goes on from NC_061094.1 coordinate 46,450,866, forward strand.
AGTATCGTCTTGAGTCTCTGCATATATTCTTTCCTGATCGTGTCTTTCATCTCTTGGTGTTTTATATCCCCTCCTTCCATTATTCCCAGGTATTTGTATCCTGTCTCATCTATGTGTTTGATGTTGTTCCCATCTGGTAGCTTTATCCCTTCAGTCCTTGTTACTTTGCCCTTTTGTATGTTGACTAAGGCGCATTTTTCTATTCCAAACTCCATCCTGATGTCCCCCAGTACAATCCTTTACAGTCCGGATTAGGTATCTATTTCCTTGATGCTCTTACCATACAGCTTGATGTCGTCCATGAACATCAGATGGTTGATTCTGTTGCTTCTTTTCTTGAGTTGGTACGTAGCATTCATCTTCTGCAGTACTTTTGTCATGGGAATCATGGCTACTACGAAGAGTAGTGGGGACAGTGAGTCGCCCTGGAAGATCCCTCTCCTGGTATTAACCTCTGATAGTCTTATTCCAGAGCTTGTAAGTATTGTATTCCAGTTGCGCATTGTATTTTTGAGGAAGCTGATGGTGTTTTCCTCTGCCCCGTATATGTTCAGGCATTCTATTAGCCATGTGTGTGGTATCATGTCGAAGGCTTTCTTATAGTCTATCCATGCCATGCTTATTATTATTATTATTATTATTATTATTATTATTATTATTATTATTATTATTATTATTATTATTATTATTATTATTAGTAGTAGTAGTAGTAGTAGTAGCAGAAGTAGTATTATGTTATCTCCCCCACACATCTTTATGCACGAAACCAAAGCATTAATGTGTTCAGCTAGAAAGAGGAAATTAAAATAAAAAATGGAAACCAATATTAATCCCGATAGCGTAACTATTCACCTCCTCCGCAATAAATAAAAAAAAATTATATATATATGATATATATATATATATATATATATATATATACATACATACATACATATTAGTTTAATTCTTATCCATTTGATGAACCTTCCACTTATATTAGAAAATGAAGGCACGTTTATACGAATGTCTGGAAATCTTATATAAAGATTGTATTCATTTCATAATGAAGGATATTACACAATTTTCGGATATCTTTTCGTTCATTCTATGTAAGCATTTGTAGCCGCATACAATTTTAGCTTTATAGTGTCTGTATGTGAAAATTTGGGCATTTGCATTTCTAAACAGGAATTTCCTGAATTATTTTCTTCTTTAACTATTTGCATGAATGATTCAGGCTATGGGTTATTTTTAAATGAGGGTGGAAATCATCTAAAAAGGCAACGGATACTCGTATAACACTAAACGAATGAGAAATGTCCAAATAATTGCTATTTCTTTTATTGAAAAAAATTATTTACCATATTCCTCAGTTCTTTAGGACCACTGAATTTTGCAGACATCGCCAAAATATGGACGCAATGGAGTACAACCTTTTGTTATTTCAGCTTCCATTTGAAATAGTCACTTTTGATGTTCAAGAAACGGAACAAAGGCTATTCAAAGGGAACCACAGATCAATAGCTCAAATTGTTTTTGTGGAATTAGCAAGGTCGTTTATCGTATATGAAAAAATACTTTCAGTTTTAAAAGACTAAATAACATTTACCATTAACCTGATTGCAATCATACATTCTACGACCCATGGTAGGTACAGATTATAAGATAAGCAAATCAATACTTTTCAGCACAAACTCATGAAAATTTCCAGAATTTTTAACGGAATGAATAGACTTACATTCTTCTGAAATAAATGAGTGTCACTCATTCAAAATCTACTTGTAGGCCCTGATTTCAAATAGGTAAAATGCATTTATTTACTTTCGACAATTTATCGAGTATGCGTTGCTTGTGCACTTTGCCAATACAACCAAAAATGAATCCAATAACATTCAACAGAATCCGAAGTCGAAATCACGTACTTGAATCGGAAACCCCCCCCCCCCCCCCCCCCCCCCCACCATCACCACCCACCACCCCTAACCCCCCACCCCCCACCTCTAAACCGCCCCGCCCCCCCACAAACCCGATTCTGAGCAAAACAAAGGAAAATGAAAAAATGTTATTGTTTTCCCGGTCTGGAAATCCGCCCCTTTCGTTAATACTATTTTTCGGCAACGTCATTCGCCTCTGCAAATCTTAGCGTCAAAAAATAAATAAATAAATGAATAAACATGTATTGCACGTCGCTTTGTTATTTATGCCACTGAAGCTTTTAGTTTAAAGAACACAACTTCTGACAGATCGTGGTCTGACTGCAGCCCTCTGACGCAGAACAAAGGGATTTTATCACACACAGGTAAGGGTTTTTACATTGCTATTTAAAGAAAAATAGTGCACTGCTTTATGTCACGCCCCTCCCCCCACACACTCACACACACACACACACACACACACACACACACACACATATATATATATATATATATATATATATATATATATATATATATATATATATATATATATATATATAAATATATGTGTGTGTGTGTGTGTGTGTATTAACTGAATTAAGAGAGTTTTGGAACGTAATAAATGCAACAGAGGACGTTAAGTCGAAAGATCTACAGCTACTCCAGTATTTTACTTTCCCTCGTGGCTTATATCTTTACATAAATATATATATATATATATATATATATATATATATATATATATATATATATATATATATATATATATATATATATATATATATATATATATATATATATATGTGTGTAAGTGATTACATAATAAAAATATGGAATGTTATTCCATATATATAAAAACCTGAAACTAAAGAGGTCAACCAGATTGCTTGCAGGAATGTGATCAGACCAGAGACGATAAAGTATGCTAAGATGACGTATACAATAAAGTAGGCTAAGATGACATGCCGTCACCTGTGGTCCTTCATTTGTTTTGAAAACATTAGTCCAAGCTTCCTGCTTGAGACACCTACCGCGACCTATAATTCAAACGGCCTACGTGACTTGTAATGTGTCATTTGCATGTATGTTCATATGTTCGAGCTACTGTCTGCTGCATCCTTTATGATTTGTAACCAAGATGGTAGTCAGAATAGAGTTAGCCATCATCATTGGCAGACCTGTACATCTTTACCTAAGCTTCATCATGTAGAGTAGAATTAGCCATCATCATTGGCAGAAGCGATCAAACCATCGTCATTAGAAGACCTGTACAATCCTACCTGATCTTCATCATGTAATCTCAGAGAAATAATAGTATACTTCGTGTTTTCTACTAGAACCTCACATCAGAAAGAAGATATCATCATGAGTTTATTACATCGTCGTGATAACGAAAGAAGATACTTACTTCGTTAGTTATCATGGAACCCCAAGACACTCCAATGAGTATGGAAGTTCATAACCAACCGACTTAGCGTAAGATTATCGCAAGTCTAATATTACCTCATAGGGCGCCTTATTATACAAGACAACAGCCCTAACTAATATATATATATATATATATATATATATATATATATATATATATATATATATATATATATATATATATATATATATATATATATATATATATTTATATATATATATATATATATATATATATATATATATATATCATATATATATATATATATATATATATAAGAAAGAGAAGGCTCATTTCACCTTGAAGTTGTGCAGGCATAAATGCACGATTGTTTGCTTCTTAACTCTTCGTGACCTAAAATACTCTGGAAGTGTAATTCTCATCTTTTCGGAAATATGAGTCTTTCTTGCAAAGTGTTTGAATGTGTCACAGCTCTGAATTGAAAAGAGGATTTATGCTCATGGTTGAGATGCTACTTTGATCGAAATGGTTATTTTATAAAAAGATGTTTTCTGAAGTTTACAAGAGAGAGAGAGAGAGAGAGAGAGAGAGAGAGAGAGAGAGAGAGAGAGAGAGAGAGAGAGAGAGAATTTCCTGAGGCAAGGTTTACCTTTCATTTATTATCTATCTTTACGTGACGATGACAGAAATATATCTAAAAAAAAAAAAAAAAAAAGACTGAGCATTTTATGGTAGACTCCAATGAAAAGCCATTTCATTATCTCTCCATGAAATGAAAACTGGAAATATTTCACACGAAAATCTTTCAGATTCTTTTCTTTATTTCTTCGCGCACAAGAATCCAAATCAAAGCAAAATGAGTGACGCTCCCGAATTCGACATATGCTGTAATACTAAAAAAAGAACAATAACTTTGGAAAGATTGGTTTCATTACAGTTTCTGATGACTTTCATGGAACCAGAAAAGCTTCCGCCGAAGATTTTTAGAATAATGAACCGAGTCACTGTACCGACGTCAAAAGTAGGAAATCAACACGTAATGGACGCGACGGAATGCGCGCGAAGGTACAAGTAAAAGAAAAAAAAAGTGAAGCAAAGTGAGCGGATGCTTTGAAACTGTTTCAACACTTTATTTTTGCTGGCTAGTTAATGGAGTCGGCGTCCCCAAAGACCATTTTTCATCACCAGATTTGCACGAAGCCGAAGCTGTCATTTCCGCTGCTTTAAAGAGGAACTTAATTTTAATTCCTTCCCAATCTCCTTATGCCTCTTGGGAGGCGTTTAAGGAAGTTTGATTTAGTGCCAGATGGTTTCCCGACCAATTCGATTATTTATTCTCTGATTAAGGAATGGAATTACCCTGGGAATTAACTATCTCACACTTTTATTATCTAATACTTTTATCAGAAAATGAGGTTCACGCTTAGTTTTAATCTTGCTATTTGTTGAGGATTGCCTTTATGTGTCGGGTATGTCTCTGGTATGTTGTGATGATTCTAGAAAATAATAATAATAATATGCTGGAAGTAACATGCTTTATTAAAAGTGATTGCTGCCTCAGCTGCATTAATTTTATAAAGGTTCTTCTCTATTTTTCTAATTATTGTTTTCTCATTGTTGCTTAAACTGGTGAGCAACGCACCGAAGGTTGACATATCTCAATTAGGTAATAGTCAAAAAATGATTGGATTTTTATTGGTAAAAAATTACAGTGGGGCAGTCAAATATCCGGGTATATCCCGTAGAGTTTATTGCAGGTAGAATTGATGTTAAATTCTATTCTTTTCTATTCTTTTTGTGGCGCCGCGACGTCTCGTCTGAATAAACCTCAGACATCCTCTTGGGCGGAGGTGGGGGAAGGACTGAAGTGAGAGGGTGAGTCCGTCTGCTTTTATTGTGACGGTGCAGTGGGGGGGTTGGGCTTCGTGCCGCTGCCTTTTCATTGGCTAGTGAATGGGGAGCTGCTTTATGATTGGCTGCCTGGCAGCGGGCTCAAGCAAGCTCCCGAGCACATGCTCAATAGTCGAGTTTAGCACCTACGATCGGCTCCCCTTCCTTGATGTTCTAATAACGAAGACAAAAGACGGTCTCCGCACTCCTGTCTACACCAAGAAGACAAATTTAGGAATGGGCCTCAACAGGGATAGTGAGTGTCCAGACAGGTGTAAGAGCACTACCGTCTGGGCCTTTGTGAAAAGAGCCCTCTCCCATTGTTCTACCTGGCAGGACACACACCTCGAGCTTGATAGAGCTTCACACTTGCTCGTGAAAAACGGATATTCTAATAAGCTCATCAATTGAGAAGTGCGTACCGCCCTCGATAGGTGGTATTCGAACGAGGAAGAAGACCCACGATTTCGCCCCACCAAGAACATCAAGATATATTATAAGGCCTTCATGCACTCTCAATACCGCGAGGAGAAGGCAAATGAAGAAGATCATTAGGAGAACATCCTCCACATCGAAGAAGGCAAGATGGTGGACCTTATAATATACTACAAAAACCGGAAAACGAGAGACCTAATCATGAAAAATAACCCCTTACCGTCATCAGGAGACCCCCTCAAGCAGACGAACGTAGTATACCAATACATATGCCCCGCCAGAGGATGTCCTGGGAAGTACATTGGTATGACTACTATGCATATTGCGAAGAGAATCTCCTTTCACACCCAAGAAGGGGCTATCAAGAATCACGCCCTCACCGCCCATCAAGACAATCTCCCGCAACTGTATTATCCGCAACACTAGGATAATAGGGAGAGCACTCGACCCTCGCCATCTGCGCTTTCTGGAGGCGTTACTCATCCAGGAGCAAAAGACCTCCATGAATACGACGTAGGAGGCCTTTTTGCTCCCGACCTGCATGCGAAGGAACACACCAGTAACGGCAAACTTCACCATATCGCCGCCCAAAAACGCCCCAATTCAAGAGGAAAATAACACCGAAGACGACATTAATACCATGAATAATACCAGCAGTGACGTCACACGACCTTTGACCAATCAAAATGAAGCCCGGCGTGAAGCTATGCAGCTGAGAAGATCAGCGTGCCTTTTGAGCAAGCACTCGGGAACTGGCTTCAGCCCGCAGCCAGGCAGCCAATCATAAAGCAGCTCCAATTTCACTAGCCAATGAAAAGGCAGCGGCACGAAGCCCCCCCGCTGCACCGCCACAATAAAAGCAGACGGACTAATCCTCTCACTTCAGTCCTTCACTCACCTCCGCCCAAGAGGATGTCTGAAGTTTATTCAGACGAAACGTCGCGGCCCCACAAAAAGAATAGAAAAGAATAGAATTTAACATCAATTCTACCTGCAATAAATACTACGGGATATACCCGAAAATTTGACTACCCGCACTGGAATTTTTTACCAATAAAAATTCAATCGTTTTTTGACTATTACCTTATTGAGATATATCAACCTTCGGTGCGTTGCTCACCAGTTTAAGAAACAATGATAAAACAATAATTAGAAAAATAGAGAAGAACCTTGATCAAATTAATTCAGCTGAGGCAGCAATCACTAATAATAATAATAATAATAATAATAATAATAATAATAATAATAATAATAATAATAATAATAATAATAATAATAATAATAATATTAACAATAATGTCATATTTTTATTATTGTCACTTCAGTAATTTTCGTATTATTATTATTATATTATTATTATTATTATTAGTTAGTATAGTATTATTATTATTATTATTATTAAAACAGGCTAGCACGCACGATCATTCCGAATACAATCGTCACGGGTTTAAAATGAGCAAGACCAAAGAAGATTAAGCAACAGTACACTTTGTTTGTATATTCCATTTCAATCAGTAACTATATGCAAAACGTGTTAGATATAATTGCCCACGTATGAAAAAAAAAGAAAATGAAACAGTCAACCAATCAAGCTGTAGAAATAAAACAGAGTAAAGAGCATATCATGGAATCCTCAGACAGAGGGAAATCTAATGCAAGACTGATCAGCTTAACCTCCTCTAAACGTGCAAGTGACATTCATAGTCTTTCTGGGGATATCTCCCACACCTGATGTTCTGAAATGGATAATCTATGCATCGATTGCGTGGCTTCAACTCCTACTTTAAGTTTTCTGAGAATAAAACTTGTGACGGCTTTGTCTGTCCGTCCGCACTTTTTTCTGCCGGCACTCTTTCCGCCCTCATATCATAATAACTATTGACACTAGAGGGCTGTAAATCGGTATGATGATCATCCACCCATTAATCATCAAAGATAACAAATTGCAGCCCCCTAGCCTCAATATTTTTATTTTATTTTATTTAAGGTTAAAGTTAGCAATAATCATGCGTTTGGTAACGATAAAGGCCGGGCCACCACCGGTCCGTGGCTAGAATTTAATGGGCCGCGGCTCATACAGCGTTATACCGAGACCACCGAAAGATAGATCTATTTTCCGCGGCCTTCATTATACGATGATCAGAAAACTCGATTGCGCCGAAGAAACTTCAGCGCCTTTTTTTTTTTACTTGTTTTTTCCTACCACTGGCTATTAAACATCCATAAAAAAAAAACACAGTCCCTATTTCTCTGTCCATTTTTACATCAAACCAGTCACTCTCCTACAATCTCAAAGAGTACCCGAAGATGTGAGAATATTGCTTATATGGTCACCATATAAGCAAATAAATGGCAAAATAGGGGATGACAGTCTCTCCACTCCCTGAAGCAAAATGTAATTGGATGGAGGGAAGGACGACGCGCAAATATCAAAACAAACACCATTTATGATCCTATTCAAACAGCCTTCGCTGTTCGTTACCCAGAGTTATGCAAAGCACAGCTTCAACTATTTACATTTTATTCATATTCAGCATCCACAATCTACTTTCATAAATGAAGGTTAGCTCAACAATTCCTTCATGTATTCAGCGTAGGCTTTCAGAGACACACCTCTTCTCTTGGAAATCTTTATATATAACCAGCTACACTCCTAACTTCACAAGTTGGCTCGTATAATAATTCCGAAGTATATGTAGCTCGTATAATAATTACGAAGTATATGTAACGGATGATGGTAGAATGAGAGAGGACACAAGTCACAGAACTGCTTCACATCCATCCATACGGCCCTTGTTACGTTTAATTTACAAACTCTTTCAAACTCCAGTTCATCTTCACTATCGCCCGTCATTAGCAAACTTTACCAATTACATGCTCTGCTAATGAACCCTTTTCGTATCCCACAGATGTGTGTCAGGGTTGTGGGAGTTGGAGATTTTTTCAAAACGAAACCTGATACAGTGCGCTTAGTAACCATCTCTCTCTCTCTCTCTCTCTCTCTCTCTCTCTCTCTCTCTCTCTCTCTCTTCTTATTTTAAGAATGATACTGTATGTGATTACATGAAGAACAATAAAATTATGCATAAATGGAAAACTATAAAGGGTATGCTTTGGGATGGATAAATAATAAATATGACGCAATAATCGCAGTAAACTTCCCTGCTATTAATTAAAGGACGCAAGGCTTCAATGTACTCTAATTTTTCAAATACCTCTAATAAACCTCTATTATATATCGAATTTCTAGTCATGGATGGCCTCATCCTTAATAAAAACGTAACTGTCATAACTTGAGTGATTCATTATATTTCTATCCTCTCTAAAGAACTGAGACAGACTTATTTTGTTTTCTGTCTAACAACAATATGTCCTTGGGCAACAACATTATGTAGATCAAAGATACACTTCAGTCATTTACTGAGTTCGATGACCAATTTATTCTATCAGTAATTAAACACAAAAGTCTGTGGTTTCCCTCGGGTTAAATGTATAAGCAATTGGGTTGTTTCAGCAGTTTTATCATTTCTAAGTCTGCCAATGTAAAACCAAGACGAGGAAACGGACTGACCAAAAGACAATGAATATAAAAATTGCTCTTTAGCGATCAATGTTCTCATTGATCCCATAACTTTCTATTTTGAAGTAATTAATGGATCAATCGAGCTGTGTTAACATATACATACATAAAAACATACACACACACACGCGCACACACACACACACACACACACACACACACACACACACAACATATATATATATATATATATATATATATATATATATATATATATATATATATATATATATTAGTTACTTCTCCAATAGACAGAATTTGCAAAAACCGAACGATAGCTGTGGCTGGCACTAAAAAAAATCGATGAAATCCTTAAGGACTTGTGAACACTCTAAACCAATCAGTGCTAATTGCCAGTGGTTTTTTGTTTTAATCAACAATGAACGTTTTCATTTGCGTTTTTACGATGGTTAGGAAAAAGCGATCGTCTTCGATTTCGTAAATTCAGAATAGTCTCTTTGCAGGAAAATAAAGTTGGTAATTTTTGATATTCCATTCGTTGCTTTGTGGTTAGACTCAATCATTTCCTTAAACATTATCTCGATTTCCACTTTAAAAAATGGATAATTATTCTAAAGTTTAATATATCCATATTTAATATATCAATATATCAATATTTGATAATCAATATTTAACAAATGGATAATTTATTCTAAAGATTAATATATCATATATTAATAATCTAATATAAAAAATGGATAATTATTCTAAAGATTAATGTATTCTATTATTAATAATCAATATTTAACCAGAACCCTAAAAACATTAATTCTATTAAAATTATCTGTTTCGATTTCAAGCACAAACAAATGAATACAAGTACCATTCCCACCAAAAGAAATAACAGGGTAGCGGCTGTATGGATATAACGATATTTCGACTTGGGGTTGTGGTTTAAAGTGGAATGAGGATTTTCTTCCTTATTTTAGATGATGGGATCCATTCAAGTGATCCTATCCAAATTTATATTTATGTATATTATATATATATATACCTATATATATATATATATATATATATATATATATATATATATATATATATATATATATAATGATGCAAAAATGGCCATCTTAACAATTAGGAAAATTCAGACCAGACTAAAACTAAAACCTGCCCCCATTTCTTGATAGAAGTATTTGATAACAAAATTTGAGGTCCTTCTATCTCATTATCAATGATTAATTAACTGAACCGGTCGAAAAAGAAACACGTGGTACCAAAGCAAACTTTCATAAACACACACCAAAGAGTCATTAGGAGATTAGGTAAGGATTGAAAATAAGTTTCTCTTTCAAGTAGCGGAAATGATAGCTTCGGGTTCATGTATACATCCGGTGATGAAAAATGGTCTTCGGGGATAGAGACTCCATTAACTAGCCCGAAAAAAATAGCGTTGAAACAGTTTCAAAGCATCCGCTCACTTTGCTTCACTTTTTTTTTTACTTTATCGCGCGCATTCCATCGCGTCTATTACGTGTTGATAACCTTCTTTTGACGTCGGTACAGTGACTCGGTTCATTATTCTAAAAGTACTGGACGGAAGCTTTTCAGACGCCAGGGAAGTCAACAAAACCAGCAATGAAACTAATATTTCTCAACGCTTCTAATTTTACATCATGAGATTACCGATTCGGGCCGTCAGTAATTTCTCTTTGACTTGAATTTTCTGGACGTGAGGGAAATTAATGAATTCTTCAATATTTTCATGTGAAATAATTATAGTTTTCATTTCCTGGAAAAAAAGACTTCTAATGGGAGTTTTCCATACCAAGGTCAGATACTATAAGAAGTATGTTTGTCATTTCCACATTTAAAAAAAACTAACTGAAAAGTAATCAAGTAACAGGTAACAGGAGATTCTCTCTCTCTCTTCTGCTCTCTCTCTCTTCCTCTTCTCTCTCTCTCATATACCTATATATATATATATATATATATGATATATATAGATATATATATATATATATTATTATAATATATATTATATATAGATATGTATATTATATATATAGATAGATA
>NC_061094.1:46467077-46487077 GCF_015104395.2 Macrobrachium nipponense
TTGCCTACAAAATACTCCATCTCAAAAGCTTCCCTTAGGTTTTTCCAAAAAGAGATCATTTAACAGGCAGAACTATGCATAGGTATGCCGAGACAGTCATTGTTACATGTGTGATATTCATGAAAGATACATATAAATATATAACTGTGCAATGAATAGGCTAATTAAGAAGAGTGTGAGTTCATATAAAAATGGAATTGTACAATGAAAAGGATAATTAAGAAGAGTGTGAGTTCATATAAATATGGAATTGTACAACGAAAATTATAATTAAGAAGAGTGTGAGTTCATATAAATATGGAATTGTACAATGAAAAGGATAATTAAGAAGAGTGTGAGTTCATATAAATATATAACTGTACAATGAATAGGCTAATTAAGAAGAGTGTGAGTTCATATAAATATGGAATTGTACAATGAAAAGGATAATTAAGAAGAGTGTGAGTTCATAGAAATTATGGAACTTGTTACAATTGAAAAGGATAAAAATTAAGAAGAAGAGTGTAAGTTCATATAAATATGGAAGTGTAGAATGAAAGGGCTAATTAAGAAGAGTGTGAGTTCATATAAATATGGAATTGTACAATGAAAAGGATAATTAAGAAGAGTGAGTTCATATAAATATGGAATTGTACAATGAAAAGGATAATTAAGAAGAGTGTGAGTTCATATAAATATATAACTGTACAATGAATAGGTTAATTAAGAAGAGTGTGAGTTCATATAAATATGGAATTGTACAATGAAAAGGATAATTAAGAAGAGTGTGAGTTCATAGAAATATGGAATTGTACAATGAAAAGGATAATTAAGAAGAAGAGTGTAAGTTCATATAAATATGGAAGTGTAGAATGAAAGGGCTAATTAAGAAGAGTGTGAGTTCATATAAATATGGAATTGTACAATGATAAGGTTAATTAAGAAGAGTGTGAGTGCATATAAATATGGAACTGTACAATGAACAGGCTAATTTGAAGAGCGTGAGATATGCTGGCAGGATGTTTCATATTGAGCAAAAATTATTTATCATAAGCATAGTTGAACTATCAGTAAATCTCACACAGTTTGTTAAAGAAGTTGACAAAACTATTAGTAATTCTAGACTGATGATCTATAATATCTTAAGGATGGTTTCGTGCGAGAAAAAATTACAAATAACCCAATGCACCGACAATGTGAACCCCTTACTTTGTGAATTAAGCAACTATATGCAAATCCAATTTCACCAAATTCAATGGATATTACGGTCATTTCATTCTTTATCCATCTATAATTTAAGAAAAAATGGAAAAGCAAAATGCCAGAAAACAGGCGATAAAGTTGTTAAATGCGAATCCATGGCCCTGAATATGAGAAACGACTCAACATTCTTTATTTCAGATCTCACAGCATAAACCGTGACCTAATATATCATAAACCCCATTAAGAAAAATGCTGTTCCTCTTGAAAAAGAGCAGCGTCTTCGGCAATGCCTCCATTTATCATTTTCCACAAGACGCCGAGAGTTATCATGTCCAATGGTCTTTATATCCGTGCAATGGAGGTGCTCCTCAATCATTTCCCGCATTCACCCCCCCCCCCCCCCCCCAACATTAGGAATATCTTATCGAAGCAATTTTGTTATCGCCGTTCCTCTCCTTTCTTCGTCATCATTCAGCGAGTGAATGCCGTCAAGATGATTGACTTCTGGGAAATGGAATATTTGCCTGGGAAAATACGCCAAGGAAAGCCATTCAGGACAGACCCATATCGAAGGTCTGTTGTTACTGTTGCATGACGAGCTTGTTGCCGCGAGCTGTCTCCCCTATCCTCCTGATCCCCTACCTAACCCCCAGGGTGGACAAACAGGTTTGCACGAGGAGGGTGGATGGCTCTCTATCCTCCTGATCCCCTACTTACCCCCAGGGCGGACAAACAGGTTTGCATGAGTAGGGTGGATGGCTCCCCTACCCTCCCATTCCCCTACCTACCCCGTCCCCACCACAGGCGGACAAACAGGTTTGCACGAGGAGGGTGGATGTGTCCCCTACCCTCCCATTCCTTTACGTACCTCTTCCCCACCCAGAGCAGACGAACCAGCTTGCAGGATGAGGGTGGGTGTGTCCCCTATCCTCCCATTCCTTTACCTAACCCGCCCACCCTGGCGGACAAACTGGTTTAAAGGGTTAGTAGCTGTGTCAGGTCGCCCTTACTGTCGCCCGGGGGAGAACAAACAAGATGCACTTGGAATTTACTATTACATAATTGTGAAACTCCTTTGTGGCGAATACCGCCGAGTATAGATTTATGCATTTCTTGTCTTCCATGTCCTGATATGATCTAATCCAGGGATCGAAAATCATCAAGTCACAAACTTAACAACGAGTTCACTTTACAACTGGAATAACGAAGTACTTCCGGACCCCAGGACAGACGAACTTCCCTTCGGGTGCACTTTATTCCCGAGGTCAATTCGACGTTTACGGGTATTTGTGACTTAATAATGTATATAGAGAGATCACTGTTGGTGCAAAATTGACCGAGAGATTTATTTCGACTTGTGAAAGCGCCACCAGCTTCATTAGGTGGAGTACGAATTGTTTTAAAAAATTAGGAGAAAAAGTCTGCGCGAGATCAAATTGACCGTATTCAAGCAATTCGGCTTCACAATAGACTCTTTTCTAAATCTAGCCTAGTGCTCATGTGCAATACATTTTTCCCTAAATACTGACCCTCAAGGGTTTTTGGGGACCAATATTTCTTGGGTGTAATTATCCCTTTATGATATTCATAGTCTTTTGTCAATGTTTTTACGGTCATCCCAGCGGGTTTGTACTAAACAGGCTGCAAAGGTGGATACATACCGGGTTACAACCCTTGGGGTCACTATCTTATAAAGATCCCGCTTTTCTTTAGAAAATATCAACTGACTTTCGTCGAAATTGTCATATATTCAGGCCTAAACCCCAATAATAATTCAGGGTGTTATCGGTCAAACTGAGCAAGATCCCATTTTTCTTTAAAATATAAGAACAGACTTTCGTCGAAAGTGTGATATATTTAACCCTAAACCCTAATAAAAATTCAGGGTGTTATCGGTCAAACTGAGCAAGATCTCATTTTTCTTTAAAATAAAATAACAAACTTTCGTCGAAAGTGTGATATATTTAACCCTAAACCCTAATAAAAATTCAGGGTGTTATCGGTCAAACTGAGCAATTGATTTCTACATTTTTCTTTAAAAGGGGTATAAGAACAGACTTCGTCGAAAAATATCATGTGAAAATGATATACATTAAACCCTAATAATCATTCAGGGGTGTTATCGGTCAAACTGAGCAAGATCTCATTTTTCTTTAAAATATAAGAACAGACTTTCGTCGAAAGTGTGATATATCTAACCCTAAACCCTAATAATCATTCAGGGTGTTATCGGTCAAACTGAGCAAGATCTCATTTTTCTTTAAAATATAAGAACAGACTTTCGTCGAAAGTGTGATATATTTAACCCTAAACCCTAACAATCATTCAGGGTGTTATCGTTCAAACTGAGCAAGATCTCATTTTTCTTTAAAATATAAGAACAGACTTTCGTCGAAAGTTTGATATATTCAACCCTAAACCCTAACAATCATTCAGGGTGTTATCGGTCAAACTGAGCAAGATCTCATTTTTCTTTGAAATATAAGAACAGACTTTCGTCGAAAGTGTGATATATTTAACCCTAAACCCTAACAATCATTCAGGGCGTTATTGGTCAAACTGAACTACTTCCGTTGTCTCCTTTCGCCCAAATTCTGGGCCGCTGAGTCACAGCAAAATGAGCTTGAAGTGATGCTGGAATCTTTCCTCCCGTTGGATATGATCTTAAGCATGACGCCAACGGGGATGTCTGGGAGAAAAACGTCTTGGAAATCTTATTGGTCATTCTAGATCTGGAGCCTTAAGCATTGAGGCGTTAACGAAAGAGTGTGATATGCTTATGTCCGTTTTCTAAGATGTTATTTTGCTAATGGGAATCTGTTTTTAGGCCAACGTATCACGTGGATAATGAAAAAGCTATTGCTGATAATAAATTCTCATCATTCATATGAATTTTGATTATTAATATTACCGTTAACATTTACTCACTATTTACATTTACATAATCAAAGGAAATTGTACCTTATAATCCGTAAACTCGAATCTTAACGGTTTGTATATAATAATAATAATAATAATAATAATAATAATAATAATAATAATAATAATAATAATAATAATAATAATAATAATAATAACATACCTGTTTGTCAGGTGAAAATCTGCCGTTCCAGCACAGCTCCCGTTGCATTGATAAAAATACACACACATATATACATATTTATGTATGTATGTATGTATGTGTGTATATGTGTATAATATATATATATATATATATATATATATATATATATATATATATATATATATTCCTCTACAAAGAAAGTGCAGGGATATAAAAGGTACTTAAGATTTTATATTACCTCATTCTAGTCATCTTATTTTCAGAAACAACGGTAATAGATACAGAAGTCAATTTTCTTTATCAAAAAGAAATGGTAATTCAAGTCGCTTTTTATGACATCGCTCGTAGAAAGGGCTGAAGGATAACTATTCGGGAGTATTCTATATCTCAAAATGAAGATATTTTATCGTCCAAATCGTCCCTATGTCGCCAGTGAATGTGATATCAACAACCTTCATGTTATTCTAACATCTTTTCGAAATTTGTAGTATTAAGTAAATATTTTGATTATTCACTGTATCTGTCATCTTTCCTCTAATGATATGACGACTTTTCCAAAGTGTCTTGTCCTGTATAATCCTGTAATTCAACTTCTTGACAGCTACAACCATTTCGGATGTTCAGTTTTCTTCAGTTTATGTGGGCGTTGTAGTAGATTCTTTTGTTCAATAGCATAATGATGTTTTATGTAGTAGTGCGCCCCTGCTTAGAGTAGAGGTCTCCAATACTTCTTGCTTTGTGTACCCTCTCGACGGAAGTAAGATTTATAGCCAATTTGCCTGATCAACGCCTGCCTTCTATCCAAAACCTTTCCTCTTTTCTGCAAGTAAGCCTTGACAATTTCCAGTTGGTCGTGCTTTGACTTCATATCTTTACATTTGCGTAAAGGCTTTTGATGCTATTTTTACGTTGTAGGAAATAAAACAACACTTCAATTAAATGTAGTGAATATCTCCTTGTAGTGAACAATTGTAATAGACTTAACTAGAATATACTTGTAGACTTTTTCATTTCGCTTCATTCGTACCACTATATCATTGGTTGTTTGTTTGTTTGTATTTTGTTTGTGTTTTTACGTTGCATGGAACCAGTGGTTATTCAGCAACGGGACCAACGGCTTTAAACTTCAAACTCGCGTCCACCGAGGTGGCTGGCCAACACCATATCGACCACGCCACTTATTCGGTTTTATCAACATTTGATTTTTCGTTTCCCTCGTTCCTCCTTCCTCGTAGAATACCTACCTCACCTTTAACCGTTGAACTGTGTTCGGATTGATTTCAAAATAAATAACACTCAGGGATCTTCAGTGGCAAAATCCTGAAAAAGATTTTTCGACACATTATTTCAAATAGGCAGTCTTTAGAAAGACGAAGATAGGATACACGTCTGCTGAAAGCATGCTGCTGATTGGGAAGGTCGATATCGAAATCATGAGAAACCCCCATATAACGAGTTATATCCGTTTGTGAAGATTGATCGTTTCCTGTTAACTGTAAATGTGTTTACTGTTTCGAGGAAACATTCAAATACCACCATTGCAATTTTCTTGAGCTCTCCTTTTCAAGTGAAACTCATTTTCTGAATGTTGATTTTTTTTTTTCACCGATAAAGGTTGTTGATAAACTGATATATATTATATATATATATATATATATAGATATATATATATATATATATATATATATATATATATATGTATATATATATATATATATATATATATATAGTCATATCACATTTCCGTGATTCATATACATATATCGAGCTACAATGTCCTTTAATATATAATTTTGCTCTACCTCGGAAATTAATATATTTTCATATATGCTTAACCGAAGGGGAATTTTTTCTCGATAATAGACTTGCCTGGACCTGGGCGCGAACCCATGGATCCTTTCAAATCCAGGTAAAAGATTTACTGACTTTCCTGGATTTGAAAGGATCCATGGGTTCGCGCCCAGGTCCAGGCAAGTCTATTATCGAGAAAAAATTCCCCTTCGGTTAAGAAGCATATATGAAAATATATTAATTCCGAGGAGAGCGAATTAGATATTAAAGGAACATTGTAGCTCGATATATATATATATATATATAAATATATATATATATATATATATATTATATATATAAATATATATTTATATACATATATGTAGGTACACACTTTGCGGATTTATATATATATATATATATATCTCATTCGATAGTTAAAAACTGATCATGTAATGGAATTCCCAAAATAATCATTAAATAAAATACAAAGAAAAACCAAAGTGTTCCTCCCTCTTCGATATTTCCCGAAAAAAGTCGGTGCAACACTGGTTCCTCGTTGGAAGTTTGTTCGCGGTGGAATCATTGTTTTTTTTTTTATATCACGTCGACGTCGGGAGACTATTGGCCCGAGAAATGCAACAGAGATCTCCAGAATTTCTTCTCTCACCCTCATCAAGATTCGCTGAAAGATTCCAACAACTCGAAAAGATGTTGTCCGAGAATTCCTGCTGCAAAGTCTAGTCTTCAATTTCGGTCTTTGTTTTGTTTGTTTGTATGGTGTTTTTACGTTGCAAGGAACCAGTGGTTATTCAGCAGTGGGATCAACGGCTTGACGTGACTTCCGAACCACGTCGAGAGTGAGCTTCTATAACCAGATATACACATCTCTCACTCCTCAATGGAATGCACGAGAATCGAACTCGCGGCCACCTAGGTAGCAGGCCAACGCCATACCGACCACACCACTGAGGCGCTTATTTCGGTGTTTGTATCGTCTGAAGAGATGCCGAGGTTCTTTTCAAAGAAAATGAGTTGGTGTGTTTGAATTAGGCTATGTGAATATACTGATAGTCAGATGTCTATTTATATAGTAATAAAAAACATAAAAATTATTTGAATAAATCTTTGTCTGAAAGTTTATTCTTGGCTTCAATCTTACGCCATAATGGAAACTTTTAACATTGAATTTCTTTTTTTTCTAAATTTCACAACTTTTGCTTTTATAGGAAACAGTTCCTGCATAATTGACATTTCCGTAACTTTTTCATTTTTCGTTAACTTATAAGTTCTCAAAATTCCTCTCTTCCTTTCACTCTCGCATTATTTTCAAATTGGTGTCTTCCCTTCAGCCCTGCATTAATTTTTCTTGCAGTTTTTTTTTTCATATTATATTCTTTAGATTTTATCAGTTACAACTTTTTACACATGATCAGAATTATGGAATATTTTTGCGAGATGTCTGATATTGAAGGAAAAAAAAAAAATTATCTCTTTGGGGTGACTTTCTTGTGGTTTCAATAGTTTCACTATTGCTTCTCAACTCTTTCCCTTCAACCCACCTGCTATCCTATATATAGATGACAGGTCACCTCTCTTGAGAGATACGTCTTTCAAAAGTATCCTTCAGGAGAGGTGGAGCATACATCCTGTCTATGCGAACTCTCTCGAGAGACTGAGAGTCTCCAGCCCCCTGTGATTGCCTTATCAATAGCCAATCAGGAGCGTCGTAAGGGACTGGCCTAGACATCAAATGAACGGTTGATGCGAATCTACTATAATAGCAAATGAACTGCAGCTGGTTTTGCTTGGCTCAGGAAGTAAAGAAGTAAAGAGAAAGAAAGTGATTACCCTAAAATCACTTCTACGAAACACTCTCTCGATTTGAATCTGACTAATCAACCGGCGCAAACAATCCAATCAAGATGACTGGCGAATCTCTTGACGCGCAGTCGGGCGATCCGATGATCTCGGCTTGAGTGATCGCGGCTTCGAGGAAGGGGCTGAAACGAGAGAGAGAGAGAGAGAGAGAGAGAGAGAGAGAGAGAGAGATACGGCGAGCAGTATTCTCCCCTGAGTACCTCCTTACGAGCCATCCTGCCGTTTTCGGGCCATAACACTTTTCCGAAAACTCCATCGCGCCTTGATCTTTACGTATCTCCGAGCTTATCCTTTCGGCCGT
Organism: Macrobrachium nipponense; assembly: GCF_015104395.2. NCBI lineage: Eukaryota > Metazoa > Arthropoda > Malacostraca > Decapoda > Palaemonidae > Macrobrachium > Macrobrachium nipponense. The sequence continues at coordinate 46,475,279 of NC_061094.1, forward strand.
CATAAATAGCTGCGGTTATGAGGGAATCTATGATAAACATCTTTCGAGAAAATCCTCTTGATACTGCATTAGTATTAAAGACTAAAGATAATCATAACAAAACAAACATATTAGCACATTAAATAGGGCAATATCTAGAAATGATGTTAATTATCCTAATCCTTTAAAATACCAACATTAGCTGATCTTGGGCAATTATTCCGACATGCAAATACAAATAATTTCATTTCAGTCAGAAGTCCACCTCGGAGAACAAAAATAAAATTAAATATTCTCTCATTTTTATTCAGTCCATTACAAGCAGTTGTTTTATAAGACACGGAAACTCTAGCGAATAATAAATGATTTAGCAACTTTCTGCTTTAAAGCCAGGAAATGGAGCGTGACATTCCAGTACGCCTCATTTAGTCTATCAAAAGAGAAAATCTGTTTCCTCTGGTGAATATTGAAAAATAAATTAAAGGAAGGAAACTTCGTACGATTCTACGAGTTAAATCAAAAGTAAAAATTTAACAAAAAATAAATATGAAAATAAAGAACTGACTCTTGACAACATAGTAGCTAAAAGTGATTCTTGGAAAGATAAAAATATACGCAATAGAAGAAGACATGATAGAGACAAGATTATTTATAATATACGAGGTGAGAGACGACCGGAAGAATGAGTAGAGACAGACTGAAGAAAAACAAAGAGAGACAAGCAAGCATACATACAAGGATGAGGGTGAATACAGAGTGAAAATAACGAGTAGTTAGCGAGAGGAAGAGGGGGAGATAACATGATGAAGATGAGGAAACAAAGAAAATGCACAAGAAGACAGCAAGAAGAAGAGAGAAAGATAACAGGATGAAGAAAGAAAGAATATACACAAAAAGACAGCAAGAAGAGGGACAGATAACAGGATAATGAAAGAAAGAAAATGCCCAAGAGGACAGCAAGATGCAGAAGGAAAGATAACAGGATGAAGATGAAGAAAGAAAGAAAATGCACAAGAAGAAGAGGGAGACATAAGAGGATGAAGAGGAGAAAGAGGAGGAGGCACAAACAGCAGAGAAAAAGTCGACAAAATGAAGAAAACGTTCACGGGCTGTTGCACGTTGCGGGTCCTTAATTAGAATTTCATGGAAAACTAGTAAGAGAATTTTCCACGGGACAATGCTGTGTCTCTTGCATATAACGGGGACGGAGGAGACGCAAATAAAACGAGAGACAATACCAGCGGGGCTTATTAAAAGGCATCATGTATAACACCCAGTTTATTGTTTGTAGACTCACGTATGGTATTCATAGCCTTGCCTTTTTTTATTCAGTTTAAGCAGATCAAATTACTCTTATCCATTTTTGATAACCAGTGGTTAACTGAAGTACCCCATCTTCTTTTCTGACCAAATTTATTGATGAGATATAAATCATTTTACTTTCCTCATATTACTTACTTTCATCATTCAATCTTTCTTAAATCTGATTTTGCTAAATTAAGGGCTTTTAAGAATTAAATTCAATTTTCTAAAGCAAATATCTTTTATTACCTAGTGAAGCTGATCGTTTATAAACAGTTCAAAATACGGTAATACTGTACATTGATGATAGATAACGCAATTTTATAGGAACAGTCTCAAATTAAAATCCAAAGATTTTGGATCTTGGAAAAATGGTAAGAGACTGATTCAGTTGAATTGCTGGAAATGAAGTCATATCACTCGTAGCTTCCAGGTGCATACATGTAAACATCTGACGATTTTCCTACAAAATTCACGCATCAAGGAGTTACTAGATCCCATAGCTTTAAATGTGGCTAGAGAGGAACCTACAACCAGACAAAGGATAACATGTTTCATGGTTTAAATACCCTGGGGAAAGACCAACCAAATAGAAAAGGGGAAATTTTTAAGACAGAAACAATCTGAAGAGGTCCTTTAGAACAGTTTTTTTTTTATTGTTTTGGTGTGTTAATCGATTTTACTTCTTCTCTCCTTATGATTTTAATGACTCATTTCACTTCTTTTTCCCGTTTATTTAATAATTTCAAACCTTTCCCTTATTTCAGTGCAATCAAATCTCCATACAGGCGACGTACCCTAGTCTTAAAACGGAAACTAATTGAGTGTTACAAATTTTATGCAAGACAGGAAGCGTTTGGGACAGTAACAAAATTCATACGCTTCACCGACGGAGTCTTTTGCGAAACACGAACAGAGATTCTGCTTGGCGAAGTATCTTAAGAGTTCCAGTGAAATTAATCAAAATTTTCCACTCAGCGGAACATATGATGTAATGTTATGAACTGCATGTTAGTACCATGCTAACATATACTTCAAATGTAGGTGCTTATTAAGTTTCTTAAAAATTAACTATGCCACTGAATGTTGTCATTAGGTTTATTAGATATTAACTATGCCACTGACTGTTGTCATTAGGTTTATTAAATATTAACTATGCAACTGAATGTCGTCATTAAGTTTATTAGATATTAACTATGCCACTGAATGTTGTCATTAGGTTTATTAAATATTAACTATGCCACTCAATGTCGTCATTAAGTTTATTAAATATTAACTAAGCCACTGAATGTCGTCATTAAGTTTATTAAATATTAACTATGCCACTGAATTCTGTCAACTTTATCATTTGCTTCATAATTTTCAGGAGTGTTTCTCAGTCCTATAAAATCGTTTTGTATGGAATTTTTAATATTAATTGTACAAAAAATGATCTATTGTAAGATATGAAAATATTGTAATCTTGATCTTTTGTAATTATGAATGTACTGTAACTCTGTGGCCAATAAAGCTATCTATCTATCTATCTATCTATCTATCTATCTATCTATCTATCTATCTATCTATCTATCTATCAATTAATGCAATAAGTGAGTATCCACCCTAAACATAAAAAAAAGCATGAAAAAATGTGGTACAGTTAGTCTCCATCTTTCATCGGCCTCCCACATTTTTTTTTAGCTATCCTGAATTTGACGCAACTTAAAATACGTGAACCAATTAGCGTACAAAACAAATCCAATACCGTAAACACAGAAGTCTGTGCAAATGAAATTTCAGCGTGCATATTTGTATTTATGAATAAGTGATACCGCTCGCGTACTACAATTCAGATTATCTATATTTCATCTGCATCTCACAATCAAATGTCACTTTTCAGTCATATTTCTAGAGAAATAAGACTGAAATCACATTCATATGATTTCGCTTTCATATCATTTCACTTTCACAGTATGACGATTTCGAAGTAAGGCTTTGTCATTTATTCTCCAAGTTTGTTTTAGAATTAATATAGAGGATTCATGAGTGCAAACCTGGACTGTCACTTTCATCTTTATACCTGTTTATCAGTGCTCTTAATTCCATTACTTTAGGGTTTGTATTATCAACACTGCATTTCCTTATCAATACCATATCATCGAGAGAAAGAGGGTAGACGTGAACGAGTGATATCCAACGATATGCTCTCTCTCTCTCTCTCTCTCTCTCTCTCTCTCTTCTCAGTGCTATTCTTCAGGGTTCTAATTAAGGAGCAACAGCGTATTCTAGTCAGTCGAAATTTCTTCCAAGAGGATAAAAAAAAAAAAAAAATATGACTGGGTTTCCTCTATTACTTGGTTATCTTCCTCTTTCTTCCCATCTTATCGAGTCATCTCTATCTCTATTGTTCGCCGCATCCTTATACTACCCTACTCTTTATTCTCGTCTCCAATTTATTATCTCTCTCTCTCTCTCTCTCTCGTAAAATTATATATCATATAATAAATATATATATATATATATATATATATATATATATATAATATATATAATATTTACATAAACACAATAAGCTACAAATGTCCTTTAATATCTAACTCGCTCTACCTCGGGATTTGCAGATGAGAAGCACCGTTAACTTATACATCTCGTGATAGCCTTGTGGATTAAAGCACTTCACTGTACTAAATTCTTGGTTCCCGTGGTTCGCGTCCATGAGCTGACGAATTTCTTATCAACTAAAAATTCCCCTTCGGTTATATATATGAAAAAATATTAATTCCGAGGTAGAGAGAATTAGATATTAACGCACATTTGTAGTTTAATGCGTAGGCTATATTATATATATATATATATATATATATATATATATATATATATATATATATATATATATGTGTGTGTGTGTGTGTGTGTGTGTGTGTGTGTGTGTGTGTATATAGCATATAAGTATATATATATATATATATATATATATATATATATATATATATATATATATAATATATATATATATATATATATATATATAAGATATATATATATATATATATATATATATATATATATATATATATATATATAGATATATATATATATATATGATATATATATATATATCCCTACGTTGAATAATCACAGAAAGAAAGGAAAAAAGTGAAATATTTATTCTTAAACGTTGCTTATCATGGAACGTTGTTACTCTTGACAGACACAATATGCATAAGAAGTTACGTGAAGGTTACATAAGCTCTTGTTCAGGGTAATATATTACAAACCTTTATTCAAAATCGTCACACGTGCATTGCACAGTGCCTCTATGAAAGTGAAATGATATGAAAGTGAAATGATATGCAGGTGAAATCGTATGAAAGTGAAATAATAACTAGAAAATAAATACGAACAAAAATGAAAACAACAATTAAAACTAAAGTTTACGTCTAAATTTCCAGAATTCGGGATTGTATTGTGTCATACGTGTATGCGCTTATGAATTTATTGTGACACATGCGTGTAACACCATGGTGTCGTCGCTAGGGTAGGAAATATGTCTGACACCTGCGTTACATACATATATATCATATATATATATATATATATATATATTTATATATATTATATATTATATATATGTATAAATATTAATATTTATATATGTGTGTGTGTGTGTATATATACATATATATACATTTATATTTATATATATGTATGTATATGTATATACGTGGTATATATATATATATATATATATATATATATATATATATATATATATATATATATATATATATATATATATATTTATATATATAGACAAGACAGATAGATAGATACATATATATATATATATATATATATATATATATATGTATATATATATATATATATATATATATATACATATATATATATATATATATATACATACTATATATATATACACACACATATATATACACATATACATACATACATATATATATATATATATATATATATATCGTGTACTTGACGTTAATTCGGGTGTTGCTACAAAAATTCCCATGAAATGACCGCTTCATTCGCCCTTGCTAAAGATGGTACTTAATGCGTTCAGTGGTAAACTTCGACATTTAATGCGACGCAAGTAAACATTAATTAATCATTCCAGTAAGCCAGTATTGCATTGCCCAAGAAGGAACGAGAGCGAGAGTGTGAAGTAATTCCACTATGAAACGCATAGTAAAATAAATTGAAAGTTCCCATCAGTGCTGAGCTTCAATTAATTCCAAGATATCAGATTCCTCTAATTAATATTTGACCATCATGGTGCCATTTCAGTGGTCGGCTGCCAAATAAAAAATAACATGATCTGCTTGTAATCTGACGGTAAATATGATACTTTTGTACATAATATTGGTTGAATTTATACTAATAATGAAGTACTACATTGCTATGAGATTCATAATTATACATGGAGAATCTTATGGGTACATCTCTACGTATAATCTATATGACAATTATATGATATATAAATGAACGTAAAAGCATTCTGACCAACCTCAGCAAAATACTATTTCTCCTTTTTCCCAGAAAAGAATATTACAAATGTAATGTAATAATAATCTAGCTCCGACAGTCTATTGTTCTTTAAGGTTAACAAATATACAAAATCTTATATTTTCACGACTTAATTTTATTTATAACGCAGCCTTTTTCTGTACCTTTCCATTATTGTAAACTAAAATCTAAAATATCACCCAAGTTTCCTTCTTTTTGTCTGACAAATGTTACTTACACTTGGGAGAGCTAAATAAATAGATAGGAATCATAAATATTTATTCTTGGTGGCCTGAAAAGAGTTAGAACAGCCGAAGTGTTTTTTTATGCAAATGAATAAATATAGACGAATACTATCTATTTCATTGGGTATTTAGCAAACAATTACGTTACCGTTCTAATGAAACCTCATGTTTCTTGATTCTGAGGATATATTAGGGGTCTGCTATCTGAAAGAAAATAAAATTATTTATATAGTGGTAATGCTGTACCCTTTCCGACAAGAGCAAGCGATTACTACCCATTGGAAACCTCTCAGTCCTTGACAGAAATGTTAGATGGGGATAAAAAAAAAAAAAAGCTTATTGTTACGATGCTAAACGTGTATATACATTGCTCGTATACCATTTGTTTAAATACTATTAGGCCTGCCAGAAAAATTATGTAGTTTCCCCTCAGAACTATTAATTCTTCCATAGTTTCCAAGAGCCCCGACAGATGGCCCAGGAAGGCCGTTTTGGCAACAATTCTCGGAACATTCAACTTTTGGGAAGGAACTGACGAAGCACTTCGTGGTCGCTTGAAGCAGTGTGAGGTATTAAAGATTGGTTTGAACTGGTGTTTGGGTATTTGCTTTGTAAACATTTCCCTCATTTAAGAGGGTACACAAGCTGGTAGTACAGTCTCATATAAGTTCATGGATGTCCGGGTGTTAGAGAGAGATTTCAATTTCACCCCTTTCTGGATGACAGGTGTCTAGGAGTGCGAAACTGGCCAAATGTTCAACTACCTAACTATGCTGTAGAAAGTTTCGGTGTGTGCCCGTCTTACGTCACTATACAGACCCGTTGTCCAGAAAGGGGTTGGATGGAATTCAGCTTTATGCCCGGAGACATCCATGAACTTATATGAGTGACTATACGTTTCAATGAAATGTGTTTCGACGGTTAAAAATATTTAGCTTCCCATATCAGCTAAAAGAACTTAATAAAATCTTAAGGGTTAAAAGAACCATTTCAGATAGGAATTACCTTTCTTTCCTTCTCTTCAATTTCTTGGGTAATAGTGACAGAAAAGAATGATTGGTTTGTATCAACAGGCATCACAATGAAACGACCATCACTATCACAATATGCTATTAGTAGTAGCTTCTGCAAAATCCTATTAAGCACCAAGTCTAATACCAAGTTCGTAGCAACACTAGAAGCAGTATCAAAAACAAATATGTAAAGTAACTTTATAACAGACAAAAAAGTAGCATGCTAGCAAACACTCGACTTAGCCCATAGCAATACCACAACTATCACGTAAATAACATCAAACGAAGAAAATAAGTAAGGGTAGATGTGAAAACAGCACTGATAAACGAAGAAAATAAGTAAGGGTAGATCACTGATAAACGAAGAAAATAAGTAAGGGTAGATGTGGAAACAGCACTGATAAACGAAGAAAATAAATAAAGGTAGATGTGGAAACAGCACTGATAAACGAAGATAATAAGTAATGGTAGATATGGAAACAGCACTGATAAACGAAGAAAACAAGTAACGGTATGTGTGGAAACAGCACTGATAAACGAAGAAAATCAGTAAGGGTAGATGTGAAAACAGCACTGATAAACGAAGAAAATAAGTGAACATAGATGTGAAAACAGCACTGATAAACGAAGAAAAGAAGTAAGGCTAGATGTGAAAACACCACTGAAAGGTAACTGCATTCATAAACGAAACGATTAGCGCAACGTCCTCTGCAATGCACGAGATGCATTCAAATCCCTTCCTATTTATGCACGATCTCATCCATTCTCTCTCTTCCCCTGTCCAATAACTCTTCAGCTTATTGCTTCTATTCTGCGATCTATTGTTATACGCATGATGCAATTCTTCCCAGCTCATTTACTTTAGTCTCCAAGGCAACCTCTGTTTGTTTACTTTCACCTCAGTTCGTTTCTACGAGCTTTAACAGGTCCTGCGAACTTCAATTCAGTTATGCTTTCTTTTTAAAACCTCTAATTGATATCCACTTACCAACCGATGGTAATTAAAATGCAACTTCCCTCGCGTACCACCGCTTTCTATGCAACATTGCTGAAAAGTTTATTTTACATTTATTTCTAAATCACGTCCAGAGAGCACCTATGTCATTTTTTCCTCTTTTCAAAATCCGAATATCCACTCTTATTCGTTACTATCGTTCATTCCAATGAGCTTCAATATGAGTCCCTTTTCCAACTGGGATGGAGATATAATTATTGACATCATTCCTTTCCATATCCATTTGACACGGATTCGTACGTAGGCAGGGATAGTAGGGAAGAAGATTGCTTCAGTCTATTTGCTTCCAACTCCATTAATATCAGTCTTTTTTTTTCTTTGGTCTTTCTAATGATATGTATCTGATCTCGTTATCTTTGTCATGTTCTAAGTTTCTTCTTATTCAGGTGCATCGTCTGCAAGTCACCTCAGTGACAGCCTAGAAACAATAAATTAATGTGTTTGACCAGTCTTCATTCATTTTCAAACCAAACGCTTTCCCCTATTCTAGTTCATGGGCTTAAACTTGCTGCTTATTTAAACATTTGTTCCTTCCTAAGAACATCAATTATTTGGAGCAAGACATTTAACGGAAAACTTGTGAAGGTCCAGGTAATAACTTTGAGTATATTCCCTAGTAAGATTTACTATCTTTCCAAAACTAGAGAAAACATTTGTATCTCGAAATTCGAGAGCGAGACTTCCCTGGCCCCATAACTTATTGTAGTTGGAAATACTTGGTGATCTTGTAAAAGGCCGAGAGAAGAAATTATGTAACCTCCACCTCTTATTTTCTGGGCTAGTCACTTCGCAGGCCTCGAGCGTGGTCGTGATCAAAATAATAATGCTGGGAGTGGCTTGAAAACTGGCGAAATGTTGGTAATTATTTCTTCGGAAGTACTGCAGAGCGAAGAACTAGGGTTATTCCGTGCTCTCTCTCTCTCTCTCTCTCTCTCTCTCTCTCTCTCTCTCTCTCTGCAAAATACATATCTATATTCCATTAGTAAATAAGAAATCACAATCCAAAGAGGTTTTCAATAAAGCGAAGTAGATACGGAAGTCTAAAGTTATTTATGAGTTTTCAGGACATTATGGATAATAATATGAACCCTTTTCTGTACTCTATAAGATCATTGACAACGAATTTGTCGTTGTGCCTTCTCATTACCTTTTCAAAATATATATACTTTACTTCCTCTATGCCTCTATTCCATGCCTTTGAAATATTGCTGAACAGCAGTGACCCTTAAATAGCTGTAGTGAGCTCATTTACGTTACCCAGTATTCTTCAAAATCCTTTTTAACGCCATGGCCAGTGCAATATTGAAGCTACTGCTTTTGTCTAGCTTTGAAAAGGACAAAATAGTAAGAAAGGAGAATAAAGACTGATCCTTAACACGTAGAAAGAGTGAGAAGAAGTTCGAAGGATTAACGGAACAAAGAAATCCTTCACCTGAGGGGGAGATACGGTCACCTGACCAAAATCCGAAGATTGCTGAATTTCACAGAACTGTTGGCCTGGCAGGTATTGCAAGGGGAAAGAGACTCTCCATAACTCAACAGACCAATTGCAGAAATACTAACTGCAAGGAAGAGAGAAGGAAATCTAGAGGTGTTAGTAAGGGTAGTGTCACGGGTCTGACAAATTGAAAACCATGCAAAATATGGGCTCAGGATTCGTGGGGCTGACTGGGTGAAGAAGAGACCTTCCAACACTGAAGAGGATCACCTAATTGTTCTCAGAAAATTAATCCAGAGAAAAGTCAGATTACTGACTGCATCAGTACATTAGATTACATTTCTAGGCAAAAAGATTCAGATTATGAAATGTGCACAAAAACTACCAGCGAACAAAAGAAGGACAAATGAGATAAAAACTGAAAAAAGTGAAACGGGGAAATAGTCTACAATTGCTAAAACCTTTCTAGTTCTTCAAAATAGCAGAAATATATCAAGATGTTAAAAAGGGGACTCATAAGTAACGAAGATTTGTTAGCAAGTGTCTCTATCTATCTCGGAAATTAACTTTAAGAAGATATTAAGAAGGATCTGATTCATTTTCTTATAAAAAAACAAAACTAAAAATGATCAGCGACGCCTAAATAAAGACATTATGGAGTCGGTGCCCTAGAGAATTTGTTCCAAATTTCAACGAAACACAATCATAGGTTTTGACGTCATACTGCCAACAGACAGACAGACAGACAGACAGACAGACGAACGGAATCCCACACATAACGTTGACACAGGTAATAAACCTCCACGTGGCAGGGTCAGCCAACTCAAATTGCGCTTTACCTGCTATCAATAGACATCAATAGACTCAATAAACGAAAATGAAATACGAATTTAGACCTGCACTACAATAAAGAGCATGATCTCTCCGAGCCATACAGCGCGTTTAATTAACTACACATTGGAACATGGATAAATGTAGGCTACTCAATACAATTTGTAATGTAGAAATCTATCCGAGGTGGATTTGAGCGCGTGGTACCCCAATTAGAACAAATCCCCCACCCCACCCTAACCCCCCTCAATTCGTCCCCTCCCCCCCCCACCCAACTTCACCGCCAACCCCCTCCCTACAAACACATACACACACGCACACACAGACAGGCAAGAAAACAGACTTATATTGTTAATGACCACATTTTAATAAAGTCTATATAATACAGGTATAATATACCGAAGCAAAATCGTCCAAGAAAACTATAAACGTTTAATGACGAAAGTAAATTGACCCGTTTGATGGTGCAATAAAAGGGCCGAAGAAAGGAGGTCGTGTGTATAAACAGGGCGAATGATGATGACGACGATGGTGACGAGGAGGAGGAGGAGGAGGGGGAGGAGGAGAGGAGGAGGAGGAGGAGAGGGAGGAGGAGGAGGAGGAGGAGGAGGAGAGGAGGAAGAGGAGGAGGATGAGCAGGAGCAGGAGGATAAGAAGAAATGGCGGTAACCCTCGGTTTCCGATGACTATAGTAGATTCACATCACCCGTGCATCTGATGTCTAGGCCAGTCCCTTACGAGGTTCCTGATTGGCTGTTGATAAGCCAATCACAGGGCCAGAAACTCTCAGTCTCTCGAGAGGGCTCACATAGGCAGGATGTATGTTCCAACTCTCCTGAGGGATACGGTGAAACATATATCCTGCCTGTATGAACTCTCTCGAGACACTGAGAGTTTTCAGCCAATCACGAGCGTGGAAAGGGACTGGCCTAGACATCAAATGCACAGGTGATGTGAAACTACTATAGTTTCAATTATATTGAGAATACTCTTCTCTGCTATGTGATGCCGGGTGCAAGGAAAGTGAAAGACATCAACTCGAAACGCTGACTTAGAAGGAACTGAATGCCAAGCTTCACTATCAGTCAAAAAAAAAAAAAATCCATTTAAGTTTTTTCATCTACTTATGGTCACATCTTCCGCCCCATAACTTTAACAGTAGCTCAGTGGAAGAGAGACCCAGATTCATCAGAGAGAGGCTAGATTTCAGTCAGATGTGTCTTTGTAGACCAAAGCAATACTTGAAGTGAATTATATATATGGCTATTGGTTAATTGGGTGTAGATGGTCACAACCGTAGTAGAGATAGCTATATGATTAGCCAACTGTCGCCATTAATAAAATCTAATAATATATATATTATATAGGATATATATCTAATTATATATAATATTATATTTATATATATATGTGTATATTTATTTTAAAAATTTTATATATATATATATATATATATTA
>NC_061094.1:46494525-46497025 GCF_015104395.2 Macrobrachium nipponense
TTATACCCGTCTGGGCACCATCTGTTGAAGGCGCCCTTTACCATATTCACGTCTGAATTCCTCTCCCTCGGAACCATTTAATGGCTACGAAGCTTTTCCTTTTTTCCTCATATTTTTCCCACCCATCACTTTAATAGGAGCGAAACTTAAAAGGATCCACTTGGAATCCTTCTTAGGACCAGGCACGTCCATTTAGGCCCCATCCTTAGCTTAAAAGGTGTCGGCGGTACAAGGCAAAGGAGCTCCCTACATGATTAGTTATTGTCATGTCCAACGATTATTATTATTATTATTATTATTATTATTATTATTATTATTATTATTATTATTATTCAGTAGATGAAACCTATTCATATGGAACAGCTTCTAAAGATTATGGTGTTCATTAGGAAGAAGTAAGAGGAAGTAAAGGGAAATGCAGAAAGAAGAGAGACTAAATAAATGGTAGCTTATCTTAGGTCGAACTGATAACATTCTTTTGCATAAGTCTTTGACATCAGATAATTATGTTATTATAGATGTTATTCTAGATGAAGCTGCCTTGTGCCGGCCGTGCTTGGAACAGCCCATAACCTATTACCTAAGGTATGGTAATACATTAATTATCATATCGATATATCGATGCGCAGAGCAGCAGCGATACATATCCTTTATGCGACTAGTGTTCCTTAAAAAAATATACACTTTAGTACAGCGGTCGCCAACCTTTCGAATTTCATAGACCACTAAATGTATAATTTGAAATTTCCCGGGACCACTAATATTAATTTAAAAAAAAAGGTAACTGCATTTGATGCATACTACATTAGGATAAATTCATATTTGTAATGTTGAATTTATTGTAATTATTAATGCTGTTAGTAATTCATTCTGTTAATTTTATTCTGCTAAATGCTGGATCCAAATTTTTAATGATAATTGCCCTAAAATGCTAAATCTAGCCTTAAAAATGCTAAATTGACAACCCTGGACTCTCTGTCTCCTGTGCAATTTGTATCAGGGTTACCTGAGGAAGATTAAGAAAACATAAACATTTAAATATTGTCCCAATTTTTCTGAGGACCATCAAAATTCACTTATAGACCACCACTGATAATCTGTATTTTTTAGTTTATCACACATATTTAAGATACGTTTAGGATAATCTCTGCAGATGAACCATTTGCTTTAAGAGAAACCGTTTCCTACATCAATTACTTTCCTTGACAAAGCAGAACTGGAAAAAGAGGAGGTTTCCTATGCACACCTCAGGCAACCCGCTCGAGTCAGTACTTTTTAATTCCTTACACATATGTATGTTAGTTTTAGGATATTCTCCGCGATGTAATTATTTCTTATAAAGTGATCTTTCCTGTATCTGTTACCTTCCCCTGCTAATAAAGATATACAATAGAAAAGATTTCTAAAGTTATATGCATCCAATCATCCCACTAATGTCAGCACATTTTAATTTCTTTCACATATGTAAGATCATTTTAGGATGCTCTCTGCGAGGAAATAATTTTCTCTAAAATACTATTTTTCTGCATCTCTTACCTTCCCTTGATAACACGGGGATGCAAGAGAAAAGATCTGAATGATTTATTTCGAAGGAAAACGTTCTGAAAAAAAAAAGGCTTTTATGATTAGGTATTAATACGATAAATCAAGGAAATGTTTGAACAGTATTATTGGCAAACCCTGCCGGCTAAGTACACCTAGTCAGACGCACAAACGTGTATTGTAATCATTCCTTTTCGAAAATTTTCATCGTAAAAGTCTTAAAGTAATTATGGGATGGAAGGGGATTTAAAAAATCTAGTTCTTTTAAACGAGTGACCCAGATATTGCAATTTGCTGGTGGTGTTATTTTTCACTTGTAAAGACTCATGTTAACAAATGGTCTATTTATAAAAAAAAATGAGTTAATATTAATTGCCTGAACAATGAAATTTTAATGCAGTCGTAGTGTAGAGATCATATTTGATGTTTGCTTATACGCGTTTATGCTTACTAGCTAAACGAGAATTTAATGAAATGTATATCAATTTATACTGGAAGCAAGAGAAATAGTTAATCCAGTGTAAAAGGACGAAAGCCAAACAATCCCCCTTGGGCAGCATACATCATCATTGGGCATAAATACTCATCAGTACAAACAATTCTGTAGGGCAAAAATAATCGCTATGTCATCATAACATTTAAAAAAAAAAAATTTTAAACTTTCATATTTGCATGAGTAAGATAAAAAGAAAATCATTTATTGAAAAAAAGACAAAAGGTTTTTCGAGCTTTGATATAGGTAACCATATACGCTGAAATAACTTGGCTTAAACTTGCCATCCCATGAAGATATTTCTAAAATTGATGGAGCTTGTTCAGACTGAGAATAATTCTAACCTGACACATTTAATTAAAAGAGAAATTACAAAGTAATGTTACAATCCCTAGTATCACGATTTCAAAAATGGTTTTCGTCATCTGTTTCAAAAATCTTTTGGGTTTCTCCACTTTAGAAATC
>NC_061094.1:46504525-46517025 GCF_015104395.2 Macrobrachium nipponense
TTTGATAGAAGTTTCCTTCTCAAAAAACTCCATGTAAATGTTACTTAAAAGGGGCGATAAAGGGTTCCCCATAGCCATACCAAACCTCTGCTCATAGAATTTACCATTGAAAGTAAATTTACATTCCTTAATACACAGTTTCAGCAACTCTAAAATGGTGTCAGTTTGCAGAGAAAATTCGTATTTATCCAACTCATCAGCTAAAAATGTTATCAGGTCGTCAACTGGAACTTTAGTAAAAAGGGAAACTACATCAAAGCTAATCATTTTAAATTCGTAATTAATGTTACAGCTTCTGAGACGGTTTTACAAAAATCCAAATTATTTTTACTGAAAATCCTGAAATTTTTCCTATAAGAGGTGGACAATTCACTGACAAGCCACTTTGACAAATTATAAGTTGATGACCCTACAGAACTAATATAGGTCGTACAGGGTTATTTTGTTTGTGAGTTTAATAAGTCCATAAAGATAGGCAAGGATGCACATACAATACAAAATTTTCTTAATTAAATCATCTTTCCCCTTAACAATGTTTTAAGTTTTTTATTGAAACTACTATTAACCTTCTCTAATGGATTATGGTTCAGTACTGTATAAGTTTCTTGGTCACTTAACAAAACTAACATTTTATTTACATAATCATCTTTATTTATTAACACAAGAGCATTTGATTTATCAGCTTTCGTAATGTGTAACGGTTTTATCTTTTTTTAAGGGTTGCTGTACGCCTTTAAAAAACCTATCAGGTACATTAGAATAGCACTTAAAAGAACATGCCCCTAAAACAATACCTTACAGATGGTTGAAATCTTCAATAGACAACGATCCAAATTTTTCTAAATTACAAAATGATTTAGCTATTCCTACCCAGTCCACTTTCTCGTCACAAACACTGAAGTTGATACCATAACCGAGAGCCGTTCTTGTTACATCATCTAACACTTTATCCGATAAATTACATACAAACTGGGGATTTGCATCTTTAGTCCAAATCCCCAGTTTGTATGTAATTTATCGGATAAAGTGTTAGATGATGTAACAAGAACGGCTCTCGGTTATGGTATCAACTTCAGTGTTGTGACGAGAAAAGTGGACTGGGTAGGAATAGCTAAATCATTTTGTAATTTAGAAAAATTTGGATCGTTGTCTATTGAAGATTTCAACATCTGTAAGGGTATTGTTTATGGGGCATGTTCTTTTAAGTGCTATTCTAATGTACCTGATAGGTTTTTAAAGGCGTACAGCAACCTTAAAAAGATAAAACGTTTACACATTACGAAAGCTGATAAATCAAATGCTCTTGTGTTAATAAATAAAGATGATTATGTAAATAAAATGTTAGTTTTGTTAAGTGACCAAGAAACTTATACAGTACTGAACCATAATCCATTAGAGAAGGTTAATAGTAGTTTCAATAAAAAACTTAAAACATTGTTAAGGGGAAAAGATGATTTAATTAAGAAATTTTGTATTGTATGTGCATCCTTGCCCTATCTTTATGGACTTATTAAAACTCACAAGCAAAATAACCCTGTACGACCTATTATTAGTTCTGTAGGGTCATCAACTTATAATTTGTCAAAGTGGCTTGTCAGTGAATTGTCACCTCTTATAGGAAAAATTTCAGGATTTTCAGTAAAAAATAATTTGGATTTTGTAAACCGTCTCAGAAGCTGTAACATTAATTACGAATTTAAAATGATTAGCTTTGATGTAGTTTCCCTTTTTACTAAAGTTCCAGTTGACGACCTGATAACATTTTTAGCTGATGAGTTGGATAAATACGAATTTTCTCTGCAAACTGACACCATTTTAGAGTTGCTGAAACTGTGTATTAATGGAATGTAAAATTACTTTCAATGGTAAATTCTATGAGCAGAGGTTTGGTATGGCTATGGGGAACCCTTTATCGCCCCTTTTAAGTAACATTTACATGGAGTTTTTTGAGAAGAAACTTCTATCAAATATTTTACCTGCGAATGTTCTTTAGTTTAGGTATGTCGATGACATATTTTGTGTATGGCCTTTGTTTGTTGAGGATGTGAACAGATTTTTTAATTAGATTAAATGCGCTGGTTCCCTCTATAAAGTTCACACTTGAGGAGGAAATAGATTCAGTTTTGCCATTTTTAGATGTAAGTGTGCATAGACAGGGTAACAGATTTAAATTTTCGTTTTTTAGGACACCTACAAATGTATGTTCTTACATTCACTTTTACTCCAATCACCATTTGAAAGTTAAACTCTCTGTATTCTCTTCCATGTTTTTAAGAGCTTTAAGAATTTGTTGTCCTGAATTTTTAGAAGACGAGATTACCAAGATTTATGATATTGCTTTTAAATTGAAGTATCCGGCATTTTTAGTTGATGTTGCTTTAAGAAAGGCTAAGAAAAAAAACATTTTATGCAGTAGACCATGTACAGGCTTTCCGACCCTAGTAATTTGCTTGTTTTACCTTTTGACAACAGGTTTTCTTTCTTTGCCAAAAATGTTTAAAGTTTTTAATTAAAGTTAACGTTGTTTTTAGTAACACTCAGTCTGTAAGAACAATTTTAATAAGGAACTCTCCAAATTTACAAACGGGTTGCATTTACGAAATGCCATGCAGAGATTGTGATTGGTCAAAGTGGCAAACTACTGGCATCAAGATTAAATCAACATAAATATTGTGTACGTGTAGGAAGTACATCGAGTGCTCTCTTTTTACATATGAATAATTTTAATCACGCAATTAATTGGAACAATTCAAAGGAAATTTTATTTTGTAGAGACATTATTAAAAGAAATATTATAGAATCTAGTATATAAAATATAAGTCATGTAGTGTTTTTAATATTAGCAACGGACAATATAAACTAGATAACTGGCTTACGAAATGTATTGTTGACAACTTCGTAACTATGTAATTGACTGCTTAGTAGTTCCATTTCCATTTGTTGTTGTCCTTTAAGTGTAATTCTAGGCTGTGGACCATTTGCTTCTTGACTAGGCTGTTTGATTGTTCTGTTTTTTACTTTTTTTGTTTTTTATGTTTACCTTTGATATTTCGAAGCTATTTTTTCATTCTTTTATATATGTACCCTGATGAGGTGTGGTCAAGAATACACGAAAGCGCTAGGTACTGCTGTTTTCATTTTTCCTGCTGGCTCTTGATATACAATCTTCACGTGTTACTTGTGATCGAACTATAACATATATAATATTTATATATAATTTATATATATTTATATATATATATATACATATATATTATATAATATATATATATATATATATATATATATATATATATATATATATATATTATATATTTGTACAAACACAAACATTATATATATATATTATATAATATATATATATATATATATATATATTATATATTTAATATATATGTGTGTTGTGTGTGTGCGTGTGTGTGTGTGTGTGTGTGCGTGCGTGTGTGTGTGTGTTTGTGTGTGTGTGTGTGTGTATAAAGCAACTGCAAAGATCACCACTCGACTATATCCATGCTGTGTATTTTCCATATTTCAACAACAAGAAAAAAGAATAACACTAACGATCACTTGTATTGCAAAGCGAAAATCTAAAAATTCCCTGGCGGTCGTTTCTGAGAGTGGAAATAAAATTGTTGCAAAACAGTTTTTTGCGGAGAAACAGAGTTTTTAATGCTCGAGTAGAATATGATGTTATCGGATTTTACATTTTGGCAGAAATAAACAAGCTTTTGTATCTAATGGAGACTTTTCATAGTGTCGTTAACAGTTACTCGTTGCAGAATGTATTGGTTCGTTTGGTCTTGAGTAAACGAGTAGTTGTGATCTTGTCCCTTCTTTCTTCCAATATTTACAGGAAACCTATCTCATGTTACAATATCCCTAAAGAAATTTGTTTTTCCATATCTGTTTGTAGGTATGTAAGCGCTCACACATTTTATATATATATATATATATATATATATATTATATATATATATTATATATAATATATATATATATATATATATATATATATATTGCATATATAACGCACTGCAAAAATAGTAATAGATTTCAACTAAGAACTGAGTGATTATTAAGCGTTACAATATCTTGGAAAATTTCGAAAGAACATTTACGAGCTTGGTAAATTGGTTAATACATTTGTATGCGAATCTATGAGAGTTGTGGGAAGATAGAAAGGATTATTTTGCACTTATGACCATATTTGCAAAGATTTCAAGACGGTCTCCAATTCTCTAGCGAAAACGTCATATCATTTGCTTACATCTTAGTTCACACTGGTTTTGCAACAGCTTGTTTCGAAATCTCTTATCCTGGGGGATTTGGAACCGGTGAACAAATTCTCCTGTCATCTTATTTGTTAACGTAACATTCAAGAGAGAGCATATATGTATTTTAAAACTGGAGGCTCTAATTATATATGGCCTACTTCAAACTATTTGCCAAATATAAGCGTCTGGAATTGGAGTTATACTAGTTATGGGAATGCCCAAGTTCACCTTATTAATTTTTTTTTTAATTTTATCGATCTCTTTTTTTAGTGTATGGATTTATTTTTTTTATCAGAAGGTTATCCGAGTGTGGTTTCATTTATTGATATTTGTTATTACTGGCATTATCTAATCTGTTTCTTAGGACTTGCTATAATTGATATGTTCCACTGTTTTCTTTATGTGATTTTTCTTTTGTTTTTCCTTTCCACATCAGTGCATTTTATTGAATGGTAGTTTCGTATACAAAATTGACTCATTACAGTTTTAGTAAGAATATACACCGTTTATGAATAATGATAACAATATTCTCATCTTATTCCAACGAACATTCCCACAGCTCCTCTACTCTGCCTGAGACCCTCCGTAGCCTACCCCACCTAAAGATGATAAGCTCCCCTTTGAGGGGCGAATCCAAAAGACTTAAAAAGATTAGAGAAGCTAAATGGATAGATTAGAGTACTTTGAGATGTTTTAGCTACGGGGAAAGATTGCGCAGTTCCCTATTATTTGGAGGGTTTTCATGTAATGGCCTCTAATCTCAGCCTCGGTTGGCTAACCAATCTGACTTTTCTCTTTTGGGAAGACGAGTGTTTTATCTCTCTCTCTCTCTCTCTCTCTCTCTCTCTCTCTCTCTCTATTTTTTTATATATATATATATATATATATATATATATACATATATATATATATATATATATATATATATATATACATATATATATATATATATATATATATATATATTATATATATATATATATACATCGAGCTACAAATTTCTTTTAATATCTAATTCACTCTACCTCGGAATTTCTTATCGAGTAAAAAGTCCCCTTCGGTGAACTTATATGAAAAAAAACATTTGTAGCTGGATATTATAATATATATATATATATATATATATATATATATATATATATATATATATATATATATGTGTGTGTGTGTGTGTGTGTGTGTGTGTGTGTGTGTGTGTGTGTGTGTATCAAATAGAAAGTTGGGTTATTCTGGTTTTTGGCTTAGAAATTAACCCTCCATACTTTTCTTTATGTTTGTACTTATTTCTTTACGTGTGTTCATAACTTTTCCTTCCCTCTGTTTCTTAAACTTTATACTCATTCTCAAAAATTTCAATATATGTCATTGCTGAAGCATTACTCTCTTTATTCTTATTTTATTTTTTTTATAAAAGTCTTCCTATGTCCTTGTCTGGCGCCACTGCATTCACCAGCCTTGCAATTTATAATTATTCGTCCTGGGTCCGAGATGAATATTAATATTTCATATCTCTATATTGCGAGCTTGCCTGGAAATTACACAGTGACGGAATGACTGTCTCTCCTTCTCTGTATATATATATAAAACTACACACACATATATGTAAATGTATATATATGTGTACTTTTTTATTTCGTTTACATACGAAATTTTTTGTTCTCTTCGTTCGTTTAGAATGAAATTCTGTTCACGTTAACTGCATGTATCCATTTTTTTTTTATTTTAGAGTTTATTTTACCATATGTTTGTGTCATGTTTATGTTTTTAGCCCTGATGATGAAAAGATTGTTCCCAAAAGCTTTGTTCGTTTCCGCAGCTAATCTTCTATAATGCGCTGAATCTCTGTCAGTCATTTACTTTCCATATTCTCCACTTTCATTCTCGTCACTTGTTGTCATTGGTTGATATCTTGTCGTACGCCGGTTCATTGACACATGCAGAATGCAGTATGTAAACAGTGATTGTCAGCATATAAGTCAAAACGACTCTTGAGGCCACAGTGAGCTACAATCTTTCCCCACTAAGAACGATAAATGTTATTTTGGTACAAATGTTTCTGTTTCGTGCGTTCAGTCAGGTAGTACAACCACCGTAGTCAGGGTAAATGGAATCTGAATTCCCCACTGATCACATAAGTGTGCATTAAATTTAAAAGTCCGCTTATCTTTGCTTGATTGCATTTATTCTCATTCCCACTTGGAATTCATCCTCATTACCAGATGAAATTTATCTTTATTTACCAGATGGAATTTTTTCTCATTACCAGATGAAAGTTATCCTTATTTACCAGATGGAATTTATTCTCATTACAAAATGGATTTTTTTTTATAATTTCATATAAATTTATTCTCATTGCCAGAAGAAACTTTGTCTCATTACCACAAGGAATTTATTCTCACTACCAGGTGGATTTTATTCTAATTTCCAAATGGAATTTATCATAATTTCCACATGGAATTTTCCGAATTTAATACTATTTTAATTTCCACGTGGAATTTATTCTCACTCTCAGATCAATTTACTCTATTAGATAGAATTCATTCTCATGACCAGATGGAATTTATTCTCATTACCAGATGGAGTTTATTCTCATTAAGAGGGAAGATTCCAAGTATGGCCATCAGAGAATTTCGCGAAGTCGCTGTCATAAGGTTACATGTTGGATTAGACACTGATGCAATGTATACCATTGCAAAGCTTACTTGTCGTTCCAGAACTCCATTGCAGGTTAAACGTTACTAAATCAAGTGTCCTTGTTGGCGTATTTCCAGCCATTGTTGTTATAATGATAAATATATGAAATCATAGAGGGTTAGCAGTCAATTAACCCTAAAAGGAAATATAGTAGTCAGCAATAAAAGCTAATTAGGGTCGGCTGGTTGAAAGCGCACGTACAATTTTTAGTCGGCCATTTGAGTAATTCTTTAACTGAAAGAGTAATTCTTTAATCGAAAGCCGCTCAACCAATAAATTCCTATTTAGGTTTTCTAAGGCCGCCAATTAAATCATTAAACTGTTGACTGGCTAAATATTGTAAGCACATTTTTACCTAATCATGAAAACAATAGAAATGGTGTATAAAATTCAATAAGAGTGTCGCATTACAATAAACGTAGGTACTGTCATTCAAGAGATAAATATCTATGTGTATTTTGCTAGTGTATTACACTCACACAAGATTACGTCGACGTATGTAAATTCAGGAGAGAGAGAGAGAGAGAGAGAGAGAGAGAGAGAGAGAGAGAGAGAGAGAGAGAGAGATACTTCTCTGTTGATTATAAAAATGTGCGTCGTATAAGATCTTTGGATTCCTTTATTTTGAAATGTCTAGTGTACTAGATTTTTCTTGCAGTTTAAACTTTCTGCTCCATTTCCGTCGAGCCGAAAATAACTAGAATTTATGTATCCATTTAACCTTAAAGGATGGAAAACCCTGATCAAATTAAACGGTTCTTATGGATGGCCTCCTCCATGTTTAGAAGCAACAAACTTGATTAAAACGGTCCAGCTTTTTCTTGGGAAGAATTATGGCATGATAATAAAAAAAAGAAAAAAAGAAAAAAAAAGAAGAAAAAAAAAAGGAAGGGCCCTCAATCTTAAGACGCTCGTTCGGCTCAGAAAATTTCATTAAGAGCTCCCCCACCTAATTGCCTTCATTGCAGTTCGGAGGAAAGGGAACGCAGTTTAAGCGAGATGGCTCCCAAAGATAATTCAGTTTTATGATGTGAAAATCGTCTGTAAAATTCAGTTATTTTCCGAAGGACATTAGGCTGCATAAATGGTTATGATAACGTCAATACCAGAATTGGTTACTTGCACACACAGACACAGCTATATGTTTAATTTTATACATATATATATATATATATATATATATATATATATATATATATATATATATATATAAATATATATATATACACACACAAACACACACACACACACACACACACCACACATATATATATATATATATATATATATATATATATATATATATATATATGTGTGTGTGTGTGTGTGTGTATATCCACCAAAAACCACGTACGTATCTTACTACCATATATTATGATAATCTTGGATACACAAGAAACCATAAACAGAAAGGAGATAAGGCAGAAAAGTCCAAACCGATAATAGGCGAATAATAAACAAGCAGCGCATTAGCAAAAATTTTTTTGATAACAGGGACTGAACGTGATCACACATGAACTCCAGCTCCAGAAATCCTCCCCCCCCCCCCCCTCTCTCTCTCTCTCTCTCTCTCTCTCTCCCTCTCTCCCGCCTCTCCTCTCTCTTCTCGTGTGTGTGGTCTGTGTGTCTGTGTAACAGTCAGCTACATCTGCTTTCAATGTTGCCAAATTTTCCTTGTTATTTCAAACGCGAAATGAACGAGCAACTTGTTCATTGCATATTTTAAGGTTATTTAGGAATAGATTTTCAGTGACCTAGCCTGTTTCTGTTATAGTTATATGGATTTCTGACTTGCCTTGTCTCAGTAAAGTAAAAAGTTTTCTTGTCATCTGGCAAGAATGTGGAAAGTAGTATCTTCGAACGATGCTTTCACAGAGATGCGAATTTACTATGAAACATAAGCTTTCTAATATAATCATTAGTTTTAGAGATAAAAATCGGGAACCGGAATATGAAGTGGAAGTGTTGTTGGCAGGTATATTGGTTGCAAGACGTACGATCATGGATAACTTTAACCATGAATAGAGTAAGAAAAAAAAATACTGAGGCTAGAGGGCTGCAATTTGGTACGTTTGATGATTGGAGGGTGGATGATCATACCAATCTGTAGCCCTCTAGCCTCAGTATTTTTTGAGATCTGAGGGCGGACAGAAAAAGTGCGGA
This sequence comes from Macrobrachium nipponense, assembly GCF_015104395.2. Lineage (NCBI taxonomy): Eukaryota > Metazoa > Arthropoda > Malacostraca > Decapoda > Palaemonidae > Macrobrachium > Macrobrachium nipponense. Next base: position 46,513,657 of record NC_061094.1, read on the forward strand.
CGGACAGACATCAAATAGCCATTTTTTTTTTACAGAACACTAAAAAAATATGTTATCTGAATAAACTTGAAAATAAGAATGTTGATAAGAGGGAAATTAAAATGTCATGGAGAAGGTGGATGACGCTGAAGATAAAGCAGCAAGAAAGAAATGCGAAACGGTGAGGGAGAACTTTCGGGAAGGAACACATAAGAATGAAGAATCAAAGTTGTCTGATGTGATATTTTGAAGCAAAAGTTAAATCTTTGGTTATTAAAGGGGGAAATAAGGAAAAGTAAAATAGATCATATTGTCTCATCCTCCAACAGATTTTATCTTTATTAAAATCAGTCATTGCGGAAGACAGAAACAGAAATATATATATATATATATATATATATATATATATATATATATATATATATATATATATATATATATATATATATATATATATATTGTGACGAAGTGCCAAATATCTGGCATTTTTAGCTTCATCAAATCTCTTCTGCTTCAATGCATCTAAGCTCTAACTGCATCACTTTTCTCATTTCTTTTCTGCTTGCTTATTTATGAGATCAGCACGAGCTACATTCAACAACTTTTGAGCAAATTCTAACTCATCTTCATCAGTTATTCTACCAGTTTATCAATGATTCCATAGCAATACATCTTATTTGTGCCTTTACCATACTAGTAGACACATAACCATCACATGCCACTGTTAAAGCACTCCACTGTGCCTTAGTCAGAGTGGTTTCAGATAACACTTGGATGGAAGGGGCTGCTAAAATTCCTGAACCTTGAACTGAGCCTTTTATCCTCTAAGTTATTAACTTACAATTCAATACAATAAATGCAAAACAAAACTATATGGTCACTCTCCTAACAAAATATATCCCTAACATCCGCAGTATATACTAGAGTGATAATGAAATCTGTTTCCCGGGTCTGGGCACCCTTAATACTTGGGGGGAAAGTAGCCAGATAAGCAATGAAAATCACTAAGTTAATCAAATTGCGAATGCAATGAAAATACAGAAAAATGTGGAAAATACCAAAATTTCAAAAAGTATTAATCACACAGAATATAAAATAAAAAGGCATACTTCAATAAGAAATGGACAAATGCACAAAACATAATAATCACTTCAAATGAATAAACACATAACACAAAAATTTGCAATGTGTAAAAGTGTAAATCTTTTCACTCAAAACCATCATAACCATCAGATATTAGTTTTTACCGAACCTTTGTAACCATCAGTTATTAGTTTTTACCTAACCACTGTTCCTATTGGTTATTAGTTACAACTAATAAAATATAACACACTTTACCATCTTAGTATACCAATTTTCTTTCTTTGCTGCAGGCTTGTTTCACACTTTCACAAAACCAGGCGCCGTTACACAACAATGTTTGTTCAGATTCCACAAAAAAACACTAAATAACACTAAATAAACTCTAAGAAATATCAAATCTGAAATTTACAAGTTACGAGTGACCATTCAATAAGTACGAAATCGTTACGTTACTTTAAAATCAAAAGTGCTATGCGATGGAGAGAGAGAGAGAGAGAGAGAGAGAGAGAGAGAGAGAGAGAGACATCGAACGCCTCAAGTATCTAAGATGTAATGAATAACTTCTCCCATATATATATATATATATATATATATATATATATATATATATATATATATATATATATATATATATATACACACACACTGAACGTCGGAAAGATCTTACGGAAACAACGTTGTTTATTTTCCCTCGTGGCTTATACCTTTATTTATGGATTTATCACGTTCCGAACTTTCGTGATTCAGTTATACATTATAATATATATATATATATATATATATATATATATATATATATATATATATATATATATATATATATATATATATATATATATCTAATAAAAGGAGCCCAATAAAAACACCAAAATGTAGAGAGAAAAGTACTATATTTCAGAGACTGCTGTCTCTCTCTTCAGGTATGGAATGAGAAAAGTTTACAGAAAAGGTATATTTACCACCAAGAGATTCGTCCACAAGTAAGCCAATTTAGGTCACCCCCGCTGATAATCTTCCTTTATCTTCTTAAGCGTTGGTTGAATGAACACTGCGTCGACGATGTCCGATGTCCAATTCCCTTTTGAGATGTTCATTACCTGCTTCTCTTTTATAATAAATGCAATAAAACCCAAAACATGCTGTGGATGAGATACGTGGATGACATACTAACATTTTGGGTATAATAGTGGGGTAATTTTAATGAATTCCTCTCAAAATTATACGCATTAGTGCCCAGCATCAAATTTAAAGTTGAATGGGAAACAGACAACAAAATTCCTTTCTTGATGTTTTAATAATCAGAGACACGACAGAATACAAATTTACCATATACAGAAAACCAACGTTCTCACTTTCATATATCAACCTATTCTTAAGAGCCTACGAATTTGTTCCCCAGATTTCCTGGAAAAAGAATTTGAACTAATTCGCAAGCAACTTTCATCTTTAAAGTATCCTGACCATATAATTGAGAAAGCAATTCAAAAGCAAACGTAATTTTCTACCGACCCCTAAAGACAAGACAGAGACACACCCAACAATAAAATAAAAATTCCCCACCTGGAGACGATTAAGAGAGTAACTCACACCCTGGGAAATCCAACCCTTTTGCATTTACCTACCCAAATACCTTAGCCAAATCCCTGATTAACGTCCAACAAAAGACATCGCCCAAAGACTCTGGGGTATATGAGATCCCATGCCAGGACTGTGACCAATCTTACATCGGATTTACAGGTAAATCACTTCCCCAGAGATTAATACAACACAAACGGTCAGTTAGGTATGGACAACAGAACTCGGCTATTTTACAACCATATAAATAAACATAACCATAGAATAAACTGGAATATGTCACGTTTAATTTATAGCAGCAACTGCCGGTACAAGAGTCAAATGATGGAATCGGCCTTAATAAAAGAGAAGCAGGTAATGAACATCTCAAAAGGGAATTGGACATCGGACATCGTCGACGCAGTGTTCATTCAACCAACGCTTAAGAAGATTAAAGGAAGATTATCAGCTGTGACCTAAATTGGCTTACTTGTGGACGAATCTCTTGGTATAAATACCACCTTTTCTGTAAACTTTTCTCATCATAATACCTGAAGAGAGAGACAGCAGTCTCTGAAATATAGTACTTTTCTCTCTACATTTGGTGTTTTTATGGGCTCCTTTTATTTTAGATGGAATTCTGTTGTTACAGAACATTTTTACCAGTCATATATATATATATATATGTGTGTGTGTGTGTGTGTGTGTGCGTACGCGCGCGTTCCGTGTACATACTAAGAGATGTTCGAGAAA
>NC_061094.1:46524525-46532025 GCF_015104395.2 Macrobrachium nipponense
AAGAGTTTATGACAAAAATGCAGAAGTAAAGCCTCATAATGTTAGTTTCCTATAGTGTACTACTCTAGGTAGACTCGTTGGGCCTACCTTGTTTTGTAGTTATTTGCCTCCCTCCCTATCTCTCGAAACCCCTTCTCTTTCACTCTCTCTCTCTCTCTCTCTCGTTTTTATTTTTCCTTAAATCTGGAGGGAATTTTACTCATAGATGCAAAGGGAAGATCTAATTCTTAGAAAGGGCGTGGTAATAAAAAGGTTGAGAATCATTGCACCACAAGAGAACCCTTTACTCTTTGACTATTTTTCGTACACTGGGTCTTACAGCTAAGGATCTCATATTTACCCACCACTCTTTTCTAAATCCGAGAACACCATGACATTCCTCAAGTCTTATGACGCCCAACCGAAGGTTTTATTGTATATTCTACTTTCCTTCTTACCATCTGAAGTATGCTAATAAATTCTAACGCTCTAATAATTATCAATAGGGGAAGGTTTCTTAAAATTTCATGCACCATGACACTCCTCGGGTGAAAAACCCACGATGAAACAATTTTCTTCTGTAAGTGAACTAGTTCTTAGTTGGAAGAGTGGGTTGCGGACTCACCTATCAATCTGGTAGCCCGAATTCGCTTCCCGCTGCCGCTAGTGTGGAACAAGAGAAATTTATTTCTCTTGGTTAGAAATTCATTTATCGATATGATGTGGTTCAGATCACACAATTGGTTTCTTGCCACGTAAAAAAAAATTTACCCTTCTGGCCAGCGCTAGGAGAGGTGTTAATCAGCTCAGCGGTCTGGTTAAATTAAGATATACTCAACTAATGTAAGTGAAATGCACTTTCGCCAAATGTGAGACCAGCAAGAATGAACTAAGTAGGCCCCAATAGATAATCCCCGAATAAAACAGCTGTCACATGCAAAAGGGCACTTTCAGATTCAGTCACTAACATATTAGTTCGCATCCACCTACGCTTATCGGAAATATCTCATAACTCTTATATAACTGGGGAAGAACGACCCATTTCCCCATTTTCCGCTTAATCAATGCATCCTTTTCCTGCCATCAACACAGTTCCATTAAATATGCTCAGTGGGGTGTAAAGAGCCGTAAGAATATGTCTCGTTCACTCGGGAAGAAAATAAACGTGTAACATGCACCACAGGTTAGTCTCATATTCCCTGCAGAGATCTTTCGTTGCAACATTGCTAAAACGAACAAAAGCATGTAGGGTGGTGGGTGGTGCCGTCAGTGGACCTCTTTCGTCTCTTGAGAAGGGAGTCGAGGGGGCAGGGGTGGGGGTGGGGTTGGGGGTTGGGGGTTGGAGAGTCTCAAATGTAGAATGTGAGAAATGAGACAAATCTTCTCTTTTATTTTTTTTCATGGGAAACCAGACAGTTTTCGTAGATGGAACATCAAACAATTTTTGTAAATGGGACATCAGACAAGATTTTGTAGATGGGACATCAGACAAGTTTTTGTAGATGGGACATCAGACAAGTTTTTGTAGATGGGACATCAGACAAGATTTTGTAGATGGGACATCAGACAAGTTTTTGTAGATGGGACATCAGACAAGATTTTTTGTTTTGTAGATGGGACATCAGGCAAGTTTTTGTAGATGGGACATCAAACAAGATCAACACAAGTTTTTTAGATGGGACATCAAACAAGTTTTTTGTAGATGGGACATCAAACAAGTAGGCATTACTTAAGTTCTTTCCAGCGTGCCTTCGGCCTCTAGCTGTGTCGACTTTCGTTCCTTTTACCGTACCTCCTTTCATATTCCCTTTCTTCATCTTACTTTTCCACCCTCTTCTAACTCCTAACACTTGATTCATAGCGCAATTGCTTTGAGGTTTACCTCCTGTTACGCCTTTCAAACCTTTTACTGTCAATTTCCATCTCAGCGCTGAATGACCTCATGGGTCCCAGTGCTTGGCGTTTGGCCTAGATTCTATGTTTAACTGAACTCAAAAAGGGCAAAAGAAAATAGAAATGGTTCAACGAAGAGGAAGGGATTCAAGACCATTCGCTTCTTTGACGGAAGAGAGGACACGGCGGCCTTAATGAAGAGATTGTGATGTGATCTCACCGAGAAAAAAAAATGCTCTCCACGAGAGGCGTTAATTAGTTCATCATTGCAGTAATTGCCTGGCGTAGGCGTTTCTACGGTACGCGCACAAAGAAAATTTGGGCCGTAATTATAACCGGAACTCGGCGTATGCTAATTACGTTAATATGATTTACTGCAATTCAGTTATTTCTGGAGGGAGGATGGTGACCAGTTTCAGCGCCGTGTGAAAAACCACAGCAAAAGCACAGAGAGGAAGTGGAGTGGGAAGATGCACAAAATGAAAACAAAAAATAAAGAGAAATGCTTTAGAAAATGTTAGGTAATTTGATAGAAGAGCTATTGCGTAAGTAAAGGGCAAACTCAAGTAGTAGTTTGAAGTCTGATTCAATTAGTGCCAAGCTAAAAGGGTGAACCATATTTTAGTGGGTTTTTCTTAGGTCTATAACTTATTTTTCTTGTTGTTATAATGTGCACAATGAGATTCATATTAAGATTTTTTGGTGAAGTGAACAACTTTTAGAAGCTGTAAATCTTTTATTCAAATCTTATTGAAGAATATCCGACCATTGTTTAAGTGCACTTAATGTTAGGGTGCTACAATAAATTAAATATAAATATGAGCTAAATTTGATAGAAATAACATGACGACTCATTTCAGCCAACCTCTGCGACGTAGCCTGGGTTCTCTTTTTCGTGACTAAAATGTATATATTATTCGCATCCTCTCTCATTCCCCCTTCATTACTTTCATTCATCCTGTATTTCATATACATATAATTGTAGCTGTATTTCATATACATATATGTGTAGCTGTATTTCATATACATATAATTGTAGCTGTATTTCATATACATATAATTGTAGCTGTATTTCATATACATATAAGTGTAGCTGTATTTCATATACATATATGTGTAGCTGTAGTTCATATACATATATATGTAGCTGTATTTCATATACATGTATGTGTAGCTGTATTTCATATACATATATGTGTAGCTGTATTTCATATACATATATGTGTAGCTGTATTTCCTATACATATACATGTAGCAGACCGATTACAATCCAGCAGAGACCGGGTTGGAGCGACAGATCTCCCAACGCTCTTCTTGTCGCTTTTGTTAAAAATAGTTGTGTTGTGAGCGTGGCTATTGTACGTAAATACTGGCATTTTATCGCAAGCCATGCATTAAGCCATAAGGCCTCGTGTTTCCCTCTGGATGGAGATATGCCTAACAAATGTTCATGGAATTCAACGATGCGGAAATTTTGTTAGTAAGAATGTGCATTTGAATTTCACTCTCAAAGAAATGTTTCATTATTCGACCACACTTTTCAGAATTGAGATTTTAACGCTTCAGTTGCACCAATTATTGCTGTTCCCAAAATGTTGTTATTATTCTGGATATATAGCTTCCATAACTTCGAGACTGTGCATATATCACGGCACTTCAAGGAGTCAAAGATTCCATCGGAAGATCCCAAACCCCTCTCATTATGCGGCTGCTTCTCAAACTATTTAAACTTCCCAAGTTATCTAATTCAACGAGAGTCAACTTCAGCCATCATATTTTTACCCATTGAGCAGCAGCGTTTCATTCCATTCCTCTCTAGTATCTTTTTATGTCTCGATACGATCTAATCCTCCTCCTCCTCCTCCTCCTCCTCCTCCTCCACATCGAAGCTATGCCTTCTCTTTATCAAAGGACGGAGAGTCACTAATTACATGTTTCTCTTCCTCCTCCTCCTCCTCGATTCGCCTGAAAATCAGGTCATGTTATAATGAGGGTTCGTCGCGAAAAATCCGAAGATAATTGATACTACGTACGTTTGGCTTGAGGACTTATTTTCCGGCGTCTTAGACGAGTTAATTGTAACAAATATCTCCATCCAAACCGTGTTTATTGTTCATTATTAATTACTGAGATGGTATAGTTAATCAAAATTTTGGTTTGATTATAGTGAGGTATAAGCTTTAATTATCTCAAGGAACAGCTGTTGAATTATTATCGTACTTACTTTTGGTGCTTGCTATTTCATTAACTTTTTGTCGTATACAACCGTGACTTTTTCATGTTCACAAATATGAAGCCGCAAATATCGTTTAGTATAAAATTACTATAATTTACACAGAAGGTAGAAGGTGGTGTATAATGGACGGGCATTTACCAGTTATAATTCCCCTTGGGCGTAAGTTATTCTCAAGATATAATGAAGTGGATATAAAACGATATTTGCGGCTTGATATTTGTGTATGTGTTTCCAAAAGCACTCGCTTTTCTGTCGTAAGCGAAAAGCAAAAATGATGCGATACTTGGTATCGGGCTTACTATCTCATTCCATTTTTCTTTCGCCTGAATGAACATATCACATCTCGTCGTTTTATCATTTACCTTGGCGTATTTCTGATTCTGAGTGTTGGAGACTTTAGAGCGAACGCTTTTTTAAAGTGATGTTTGTCGACACATTTTCAAAGATATATCTCGTCGCGTATCTCTTTACTGGCTTCATCTGCGAGAGTTTAGCATAGTCAGCTAGAGATTAGGCTGGAATTTGTCCTGGATTTACTATTAAATGTTATTTTAAAAACGAAACTAGACTGGAAATAAAAATAAAAAAATCACAGAACGCTCAGTATATTAATCCCAGTAAATACAAATATAAAAATAATTTTATTTGAATAATTACTATTGAGAGCAAAGAATTCCCAGTTAGAATGTATAAATTTTAGCAGAATAAAATGCAATACTGCACAGGCCTCGCTTCATATATTTTGATTAGTTGTAGTGCTAAGTAATAAAATTTGCATATGCAATATATCTGTGAAACATTTCCAGTGCATTAAACATACATGATCATGTAGTATAAATACCAAATACCTTTCTTCTTAATTCGAAAGTTAATGAAAATATATGTTCTACAGGCGTCGTAAATATCAAAGGTTTCATATTATTCTAATTAATTTTTGCAAATGCACTGATTGAGAAAGCAGAAATAAGTTTTTTAATATGACTAATATAATATATATATATATATATATATATATATATATATATATATATATAGTATATTATATATATAATATATATATATAATATATATATATATATATATATATATATATATATATATATATATATATATATATATATATATATCGTATATATATCTCGTAAAAGATAATGTGAAAGTTTTCCTTAAAGGGCGTACCTCCAAAACAAAATTCATAAGCAAATGTATGTTTTTTCTTTTGTCTTCTAAAAATGTATTACTCGTAACATCCCAACCCATCTGCATGCAATTCATTTGTAAATATTGCAAAACTCAGCGAGAATCCTCTAAACATCCCTCACAGTGGTTTTAGACTGACACACATACACACACACACACACACACACACACACTCCCTATCTATTCCATCTCGAAACCGTTGGTTTGTTGGAAATTTCTCTGTTGTTTTTAATTATGAAATGGTCAAATGAGAAACATTTATTCATAGGTCAGTCATATTGATTGCAAATGATAAAATAAAGCTTCCGAACGACGAGAACATTAAAAAAGCTACAGGACATCTCAGATCTAACGATCCTTTCATTTTCCATTATCCCAAATCCATCGGGGTTCGCTCATTAATGTATATATATATATATATATATATATATATATATATATATATATATATATATATATATATATATATGTGTGTGTGTGTGTGTGTGTGTGTGTGTGTGTGTAAATAAATTTTGTTAAAACAGGGTACGTCTCAAGTATAAAAGGCGCATTAAAACATTCTGGTATAAAGTTAAAGACTATATTTCGGTGGACTGACTTCCATCCTTATCTTATACGTGAGATGTTTGTATATATATATATATATATATATATATATATATATATTATATATATATAATATATATATATTACATTTTTCACAGAAACTTGACAAAAATAAGGTAAATAGATCACTTCTCTTTACTAGGTATACGGACCACACTTTCTAAGTTGATAATGATCAAGAATACCCACAGTAGTTTACGTAACATTGTTGTTCGCTAGTAGTCAAACTGTCCATAGGCATAGTGTCCGGTAGGCATAATGTCCAGTAAGCGAAACTGTGGGCACACAGACAAACTGTCCAGCCACGATTTAGTACTTCTTACCTGTACACAGAAGGCCTCATCAGTAGCACTGAAGTACCTTACACACACACTGCACCTTCACCTTTGTCTAATATGTAAATTTTCTTCCTTATGTATCCAGCGCTTATGAAAAGTTCCATAAAAAAATTTTCACGTTTTAACGTTTCTAGGTTTTGTACCGCAAGTGCAGCTGAAAGCGAAATGTGAAATTTATAAAATTTATTCATCATGTGCAGTTAAGAACAAAATTTGATTATTTAATAAATAGATATGGACACAAACAAATAAAGAGTGAATATATGAATGATAAAGAAATAAGTATATCTACCCTGTTTTTCTAATGGAAATAATGTTGGTGTTGGGGTGGGGGGGGGGGGGGGGGGGGGTGGGGGGGGGGGGGGGGGGAGTGCCTAGTTTATGTAGTCAACATAGTATTTATCTTCGACAAACCCAAACTGCAGAAATGTTTGGGAGACATGATGAACTCGGCATTGAAATCTCTTAATCATATTTTATTTAAAAGTAAAAAAAAAAGTAAAAATAATAAAAATGATTAAAATAGTTGAGATAAACGCAGTCAACTGCGACTCATTATTTTTCACATTACATTAATCCTCTTGTATCTAAAATTTTATATTGCACATGACACTGATAGGAATGTATGAATACATGGTAGAAGAAATTAATAATTTATAAAGGCATAGAGAAGCAATCTCTCTGAAAATGTTGCGAAAGGATGCCCCTGAAAAAAAAAAATGATTCGATGTGATTTCATAAACTTTTGAATAAGATCAATCTTTGCTTCCATTTGCACGGCTGAAGTATTCAGTATACAATTGTGCAATCTGTTAGCATATGTTTATTACAAAGATTATTACTACACATGGGGCACTGTAGGCAGTACTTACGGGTCTTTGCAGCGTCCCTTCGTCCCCTACTACAGCTTTGTTTCATTCCTTTTACAGTACCTCCGTTCGTATTCTCTTTCTTCAATCTGACTTTCCATCCTCTTTAACAATTGTTTCACAGTGCAACTGCGAGGTTGTCCTTCAGTTACGCCTTTCAAACCTACTTACTGTCAAGTTCCCTTTCAGCGTTGAATGTCCTAATAGGTCCCACCACTTGGCCTTTGGCCTAAATTCTATATTTTATTCTATTCTATTGCAAAGATTAGATATATATATATATATATATATATATATATATATAAATATATATATATATAATAAGTTTCAAGAAGTGTGCAGAAACATATATATATATATATATATATATATATATATA
>NC_061094.1:46534525-46540022 GCF_015104395.2 Macrobrachium nipponense
ATCATGATGACAATTCATCTCTGAAGAAATATTTCACATGCCACGTATCAATAATTTCTAGCATATAACTTATGAAATATGTTACAAGAATAGCACAATGTTTTGAATTCATTGCTAAATGTATGACTCATACCCTGACAGCTCGGAGAAAGAACAACAGAGCTTACACAACTCTGATTCTTATTCTTCATATTAGACGAATCTTTTCCCAACGCATTATAAAGATCACAGTTTCGTGATAAGTAAACAAAGTAAGTTAATTAGTTTTCTGTTGAAATCATAACATCCGGTGAAAACATGAGATACATGGTTCGATTAGCAGGTTAATTAAAATGAAAATGAGCTGCCACCTACTTAATTGTTACGAAGAAGCAATTTATAGTAGCTAGAGCGCACTAGTTGAACATTAGGGTGAGTGCTGCGCCAGAAAATTTAATAGGTGGCAGGAAATTTAAACGGTTGATATATTGACTTGTATTTTATGATGACAAGATAGTACGCACAATTTTCCGTCTCGAAAATGATGACAATGGTTGCAGGTCCACAATAATATAGTATAAAGCTTTTAATATTCATTAAAAACCATGTACTCAGCACTTGACAGAAGATGAACCTAGTACAAGGTTCGAAAGCTTTTAACATCCATTGAAGACCATATACTCAGCACTTGACTGAAGATGAACCTAGTACAAGGTTCGAAAGCTTTTAACATCCATTAAAGACCATATACTCAGCACTTGACTGGAGATGAACCTAGTACAAGGTTCGAAAGCTATTAACATCCATTAAAGACCATATACCCAGCACTTGACTGAAGATGAACCTAGTACAAGGTTCGAAAGCTATTAACATCCATTAAAGACCATATACTCAGCACTTGACTGAAGATGAACCTAGTACAAGGTTCGAAAGCTTTAAAATCCATTAAAGACCATGTCCTCAGCATTTGACTGAAGATGAACCTAGTACAAGGTTCGAAAGCTATTAACATCCATTAAAGACCATATACTCAGCACTTGACTGACGATGAACCTAGTACAAGTTTCCAAAGCTTTTAATATCCATTGAAGACCATGTACTCAGCACTTGACTAAAGATGAACCTAGCTTAAGGTTCAAAAGCTATTAACATCCATTAAAGACCATGTACCCAGCACTTGTCAGAAGATAAACTTAGTACAAGGTTCGAAAGCTTTTAACATCCATTAAAGACCATGCACTCAGCACTTGACTGAAAATGAACCTAGTACAAGGTTCAAAAGCTTTTACCATCCATTAAAGACCATGTACTCAGCACTTGACTGAAGATGAACCTAGTACAAAGTTTGAAAGCTATTAACATCCATTAAAGACCATATACTCAGCACTTGACTGAAGATGACCCTAATACAAGGTTCGAAAGCTTTTAACATCCATTAAAGACCATGTACTCAGCATTCGACTGAAGATGAACCTAGTACAAGGTTCAAAAGCCTTTAGTATCCATTGAAGACCATGTACTCAGCTCTTGACTGAAGATGAACCTGGCTTAAGGTTCAAAAGCTATTAACATCCATTAAAGACCATGTACCCAGCACTTGACTGAAGATGAACCTAGTACAAGGTTCGAAAGCTTTTAATATCCATTAAAGACCATATACTCAGCACTTGACTGAAGATGAACCTAGTACAAGGCTCGAAAGCTTTTAACATCCATTAAAGACCATGTACTCAGCACTTGACTGAAGATGAACCTAGTACAAGGTTCGAAAGCTAGTACTCAGCACTTGACTGAAGATGAACCTAGTACAAGGTTCGAAAGCTTTTAATATCCATTAACGACCATGTACTCAGCACTTGACTGAAGATGAACCTAGCTTAAGGCTCAAAAGCTATCAACATCCATTAAAGACCATATACTCAGCACTTGACTGAAGATGAAGCTAGTACAAGGTTCGAAAGCTATTAACATCCATTAAAGACCATATACTCATCACTTGACTGAAGATGAACCTAGTACAAGGTTCGAAAGCTTATAATATCCATTAAAGACCATGCACTCAGCACTTGACAAAAGATGAACCTAGCTTAAGGTTCAAAAGCTATTAACATCCATTAAAGACCATGTACCCAGCACTTGACAGAAGATAAACTTAGTACAAGGTTCGAAAGCTTTTAACATCCATTAAAGACCTTATACTCAGCACTTGACTGAAGATGAACCTAGTACAAGGTTCAAAAGCTTTTAACATCCATTAAAGACCATGTACTCAGCACTTGACTGAAGATGAACCTAGTACAAGGTTTGAAAGCTATTAACATACATTAAAGACCATATACTCAGCACTTGACTGAAGATAAACTAGTACAAGGTTCGAAAGCTTTTAATATCCATTAAAGACCATGTACTCAGCACTTGACTAAAGATGAACCTAGCTTAAGGTTCAAAAGCTATTAACATCCATTAAAGAATATGTACCCAGCACTTGACTGAAGATAAACTTAGTACAAGGTTCGAAAGATTTTAACATCCATTAAAGACCATATACTCAGCACTTGACTGAAGATGAACCTAGTACAAGGTTCGAAAGCTATTAACATCCATTAAAAACCATATACTCAGCACTTGACTGAAGATGAACCTAGTACAAGGTTCAAAAGCTTTTAACAACCATTAAAGAACATGTACTCATCACTTGACTGAAGATGAACTTAGTACATGGTTCAAAAGCTTTTAATATCCATTAAACTCCATGTACTTAGCACTTGACTGAAGATGAACCTAGTACAAGGTTCGAAAGCTTTTAACATCCATTAAAGACCATATACTCAGCACTTGACTGAAGATGAACCTAGTACAAGGTTCGAAGCTTTTAACATCCATTAAAGACCATATACTCAGCACTTGACTGAAGATGAACCTAGTACAAGGTTCGAAAGCTATTAACATCCATTAAAGACCATGTGCCCAGCACTTGACTGAAGATGAACCTAGTAAAAGGTTCGAAAGCTTTTAACATCCATTAAAGACCATGTACTCAGCACTTGACTGAAGAGGTACCTAGTACAAGGTTCGAAAGCTTTTAATATCCATTAAAGACCATGTACTCAGCACTTGACTGAAGATGAACCTAGTACAAGGTTCAAAAGCTTTTAACATCCATTAAAGACCATGTGCCCAGCACTTGACTGAAGAGGAACCTAGTACAAGGTTCAAAAGCTTTTAATATCTATTAAAGACCACGTACTCAGCACTTGACTGAAGATGAACCTTGTACAAGGTTCGAAAGCTTTTAACATCCATTAAAGACCATGTACTCAGCACATGACTGAAGATGAACCTAGTACAAGGTTCGAAAGCTTTTAACATCCATTAAAGACCATGTACTCAGCACTTGACTGAAGATGAACCTAGTACAAGGTTCAAAAGACCATGTATTCAGCACTTGACTGAAGATGAACCTAGTACAAGGTTCGAAAGCTTTCAATATCCATTAATGACCATGTACTCAGCACTTGACTGAAGATGAACCTAGTACAAGGTTCAAAAGCTATTAACATCCATTAAAGACCACATACACAGCACTTGACTGAAGATGAACCTAGTACAAGGTTCGAAAGCTTTTAATATCAATTAAAGACCATATACTATATACTCACATGCTATATTATTGTGGACCTGCAACCGATAACAAGATAGTCAAATATCATCAGTTAGGAACAGAGAAAAGTAACGTCCCAAGGAAAAGATAGAGTTCTGAGCCCATCTTTAATTGATTAAAAGCATTTCCGTTTTGGTTAAAATGTTGAGATTTGTCAGTTCCCTTTGAGAAATTATAATATTTATTATAATGTTTTTTTTTTCCGCCACCTTTTCGGCAGACATTTTTATTGAGTTTTTAGAACGAATGAATAAAAATGGTGGTATCTTTCCAATATGAAAAATAAACTTGACTCAAAATCCAATCGAAGAAATAAAGAAAAGTGACTTGATTTTATGAGTGTAGGAACACAAGTATGAATACACCTCCACTCACAAATATAGCGTAGTGAAAGAAAGCGGCAGAGATTGGAAAATAATGTGAGAGTGACCGTGAAAGGTGAAAGCTGAAAGCGAATTTTGTCGAGAGAAAGGCTCCGGAGGTCAGGAAAACTTTAACGTGGAAGAATGTTCGTTTTCTGGATAGCTGAAGAGCGGAAATTATTGACTGATAGAGCTTTGGAATAAATACCGTAGATTGCCATAGAATGAAAGAGAGGATGAATAATAGGATAACTAAATTATAGGAGATACTGGGATCCCAAAAATATTTTACCTGGAAAAGAATGGTTAGGTTAGCGAAATTTATAACAGAAATTTTGAATCGTGAAAAATGGGGACCTGTGATTAATAGTTTGCTTCGTTTATGCTGAATGACTCTAGGGAGAGAGAGAGAGAGAGAGAGAGAGAGAGAGAGAGAGAGAGAGAGAGAGAGAGAGAGAGAGAGAGAAAACGTCATGCTCAAAAAAATAAATGTTATAGCTGCATTTAAAAAGTTTAGAGCAAATTTCTGCTTGAAAAATCAAGATAAAATCCTGGTTATCTTACTCCGCTTCGGACGTCCCAATACATTCCGGGGTATCTTGAATGCATTCGAAAATTCTCTCTGTGAGAAAAAGCAAAGTTACTTTTGCAGAATCTTAAACCTTGGGATGGGATATGGCATGACTTCGCCTCATTCTTCCCTCGTATGAAATCATGTTTCTTTCCCGGTAAGATTGGATATCCTCGTCAAAAAGAACCTTTGATTAGATTTTCGTTTTCCGTCGTTCCCTTCACATGCTCCTTGCTTCTGGGATGGAAGGAAAATCAGTCAACATATACATACATACATACATACATACGTACATATACATACATACATACATACATACATACATACATTTTATTTTATTTTGTTTTGTTCTTAAACGTGCCGGTTCGGTTTTCATTTCTTGCTACATATTAAGATATATAATTAATAACCTATAAGATATGCATATTAATGTGACATGAGAAATGTGTGTTCTGGAATGGAAGGAAAATCAGTCAACATATACATACAAACATACATACATACATTTGATTTGATTTTGTTATTAAAAGTGCCCGTTCGTTTTTCATTTCTTGCAGCATATTAAAATATATGATTATAACATAATAGATATATTAAAGTGAGTTGAAAAAGGTGTGTTTGAAGAGTTTGCGTTCGGTAGGAGTAATAATAGAAGAAGGAGGAAGAGGGTATAAATGCCAACCAACAGGACAGAAAAGAGGAGATATCTGTCATCTGAAGTATCCTCTGAGATGGGGGTCCATTAAAGCAAAGAGGGGGGAGTTGTCTCGTGAAACAGTTGTCACCTTACCGAATCCTGTACATTTCCGTCATAAAATACTTCCCATTTTCGAAGGCGTTTGCTTTCTGCTGCTACCGAGAGACTCTGTCTGTTCTTCACTTTCCCCTTTGCATCTCGGTCCCTCAGCTGACTCAGCGAATCTG
>NC_061094.1:46540522-46553022 GCF_015104395.2 Macrobrachium nipponense
CAGATTCGCTGAGTCAGCTGAGGGACCGAGATGCGAAGGGGAAAGTGAAGTACAGACAGAGTCTCTCGGTAGCAGCAGAAAGCAACTGCCTTCGAAAATGGGAAGTATTTTATGACGGAAATGTACAGGATTCGGTAGAGGTGACAACTTTTTCACGAGACAACTCCCCCCTCTTTGCTTTAATGGGCTCCCCATCTCAGAGGATACTTGAGATGACAGATATCTCCTCTTTTCTGTCCTGTTGGTTGGCATTTATACCCTCTTCTGTAGAAAAATGCACACTTGTGCGCATTTTGTTTTTTATATATTATATGTATAGAGTTTGGTTGTGGTTTTTATGTTAATGTTTGCTCAGGAAGGAAATAGCTATTTTTTTTATATTTAAAAGCAAATGCATTTTTATTTGCATCCCTAAACTACCTCTTAGGACAATTAAAAGTAACGAGCCATTCATGAACCATATATTTAAGTTTGTCAGGTTGTTCGCCACCTAACACCAGGCTTAGAAAAAACCGTTGTCGGCAGCGAGCGAACCTGAAGAAGGGAGTACGGAGAGCTCAGCGTAAGCTACAGGACCAGATCAGTCTTCTCCGGATTTAAAAAATATTACAGCTAAGAAGCAATGGCTGTCACAAATTAATTTGAGGACCGTGGCTCTGGTCGTAATTTCTCACGGATGAATGTCATCGACTTGAACACCTACTACTCAAGAGCTCTACAGAAGGCTTCCATCATCACCACTACCTTCGTCACTGCTTTATTATGGACCTAAATGACTGGCTATTTGTTAGTAAGTAAGGTTTGCAATATGTACGGTGCATTTGCTTTGCAAACTTTTAACAATAGTTACGTTATTAGTATAACTAGTGTCTAGCAACCAAACCCATATATATATATAATAAAGTCGGAAGGGTCTTATATTACGTTAACTTTTGTCATTCATGCAGTCATCACTTAAATTTAATTACATTTTTGAACGTTAAGGACACTGTAAGGAGTAATTTAGATAAATTTATTGATATGAAGTTTTATATTTCCGTATAGTTCACTTAACGTACAGACGGCCAACGAAGAATTGGCGTAGTTTCTTAATTCATTGTTCGTTATGGAAATATTGCCATATGCAGGTGTCAGATTATTTAATTAACAATAAATAACTTTTCCTTTCAAAGGTGCTATACTTGAAAAAATAAATTACATTAGAACTCAGTAGACGTTATTCATCGTATTAAAGATAATTATTTTGCAAAGTAAGGAAAATATATACCGATGGTTTCACAATTTCTAATTTTATTCTCAACTTAGCTTCAAGACAGCATACCGAAGATTTTGAAGTGGGCTTTGCTGCCGCTCGAGTCTTGACTCAACATATCGTACTGCACTGGGTTGTTGTCATTTTGTCTCCTACAGCCGATAAATAATACATCAAGGCGTTAACATTCTTTGAAAACGATGTTTAGTTAAACTAATCTTGTCCTTTGATCAATAAGATAATTTGCATGACACATTTAGTGGGCCTAAATAGGACTTCTGATTTTCCCACATGAGTTAGCCTAGGTCTATTTACAGCAGCATACTCTTCTCAAGGATATGTAAATATTAATGAATATTTAAATCGACAATATATATATATATATATATATATATATATATATATATATATTATATATATATATATATATCTATATATATATTAATCTGCTTTATTTGACTATTCCCGTTATTCTTGTTTTATTAGCCATGTTCTCCTTTCTTCTTATCCTTTTTCATAAATTGCTTAAAACATAATTAATTCAGACCTCCTAGCTATTCAAAGTCAAAAACAATCATAAAAAAATCAAACGTATATAATTCAGTCTTATTTTTTATCGAATTCCATTGCATATCATCCTGTTTCATTTGGTACACCTGTGGAAAGCTGTGGGGGTCAAAACTGACGAATACTTTAAGAAGGCTTACTTTCCTTAAAGCTTTCTTAGGTTGACTCTTTCTGTAGCTATTCATTTCTTCTAAATAGAAATTAATTCAAATTAGTTTCACATGTATACCTACTAGACCTACTACCAATAAGCAAATTATAAGTAGCTGAAAGGATAAGAAATATGAAAGGTGACGTTCTCCTTTAAGTCTATTTCAAATTTTTTTTTTTTTCTAGAAAAACCTACTGCTTTAATCAAGGGTTGCTCTTTGACGGCTACAGGGTGTAACACGAGTGTATGCACATATTTTGTGGAATGAAAGATAAAGTTTCTTTGAATAGAAAATATTTTATAAACATGCATTTTAAGGCGTCCGTTGTCGGTAATGCGGGGCAAGGGGGAATTTCAAAATAACCGTTAACACATTAGCGCATGCTTTCATTGAGATGGAGTTGTTCGTAGCAAGAAGTCGGAACGAGTCGCCTGAGATGTAGAAGAGAGATGAGGTGGCTCATAGGAGTGATGGAAGGATTAGGCCGATGTTAATAAAGTATCTCCCAACCCTAAAAATGTATTCTTTAGGTTTTGAAGAAAAAAAATGCATGCATCATTGAAACCGTTTTCCTCCCTATCCATGGTATTCACTGGCCACCGATAAAAAACAAAACAAAAAGAGTAAGCCTAACTGAATCTCTCATCCATCAAAGATAAGTTTGCTTTTATTCATTAGACTTATTCATTAGACAACTATCAAAGACTTCAAGTGTAGATTTAAAAATCTCTTCCTCTCCATCTGAAGTATTCATTAGACACCAGTCATAAGCGTAGAGCTAGTTATGATTCCTGGTTCAGCAATGTCGTGACGAGGGCCCTAGAATTCAAAGTTCACAAATGAATGTTGCTCAGCAACATTTACACTACTGTATTGTCTTGCTCTCATGTGGTGCTTCGAGGTATTCCACCTCTAGGCCCATGTTCTAAATTTTGCCGTTCATTAAACAATTTTATTCATCTTTCTTGATATCTCTCCAACAGGAACTTGCACCGAATGCAGTGCAATAATTCTCTCGCTCATCGAGGGATGTTTCTTAGACCGATAAATGACACATTGACATTAGATTCCCGTGCACATAACATCGAAAGCAATAGAGTGAGGTCGCCTGGTTCACACTGTTAAGATATCGTTTTTTTTCTTTTTGTTTTTAAATTTGATAGCATTTTGTGAGATTCCAATGTTTTCTGTAAAATTTAACAAATGGAATAGTTCAACTACCTTCAACTTAATTTTGAAAAGATAATTTAAGGACTGTTTTATGCGATAATATAGTGATAGGAGTCTCCTATCTATTTGTAATGTATATCTATGGTTGTGATATGACGTTTTTATCACTTCGTTTCGTTCACGTCAATTTTGCTATGATGAAAAATAGTTTTACACAATAACATAACACAATGTTCTAAAGATATCAGTGACTGTTTTTAACATCATTACACGTGATTTCTTCCATCTTTGAAAAGAAAAATAGATAAATAAGGCATGAATCGTGCGTCAGGCAGGTGAACGAAAAATTATGAAACTCTGCCACGAGTTTTTTAGCCGACAGTACAAGATTGTTTTCAAGACTAAGCACATATATGCACATTCATGTTTGTAGCCCCTTGCATTTCAAGTTTTATAATGTTACGTGTAATGGGTTACAGATCCTTCTGATGTTTCGGAAAATAAGGGGCAATAGGGCGGACCGAATGCAGGTTCTCTGACGGATAGAGCGAGAACGTCCACGCTAAGTTTACAAAGGTTTTGCAACTCGACCAGGATCATCCTATTCGCCAGTCATATCCTATTGTCAATTGTCTAGTTTTTTCAGTTTATTTTGTAAATTAAAATAATTTTTATAACATATTTTTGCTTTACCTTTATGTTAAATTGCTCTTTGTGTAATTGCTTTTCGAAAATGGCGACGAGGATGGGATTGGTTGCGAGGTCCATTGCCTTGAGTATTTTTGTTGTTGACATTCCTTGAGCAGGTTGCGTTCCAGAGTCACGGCACTCTAATATTTCCCTATATCATATTTAGTTTTAAATTTAAGTTCATTTAAATTTTCGCAAGATGCCGCCAAAGAGTATTTCGCGTAGTTCTCGTGCAGCCCTAAGGCAGCAAGTTACCAAGAAGTGTAATTTGATAGAAAATGTTATTTCTTCGATGTCTTTGTATAAGCGATGCTAAGGAGCATATGAACGTATTGTTGGACCTTAAAGAAAAACTTGACAAAGTGAATAAGAGGTTTTAAATGAAAGGTTGGGATAGCGCAGGTGAATTCGTGGACAGCGATAAATTGGTGAGTGAGGAAATGGATACTTGGTTTGTTTATGACGATCGTTTGAATAAGTGTCTTTCTCTCCTTAAGACCACGGTGTCTCCTTCGGATCGTTCGCGTCCTGAAATTTCACAGCTTAAATTGCCTGAACTACCTTTACCGACATTTGCTAATAGGGAAGGGGAGGATATTTCGAAGTTTTTTGCGAGAGTTTGAAGCGACTTGTAGATAAGTATGATCTTAGTACTCACGTTAAATTTACTCTTCTTACGAGACAGCTTTCAGGTGACTCGCTTAAACTAGTAAGTTCTCTAGATTGTAGTAATCGTTCGTATGAAGAAGCTAAGAAATTATTACAGAAAGCGTTTGCAGATACTTTGTCTCAACAATACAGTGTTATTAAGCAGTTATCGGAGTTAAAGTTGACTTATCAGAGTGATCCATTTGACTTTATCAGTAATATGAGAATTATTTGTAATCAATTTGAGGCTTTAAACATTGATAGAGACATAGTTTTACAGTTTTTCATATGGAATGGATTTAATGACTGTTTCAAGAATCAGTTAATGCATATTACTGGCTCAAATAAACCCTCGTTGCAGCAAATAGATGAACATATCTTTACTGCTTTAGAGAGATATAAAGACATATCTAAGAAATTCAATGTTAGACAGGGAAATAATGTTCAGAGAAAGGTTGTTTCAAAGGATGTGTCGAAGTCAAGTTGTTTAGCTTCTGCTGTTGATGGTAGCGTTGAGAAATCCAAAGTTAAGGAATGTTCTTTATGTTTGGCAGATGATAAAGGAGACGTTGATCACCCAATTTATAAGTGTTCGGTATATGTAACTCCACAGAGTAAAATTGAAAAACTAAAACAGTTGAATTGTTGTACAAACTGTACTTATGATTCTCATAAAACTTCAGATTGCAGGTTTAAGTTTAACAGTAAATGTAGATATTGTAACAAGTGGCATTTCAGCTATCTTTGTAAATTTCGTAACGACCCAAAAAGTAATGCTAATAACCCTAAAAGTGATTCTGATAACCACGAAGTGGGTAACCAAAAGGTAAAGGTGAATAGTAAAGAGAAATCTAACTCTAATTCTGTCGTTTCTAATCTAACTTGGTCTGATTTGGGAGTTTTGAGAATCTCTTGTAACCCGGTGACTGCTATGCCTTCTTTTTCGTTGAATGACTCTGGGGATAGAGGTATAAAGGATTCGGGGAGTCAAGTAACTTTTGTAGAGGAAGATTGGGCTAAGAGTATGCAGTTTGAAGTGGTTGATCCGAATTATTCTTTGGTAGTGAATGGTATTAATTCGTCAAAGCCGTTAGCTACTGTGGTATACAAGGTCAAATTGAGTGAAAATTGTTTTACTGCTATTGCCATAAAGTCCATTAATTTGAAATTAGTATTGCCAGGTGTATCTGAGGTAGCTCAAAACCTTTAAAGTAAGGGCTATGTATTAGCTGACAAAACTTTGCATCTATGTAGGGACAAAATTGAAGATATAAAATTGCTTTTGGGAAATGATAACTCTCATTTAGTACCTCAGAAGGATGTGCTGTTTGGAGGTAGTTCTGAGGTGTTTCCCTCTGTCTACTTGGATTCACCATTAGGAGTGATGCTAGTAGGTGACATTGAGAGGTATAAGCAGAATCTTGCTCTATTACCAGACAGGATAAAGCATTCTTCTGAAGTTTGTATAAATGGTGATTGTTCCCTTGAAGTTGACGGCATTTTCGATACAGATGGATTGTTCTTAGATTCTGTAGAGAAATTTAAGTTTCCTGCTCATGTTAATATTTCTGTTTTAAATGATAAGGGTCAGTGTTGAAAATGAAACTGAACTTGAGAAAGCAGCTAAAGAAATTCTTTCCTCAAAGGCAGAAAGAAAAACTGTTTTAAACAGTGATTCTAAAGTGTACGACGAAGACTTTATGGAGGAGAACAGGAAAGTAGTAGAATTTGCTTTAGAAAATACCTTTAGAGTAGTGAAGGAAGGTTAGTTATGCCTCTGTTATGGAATGGGAAACAAGTAAGCTCATTTGCTTGGAAAGAATCAAAGTTTGTCAAAAGCAATATTAAAGTCAAATTTTAAGAAATTTAGTAAAAAGGATAATGCTTTACATATGATTGATGAGGTTTTTAAAGAACAGGAACAGCTAGGCATTATAGAGAGAGTGTCTAACCTCGAGCAATTCTTGGAGGATAACCCCCAACATAGCTTTCTACCTCACATGCCAGTGTTCAGAATGGACCATGAGTCGACAAAATGTCGTAATGTATTTTTGTCCAATTTGTGTGAATCTGACCCAGGTAAACCTATAACATTATCACATAATCAAGCAATTTTTGCTGGTCCTTGTTTGAATAAGATTTCAACTTCTATTTTACAGTTAAGGTTTAATGAAAAGTTGATATGTTTTGATATTAAAAAGGCATTTCTGATGATTAAGTTGGTGCCTTCAGATCAAAGTAGGTTACTCTTTTATTGGTATAGAAATGTATCTAAAAAGGACTATTCCTTAATTGTTTATAAACATTGTAGACTACCATTTGGTTTGCCATGTAGTCCAAGCTTTATTAATGTTAGCACTTTATAAAATTTTGATGTTAGAGGTCCAAGGTGACAATATTGATGTGAAGGAATTGAAGAAAGAGTTATATAACTTAGCTTACATGGATAACTTGGCTTTCACAACCAATGATGCTGAAAAGTTGAAATGGGCCTATAAGAAACTTAAAAGTATATTTTCTCCCTATCAATTTGAACTACAGCAATTCATAACTAATGATGACTCTCTGTAGCAACACTATAGATGAAGGTAAGGAAAGACTCCTACAAAGGTAAAATTCGCTTGGGTGATCTGGGACAGAAGTAGTGATACTCTTTCGACAAGTAAGTTGGTACTTGATAAGGATGCAACAACCAAAAGACAGATTTTAAGTTCAATTGCAGCCAATTTTGATGTGTTCTCATTTTATGGTCCCTTATTAAACAGGGCTATTATTTATGCATTCGCTACAGTGCAGAAAAGAAGTTGGATGGGACGATACTCTATCGGATGATGAATTACGAGAGTGGACTAATATTTGCAAGCAAGTGAATGGTGTTCCTGAAATTCCAGTGAAGAGATTTGTTGGTCGTAGAAATGATCCTTTCCAACTGATTGCTTTTTGTGATTCTAGCAAGCATATATATGGAGTTGTACTCTTTATCAAGAACTTGAGAACAAAGGAGGTAAGTTTTCTTCTATCAAAAAATAGAATAATTGGGCGCCAGTTAGAAACTAAAGTCTATCCCTTCTCTTGAATTTCATCTCTTGTGCTTGGTACGGACTTTTGTTGATATTTATAAAGAACTCTGTGGTTCAGAGAGTGTATCTCCCATTAACATAACAAAGTTGGTAGTATTCTCAGATAGTGCAGTTGCACTGAGCTGGCTAAATTCTCGAACAAATAGGTTTGATAAATTAAGGAAACTAAGTATTTTTATTATGAACAGGTTGCACAGAATCAAGAATTTTATGTGAAACTGTCCCTGTGACTTTCAAAATTTGTACAGGTATGATAAATCCTGCAGATTGTACTACCAGGTCCCTTGTCTTATAAGAGGTTGATAAAATCAAATTTTTTTCACAGGACCTGATACCATTCAGGATATCTTGGAAGATGACCATTTGGATGTAACAATCCCAAATCCTTTAACCAACGTGCTTGAAGTTTCAGAGGGCCAGTGTGAGATAAGGAGTGTGACAGAGCCAGAGATGGGAGATATTTTAAATTCAACAATTCCAAGTTCCAGTTGGCTTCATTTGATTTCTGTCTACAAATATGTACTGACATTCATAAACAATGTCAAACTGAAATTGAAGAACAAATCTGGCAAGTATGACCATTTTGAAGTTTTCAGTAATGAAGAAATTTCTTTGAAAGCATGGCAGATGATCATTTTGCATGATCAACAGCAAAATTTTCCTGAAGTTTTTAGATATTTCAGAGA
Source organism: Macrobrachium nipponense (assembly GCF_015104395.2). Lineage (NCBI taxonomy): Eukaryota > Metazoa > Arthropoda > Malacostraca > Decapoda > Palaemonidae > Macrobrachium > Macrobrachium nipponense. The sequence continues at coordinate 46,548,768 of NC_061094.1, forward strand.
AAGAAACCCTCAAATTAGAGATATCCCAACATAGTGAGTCAACTGAATTTATTCATTGATAAGAGATCTGGTTTACTAAGAGTTAAAAGTAAATTTTGTAAGTGGAGAGACTGTAAATATGAATTCCCCATTCTTTTGGCTAAAAACAGTAAATTGACCGAAGAAATCCTAAACAAATTTCATGTTAAGTTAGCTCATTCTGGAATATATGCTACATTATCTGAGGCTAGGAAACAGTTTTGGATTCCTTGTAGTTTTCTACTGTAAAGAAAGTCTTGAAAGCTTGTGTTCACTGCCGTAGATTTAACAGTAGAACTATAAAATTAAACCAGTCTCCATATAGGGAATTTAGGGTTTCTCCTCCAAACCATACCTTACAGGTACATTTCATAGATTATTTCGGACCTTACTGGGTATATTGGATGGGTAAGAAATCAAAAGTTTGGATATTATGTATCACTGCTTATGGTCGAGGGCCATAAATAAATCTTAAGGTCTGTGTAGACCTTTCAGAGATTTCCTTTTTGAGAGCACTGCAGCTCCATTGTTTGTCGAGTTGTGGGGTACCTGAACTCTGTTTAAGTGACCAAGGTTCAGCTAACTTCGGGTGCTAGAACTGTTGAAAACTTTCTAAATGATAAGGACACATTATCTTATTTCAGGGAGAACAACATAAAACTTTGAGTTTCCAGCAATACTATAAAGGTCACAGTGAACTTGGTTCTTTAGTGGAATCGTGTGTGAAGATGGTTAAGAGGCTTATTGAAGGTTCTGTTCGGAACATGGTCCTAGAATATTTAGATTTTGACTTTGCTGTCCAAAATATTGTACACTTAGTAAATCGTCGTCAATTGCCTTTAAAGAATATTTGCGAAGCAATGATGGGACTGAACCTGTACCCTCTCCTATAACTCCAGAAACTTTTAGTTAAAGGACACGAATTAAATTCCTTAAATATTATTCCATTTACATCCTTTACCTAGGGCAGATGATACTTGGGTTCCTGATATATCTCCCATTGCCCATGTGAAGGACAGTCACAGAAAGTTACGAAAAGGCTAGGGAAAGTATAATAGAGATATATAATAACGAGTTTGTTGTGCAGCTTGTGAAAACCAAGCAACTGATAAACGAGGTAGATACCAACCTGTTAATCATAAGCTATTGGAAGTTGGAGACATTGTTCTCATAAAAGAACCCCTTCTCAAACCTACTAATTTTCCCAATGGGTATTGTTAAAGAGATTAAAAGTGAACTCTTTGGGTGAAGTAACTGGTGCAACTGTACTCAAAGGAAAAAGTAGGGAAGAAAACTAAAAGGCACGTTTCTCTTTGATTCCATTACTTTACAAAAGGGAATTTGAGGCTAAATTTAGCGATAAGGCGCAATCAACATGTGATGGTAAGCAGAGTAAGGAAGATTTAGTTAAGGAGAGACCCAAGAGGCAAAGTGCAACGATTGGGGAAAGAGAGGGTAAAGAAACTATTTGAGGATGATTTAGCGTAATCATTTATCTATATTTCCATTCAATTTTTCTTAGAAAATTGAATCCCCTCGTGGGAGTGTAGAAAAATGCACACTTGTGCGCATTTTGTTTTTTATATATTATATGTATAGAGTTTGGTTGTGGTTTTTATGTTAATGTTTGCTCAGGAATAGCTATTTTTTTTATATTAAAAGCAAATGCATTTTATTTGCATCCCTAAATACCTCTTAGACAATTAAAAGTAACGAGCCATTCCTGAACCATATATTTAAGTTGTCAGGTTGTTCGCCACCTAACACCAGGCTTAGAAACCGTTGTCGGCAGCGAGCGACCTGAAGAAGGGAGTACGGAGAGCTCAGCGTAAGCTACAGGACCAGATCAGTCTTCTCCGGATTTAAAAAATTATTACAGCTAAGAAGCAATGGCTGTCTACAAATTAATTTGGAGGGACCCGTGGCTCTGGTCGTAATTTCTCACGGATGAATGTCATCGACTTGAACACCTACTACTCAAGAGCTCTACAGAAGGCTTCCATCATCACCACTACCTTCGTCACTGCTTTATTATGGACCTAAATGACTGGCTATTTGTTGAGGTAAGGTTTGCAATATGTACGGTGCATTTGCTTTGCAAACTTTTAACAATAGTTACGTTATTAGTATAACTAGTGTCTAGCAACCAAACCCATATATATATATATATATAATAAAGTCGGAAGGGTCTTATATTACGTTAACTTTTGTCATTCATGCAGTCATCACTTAAATTTAATTACATTTTTGAACGTTAAGGACACTGTAAGGAGTAATTTAGATAAATTTATTGATATGAAGTTTTATATTTCCGTATAGTTCACTTAACGTACAAGATTTTTTTCAAGACTAAGCACATATATGCACATTCATGTTTGTAGCCCCTTGCATTTCAAGTTTTATAATGTTACGTGTAATGGGTTACAGATCCTTCTGATGTTTCGGAAAATAAGGGGCAATAGGGCGGACCGAATGCAGGTTCTCTGACGGATAGAGCGAGAACGTCCACGCTAAGTTTACAAAGGTTTTGCAACTCGACCAGGATCATCCTATTCGCCAGTCATATCCTTATTGTCAATTGTTTAGTTTTTTCAGTTTATTTTGTAAATTAAAATAATTTTTATAACATATTTTTGCTTTACCTTTATGTTAAATTGCTCTTTGTGTAATTGCTTTTTTTTTTTTGTTTTTTTTTTTCGAAATCTTCCTCCTTCTTCTATTATTACTTCTACCGAACGCAAACTCTTCAAACACACCTTTCTCAACTCACTTTAATATATCTATTATGTTATAATCATATATTTTAATATGCTGCAAGAAATGAAAAACGAACGGACACTTTTAATAACAAAATAAAATCAAATGTATGTATGTATGTCTGTATGTATATGTTGACTGATTTTCCTTCCATTCCAGAACACACATTTCTCATGTCACATTAATATGTATATCTTATTGGTTATTAATTATATATCTTAATATGTAAACCGAACGGGCACGTTTAAGAACAAAACAAAATAAAATAAAATGTATGTATGTATGTATGTATGTATGTATGTATGTATGTATGTATGTATGTATGTATGTATGTATGTATGTATGTATGTATGTATATGTTGACTGATTTTCCTTCCATCCCAGAAGCAAGGAGCATGTGAAGGGAACGACGGAAAACGAAAATCTAATCAAAGGTTCTTTTTGACGAGGATATCCAATCTTACCGGGAAAGAAACATGATTTCATACGAGGGAAGAATGAGGCGAAGTCATGCTATATCCCATCCCAAGGTTTAAGATTCTGCAAAAGTAACTTTGCTTTTTCTCACAGAGAGAGTTTTCGAATGCATTCAAGATACCCCGGAATGTATTGGGACATCCGAAGCGGAGTAAGATAACCAGGATTTTATCTTGATTTTTCAAGCAGAAATTTGCTCTAAACTTTTTAAATGCAACTATAACACACTAGTTTTTAACGCGTTTCGAATTTATTTTTTTGTGCATGACGTTTTCTCTCTCTCTCTCTCTCTCTCTCTCTCTCTCTCTCTCTCTCTCCTTCTTCCCTATAATCATTCAGCATAAACGAAGCAAACTATTAATCACAGGTCCCCATTTTTCACGATTCAAAATTTATGTTATAAATTTCGCTAACCTAACCATTCTTTTCCAGGTAAAATATTTTTGGGATCCCAGTATCTCCTATAATTTAGTTATCCTGTTATTCATCCTTTCTTTCATTCTACGGCAATCTACGGTATCTATTCCAAAGGTCCGTCGGTCAATAATTTCCGCTTTTCAGCTTTCCAGAAAACGAACATTCTTCCACGCTAAAGTTTTCCATGACCTCCAGGGCCTTTCTCTCGATAAAATTCGCTTTCAGCTTTCACCTTTCACAGTCACTCTCACATTATTTTCCAATCTCTGCCGCTTTCTTTCACTATGCTATATTTGTGAGTGTAGGTGTATTCATACTTGTGTTCCTAGACTCATAAAATCAAGTCACTTTTCTTTATTTCTTCGATTGGATTTTGAGTCAAGTTTATTTTTCATATTGGAAATATACTTCCATTTTTATTCATTCGTTCTAAAAACTCAATGAAAATGTCTGCCGAAAAGGTGGCGGAAAAAACATTATAATGAAAATTATAATTTCTCAAAGGGAACTGACAAATCTCAACATTTTAACCAAAACGAAAATGCTTTTAATCAATTAAAGATGGGCTCAGAACTCTATCTTTTCC
>NC_061094.1:46558022-46563022 GCF_015104395.2 Macrobrachium nipponense
ATATATATATATATATATATTATATATATATATATATATATATATATATATATATATATATATCGAGCTACAATGTCCTTTAATATCTAATTCGCTTTACCTCGGAATTAATATATTTTTCATATATGCTTTAACCGAAGGGGGATTTTTTCCTCGATAATAGATTTACCTGTACTTGGCGTCGAACGCAGGTACATTATAAATCCAGGACCGTCAGTGGAAGCGATACCACCCAACCGCGAGATCTTAAAGGTATATGTGTCTCTCACCTCAAATATTTCTCGCGCTGAGTATTCGTTGGTTTTGGAAGAACAAAATCAACCCGCCTCAACTCCGGTAGTTAAAGTTAGCGCTTTTGACAACCACGTAGCTTTTACATAAGTCATATCACATTCCCGTGTTCTATACATATATCGAGCTACAAATGGGGTCCTTTAATATTCTAATTCGCTCTTACCTCGGAATTAAATATTTTCATATATGTTAAAACCGAAGGGGTTTTTTTTCTTTTCCGATAATAGATTTACCTGTACTTGGGCCGCGAACGCAGGTAATTATAAATCCGGGGACCCGTCAGTGGAAGCCGATTACCACCCACCTCGAGGGCTTAAAAGGTATATGGTCTCTCACCTCAAATACTTTCTCGCGCTGAAGTATTCGTTGGTTTGGAGACAACATCAACCCACCTCGACTCCGGTAGTTAAGTAGCGCTTTTGACAAACACGTAGCATTTTAACATAAGTCATATCACATTACCGTGATTTCAATATACATATATCGATTCGAGGCTACAATGTCCTTTAATATCTAATTTCGCTCTATCGGAATCGGAAAATTAAATATATTTTCATATATGCTTAACTCCCGAAGGGGAATTTTTTTCTCGATAATAGATTTACCTGTACTTGGGCGCGAACGCAGGTACATTATAAATCCAGACCGTCAGTGGAAGCGATACCACCCAACCGCAGAGAGGCTTAAAGGTATATGTCGTCTCTCACCTCAAATACTTTCTCGCGCTGAAGTATTCGTGGTTTGGAGGACAACATCAACCCACCTCGACTCCGGTAGTTAAGTAGCGCTTTTGACAACACGTAGCATTTTACATAAGTCATATCACATTACAGTGATTCATATACATATATCGAGCTACAATGTCCTTTAATATCTAATTCGCTCTACCTCGGAATTAATATATTTTCTCATATATGCTTAACCGAAGGGGAATTTTTTCCCGAAAAATTAATAGATTTACCTGTACTTGGGCGCGAAGCAGGTACAATTATAAATCCAGGACGTCAGTATTTGAGGTGAGAAGCCGACATATACCTTTAAGCCTCTCGCGGGTTGGGTGGTACCTTCGCTTCCACTGACGGTCCTGGATTTATAATGTACCTGCGTTCGCGGCCAAGTACAGGTAAATCTATTATCGAGAAAAAATTCCCCTTCGGTTAAGCATATATGAAAATATATTAATTCCGAGGAAGAGCGAATTAGATATTAAAGGACCTTGTAGCTCGATATATGTATATGAATCACGGTAATGTGATATGACTTATATATGATTCTATATATCTATATAATATATATATATATATATATATATATATATATATATATATATATATATATATATATATATATATATATATATATGTATATACAAAACAGCTTAAGTATAAAGATAAGGATGGAAGTCAGTCCACCGAAATATATTCTGTAGCTTTATACCAGAATGTTTTAATGCGCCTTTTATACTTGAGACGTATCCTGTTTAACAAAATTTATTTACACTCACAACACACCCACACACACACACACACATACACACACACACACACACATATATATATATATATATATATATATATATATATATATATATATATATATATATATATATACATTAATGAGCGAACCCCGATGGATTTGGGATAAAGGGAAAATGAAAGGATGGTTAGATCTGAGATGTCCTGTAGCTTTTTAAAGTTCTCGTCGTTTCGGAAGCTTTATTTTATCATTTGCAATCAATATGACTGACCTATGAATAAATGTTTCTCATTTGACCATTTTATAACTAAAAAACAACAGAGAAGATTCCAACAAACAACGTTTTGAGATGGATTTAGATAGGGAGTGTGTGTGTGTGTGTGTGTGTGTATTTGTGTCAGTCTAAACCACTGTGAGGGATGTTTGAAGATTCTCGCTGAGTTTTGCAATATTTACAAATGAATTGCATACAGATGGGTTTGGGATGTTACGAGTGATACATTTTTTGAAGACAAAAGAAAAAACATACATTTTCTTATGAATTTTGTTTTGGAGGTACGCTCTTTAAGGAAAACTTTCACATTATCGTATACGATATATATATATATATATATATATATATATATATATATATATAATATATATATATATATATATATATATATATATATATATATATATATATATATATATATGTATATATATATATATATATATATATATATATATATATATATATATATATATATATATATATATTTATTAGTCATATTCAAAACTAATTTCTGCTTTCTCAATCAGTGCAACTGCTAAAATTAATTAGGATAATATGAAACCTTTGATATTTACGACACCTGTAGAACATATATTTTCATTAACTTTCGAATTGAGAAGAAAGGTATTTGGTATTTATACTACATGATCATGTATGTTTAATGCACTGGAAATGTTTCACAGATATATTGCATATGCAAATTTTATTACTTAGCACTACAACTAATCAAAATATACGAAGCGAGGCCTGTGCAGTACTGCAATTTATTCCGCTAAAATTTATACATTCTAATTGGGAATTCTTTGCTCTCAATAGTAATTATTCAAATAAAATTATTTTTATATTTATATTTACTGGGATTAATATTCTGAGCGTTCTGTGAATTTTTTTTTTTTTATTTCCAGTCTAGTTTCGTTTTTTTAAATAACATTATAAGAGTAAATCCAGGACAAATTCCAGCCTAATCTGTAGCTGGCTATGCTAAACTCTCGCCGATGAAGCCAGTAAAGAGATACGCGACGAGATATATCTTTGAAAATGTGTCGACAAACATCACTTAAAAAAAAAAAATAAATAAAAAATCGTTCGCTCTAAAGTCTCCAACACTCAGAATCAGAAATACGCCAAGGTAAATGATAAAACGACGAGATGTGATATGTTCATTCAGGCGAAAGAAAAATGGAATGAGATAGTAAGCCCGATACCAAGTATCGCATCATTTTTGCTTTTCGCTTACGACAGATAAGCGAGTGCTTTTGGAAACATACATACACAAATATCAAGCCGCGAATATCGTTTTATATCCAATTCCTTATATCTTGAGAATAACTTACACCCAAGGGGAATTATAACTGGTAAATGCCTGTCCATTATACTTCACCTTCTACTTTCTGTGTAAATTATAGTAATTTTATATTAAACGATATTTGCGGCTTCATATTTGTGAACATGAAAAAGTTACGGTTGTATACGACAAAAAGTTAATGAAATAGCAAGCACCAAAAGTAAGTACGATAATAATTCAACAGCTGTTCCTTGAGATAATTAAAGCTTATACCTCACTATAATCAAACCAAAATTTTGATTAACTATACCATCTAAGTAATTAATAATGAACAATAAACACGGTTTGGATGGAGATATTTGTTACAATTAACTCGTCTAAGACGCCGGAAAATAAGTCCTCAAAGCCAAACGTACGTAGTATCAATTATCTTCGGATTTTTCGCAACGAACCCTCATTATAACATGACCTGATTTTCAGGCGAATTGAGGAGGAGGAGGAGGAAGATAACATGTAATTAATGACTCTCCGTCCTTTGATAAAGAGAATGCATAGCTTCGATGTGGAGAAGGAGGAGGAGGAGGATTAGATCGTATCGAGACATAAAAAGATACTAGAGAGGAATGGAATGAAACGCTGCTGCTCAATGGGTAAAAATATGATGGCTGAAGTTGACTCTCGTTGAATTAGATAACTTGGGAAGTTTAATTAGTTTGAGAAGCAGCTGCATAATGAGAGGGGTTTGGGATCTTCCGATGGAATCTTTGACTCCTTGAAGTGCCGTGATATATGCACAGTCTCGAAGTTATGGAAGCTATATATCCAGAATAATAACAACATTTTGGGAACAGCAATATTTGGTGCAACTGAAGCGTTAAACAAAATCTCAATTCTGAAAAGTGTGGTCGAATAATGAAACATTTCTTTGAAAGTGAAATTCAAATGCACATTCTTACTAACAAAATTTCCGCATCGTTGAATTCCATGAACATTTGTTAGGCATATCTCCATCCAGAGGGAAACACGAGGCCTTATGGCTTAATGCATGGCTTGTGATAAAATGCCAGTATTTACGCACAATAGCCACGCTCACAACACAACTATTTTTAACAAAAGCGACAAGAAGAGCGTTGGGAGATTTGTCGCTCCAACCCGGTCTCTGCTGGATGGTAATCGGTCTGCTACAATGTATATGTTTATTAGGAAATTACAGCTACACATTATATAATGAAATCAGTACACTTATGTAAATATGAAATACATCACACATATATGTATATGAAAATAGCTACACATACTATATGAAATACAGCTACAATATATATGTTATATGAAACTTCAGCCTTAAATATAAATGGTATTATGAAATACAGGCTACAATTATATGTATTGAATAACAGTCAATTATATGTTATGAAATACAGCAATTAATATGTATATGAAATACAGCTACACAGATATGTATATGAAATACAGCATGAATGGAAGGAATGAAGGGGGGAATGAGAGACGATGCGAATAATATATACATTTTAGTCACGAAAAAGAGAACCCAGGCTACGTCGCAGAGGCTGGCTGAAATGAGTCGTCATGTTATTTCTATCAAATTTAGCTCATATCTATGTTTAATTTATTGCAACACCCTAACATTAAGTGCACATAAACAATGGT
>NC_061094.1:46568022-46573022 GCF_015104395.2 Macrobrachium nipponense
GGTGTGTCACAGAATATGGAAACAAAGCGGAGACCTAATGAAGATATAGGTCAGTTAACCTCTTTCCTGGAAGTTACAGAAAAGGAGTAAAAAAAAAAATGTTTAGATCACTTGTTTGGTGTTGTATGAAGAGTCAGTAGGGACGAAAGATAAGAATATACGAGCAGAAACGAGGCAAAAAATCTAGGGGAGTGAAAAGAAGGATTAGAATATTTTGAGATAATTCTATCAAGAGAATAAAGGAAAATAGGCGGTTGGGAAACGAGTACAACCGAGACTGCTCAGGGGGAAGGAATGAAGGGACCTCGAGATTGACTATAAAGGTTACAGTCACGAGGAAACGAAATAATGTGCAATATATACATAGAAAGTAATGCTAATAATGCTGAAAGTAATTCTCCTCAATATGTAGAATAAACTGCAACAAAAATGATACGGAATTAATCAATTTCACTGCAACTATACTCGGTTTTTTACCATCTGTCCACCCGCCTGTGGTGGTTGCGTATGGTAACACTGCGTCCCGGGCTTTAGATAGTGACATTCAGCTTGCATTCATCGATTATAATAATATCCTATTTCAATATTAACGGTGTAATTCGCATACAGTAAATTATTAAAACACTTTTCAGTTGCCAAATGTACACCCAGATATCCTTTTATTTACCTAAAACTTACACATAGCGTAACTATCTAAAGCCCGGGACGCAGTGTTACCATACAAAAACACCACAGGCGGATGGACAGATGAAAAAAAAAACAAAAAAAGAGTATAGTCATTCCATTAGTCTAATAATACTAAATAAATTACAATTTGAGCACAGAGAGCAGAGAGAGAGAGAGAGAGAGAGAGAGAGAGAGAGAGAGAGACGTTGAGCCACCGAAGGACGTTCTGGCCAGATGTGTGAAGAGCCTGATGTTTATGAAGGTTTCTCAAGCGGCTCATTAATTTTATTTTGCTACTAAGGATGGAAGTGGCAGTGACGGATTGTTTTTTTCTCAGGAGACGCCGCGGCCATTAGGGAAAACACCTCATCGGTGCTAGCTAGCTAGGAGGTCAATGAAAGAAGCGGTATATTCTTAAACGTAAAATAGATATAAAACTGAAAATATATTATTATTATTATTATTATTATTATTATTATTATTATTATTATTACTATTATTATTATTATTATTATTATTATTATTATATTATTATTATTATTATTATTATTATTATTATTTTAGTAGGGAAGGGTTCGAAAGCTTTCTGTAAAGTCTTCAAAATTATACACGGAATTTTTACACTTTGTATTATTGTGACCCTTTAGAACATTATTATTATTTATTATCATTATTCAGAAGATGAACCCTATTATATGGAAGAAGGTCGCAGGAGCCATTGACTTGAAATTCAAGCTTCCAAAGAATATGGTGTTCATTAGGAAGAAGTAGGAAGGAGGTAAAGGGAATTGCAAAAAAGAAATGAATAAACAAATAATGAGAAAAAAAAAAAAACAGATCTCACTTATTAAAAAGAAAAATAAATAAATTAATCAATTTATAGATAAAAATATATCAAAATGCAAAGAGAATAGTGTTATGTTAGTAATGCACACGGTATGTGAGCTAATTTTCAAGGAGGTTTTTTTCATACAAAAGCCAGGGGCATAAAAAAACATAAATAAAAAAGCATAACCGTAAACCTTCATCCGATGTCTGCGTAAGTAGGCACTCTCTTTCGAGACGGACGATGACTTGGCTGGCGCTTCTGACACTCCTATTTCCGAGAAAAGGAGGGGGGCGGGAATTTTTAAGGCCTTCGTCGCTTTACAGAACTGGCTATATGCGATACATCAAAGCCTTATTTCTCTAAAGTCGTTTTCCGGTCCACGAGTCGTTGAATTTTTCTTTTTTTTTCTTTTTTTTTTGTCAGAAGTGACAAGATTCCCTCCTTTTATACGTCCCAGATATCTTTCAAGCGGTAGTGAGGATATAGAATGATTTCATAAGACGCTTCACAGACACACACAGAGAGAGAGAGAGAGAGCCGGAGAGAGAGAGAGAGAGATTGAGAGAGAGAGAGAGAGAGAGGAACTCAGAAGTGAAGGCCATATTTTCCTCTACCTACCGCATTCAAAAGATTAATCTCTCGTCAGTGATTACTTCTTTCCCCTCCCTTCGCCTTTTTTGAGCGACCAAAACATCATATTATGGGAATTAAAGGAATATATTAGTCCCGAGAGTCCATGCGGCTTATGATGAGGGACTTTGCCCGTATCCACTTCTTATAATATGTTCTCGAACATCTCTTAGTATGTACACGAACGCGCACGTACGCACACACACACACACACACACACACACCACACACATATATATATATATATATATATATATATATATATATATATATATATATATATATATATATGTATAACTGAATCACGAAAGTTCGGAACGTGATAAATCCATAAATAAAGGTATAAGCCACGAGGGAAAATAAACAACGTTGTTTCCCGTAAGATCTTTCGACGTTCAGTGTGTGTATATGTATATATATATATATATATATATATATATATATATATATATATATATATATATATATATATATAAGGGAGAAGTTATTCATTACATCTTAGATACTTGAGGCGTTCAGATGTCTCTCTCTCTCTCTCTCTCTCTCTCTCTCTCTCTCTCTCTCTCTCTCTCTCTCTCTCCCATCGCATAGCACTTTTGATTTTAAGTAACGTAACGATTTCGTACTTATTGAATGGTCACTCGTAACTTGTAAATTTCAGATTTGATATTTCTTAGAGTTTATTTAGTGATATTTAGTGTTTTTTTTTTGTGGAATATGAACAAACATTGTTGTGTAACGGCGCCTGGTTTTGTGAAAGTGTGAAACAAGCCTGCAGCAAAGAAAGAAATTGGTATACCAAGATGGTAAAGTGTGTATATTTTTATTAGTTGTAACTAATAACCAATAGGAACAGTGGTTAGGTAAAAACTAATAACTGATGGTTACAAAGGTTCGGTAAAAACTAATATCTGATGGGTTATGATGGTTTTGAGTGAAAAGATTTACACTTTTACACATTGCAAATTTTTGTTATGTGTTTATTCATTTGAATGTGATTTTTATGTTTTGTGCATTTGTCCATTTTCTTATTGAAGTATGCCTTTTTATTTTATATTCTGTGTGATTAATACTTTTTGAAATTTTGGTATTTTCCACATTTTTCTGTATTTTCATTTGCATTCGCAATTTGATTAACATAGTGATTTTTCATTGCTTATCTGGCTACTTTCCCCCCAAGTATTAATGGTGCCCAGACCCGGGAAAACAGATTTCATTATCACTCTAGTATATACTGGGGATGTTAGGGATATATTTTGTTAGGAGAGTGACCATATAGTTTGTTTTGCATTTATTGTATTGAATTGTAAGTTAATAACTTAGAGGAAAATGGCTCAGTTCAAGGTTCAGGAATTTTTAGCAGCCCCTTCCATCCAAGTGTTATCTGAAACCACTCTGACTAAGGCACAGTGGAGTGCTTTAACAGTGGCATGTGATGGTTATGTGTCTACTAGTATGGTAAAGGCACAAATAAAATGTATTGCTATGGAATCATTGATAAACTGGTAGAATAACTGATGAAGATGAGTTAGAATTGGCTCAAAAGTTGTTGAATGTAGCACGTGCTGATCTCATAAATAAGCAAGCAGAAAAGAAAGAGAAAAGTGATGCAGTTAGAGCTTAGATGCATGAAGCAGAAGAGAATTTGATGAAGCTAAAAATGCCAGATATTTGGCCACTTCGTCACAATATATATATATATTTCTGTTTCTGTCTTCCCCAATGACTGATTTTAATCAAGATAAAATCTATTGAAGGATGAGACAATATGATCTATTTTACTTTTCCTTATTTCCCCCTTTAATTACCAAAGATTTAACTTTTGCTTCAAAATATCACATCAGACAACTTTGATTCTTCATTCTTATGTGTTCCTTCCCGAAAGTTCTCCCTCACCGTTTCGCATTTCTTTCTTGCTGCTTTATCTTCAGCGCCATCCACCTTCTCCATGACATTTTAATTTCCCTCTTATTAAAATCTTATTTCAAGTTTATTCAGATAACATATTTTTTTAGTGTTCTGTAAAAAAAAGAAAAAAGAATGGCTATTTGTCTGTCCGTCCGCACTTTTTCTGTCCACCCTCAGATCTCAAAAAATACTGAGGCTAGAGGGCTACAGATTGGTTTGATCATCCACCCTCCAATCATCAAACGTACCAAATTGCAACCCTCTACCCTCAGTATTTTTTTTTCATGGTTAAAGTTATCCATGATCGTACGTCTGCAACCGATATACCTGCCAACAACACTTCCACTTCATATTTCGGTTCCCGATTTTTATCTCTAAAGCTAAAGATTTATATTATCAAGCTTATGTTTCATAGTAAATTCGCATCTCTGTGAAAGCATCGTTCGAAGATACTACTTTCCACATTCTTGCCAGATGGCAAGAAACATTTCTACCTTACTGAGACAAGGCAAGTCAGAAATCCATATAACTATAACAGAAACAGGCTAGGTCACTGAAAATCTATTCCTAAATAACCTTAAAAATATACAATGAACAAGTTGCTCGTTCATTTTGCGTTTAAAATAACAACGAAAATTTTTTGGCAACATTGGAAAGCAGATGTAGCTGACTGTTACACAGACACACAGACACACAGGGAGAGAGAGAGAGAGAGAGAGAGAGAGAGAGGGGGGGGGGGAGGATTTCTGGAGCTGGAGTTCATGTGTGATCACGTTCAGTCCCGTGTTATAAAAAAAATTTTTGGTAATGCGCTGCTTGTTTATTCGCCTATTATCGGTTGGACTTTTCTGCCCTATCTCCTTTCTGTTTTATGGTTTCTTGTGTATCCAAGATTATCATAATATATGGTAGTAAGATACGTACGTGTTTTGTGTGTGTGTGTGTGTATATATATATATATATATAT
>NC_061094.1:46583022-46590522 GCF_015104395.2 Macrobrachium nipponense
TCATATGCTTTCTTGGTACGCGGTTGTTTAAAAATATTATCTTAGGCTTCAACTACGCATGTAATAAAAAAGAAAAGTAGGGTGGGAAAGGCATGAAATGGAAGTTAATTCAATTTCGAAACAGATTATATGTACATACAAACTGACATTTTAAAAGCGACTTAGCGCTATTTCTAATTAGTTGTTTAAAAGCATCGACGTTTAATATTTAAAAAAAGATATTATTTAGGTATTTTCTTTATAATCGAAGAGAATTCAACACAATGTATATCATAATAATCAGAAATATATTTGAAACGTTTGTTCCTACAACATTATGTTAAAACGAAGTTTTGTGTTTATATTTTTGCATTTCAACGAACAATCCATTCCAAACAAAAGACTAAAAAGAGAAATTAACAATCTTGGTCTTTGCACAGATGCAATATTTCCGAACCATTCCTGATACAATTTTTTTTTTTTTTTTTTTTACTTTTTGCTTGTTGATCTCAATATTCAACAAAGCTCTCTGGGGAGATCGTTTTCTGTACCAACAAAGAAAAGGCTGAGCCTTAGAGCTGGTCAACGAACTTCCTTTTTTTTTTCTTTTTTTTTTTCTTTACCTGTTTCTTTTTCATGACGTTTTGTAGACCGATATAGAGGCGTGGACGGGGATGTCTGCAGGAAATCTAATCCAGTTACATAAATGCACGCAATATATATATATATATATATATATATATATATATATATATATATATATATATATATATATATATATATATATAATATATGATTATATATGTACATTAAGCAACAACTGTTATAAATCCAATTCGCTTTACCCCGGTGATGTAAGAAAAAATGAACAAACAAGCACACACCCACACAGACGCACACACAGATACATACATACATATATATATATATATATATATATATATATATATATATATATATATATATATATATATATATATATGTATGTGTGTGTCTGTGTGGGTGTGTACTTGTGTGTTCAATTTTCTTACATCACCGGGGTAAAGGGATTGGATTGGTTTTAAATAACGTTTGTTGCTTAATGTATACATATATATCATATAATATATACACACAATACTGCCTTGCAATTGTATGTCGTAATCAGTAAATCTTGCTCCCATTTGACAAGGATACTGAGATACATTCCATCAGAGAACAGATTGGACGTCTTGATACAGGCAATCTAAGGCCATCTGCGCCCCTTTGGGACCTGGCATATACTGTACAGAATTTATGCTCGTAGTTTTTTTTTACTTATTCTTTAGCCATCCTTAAAACAAACAAACCGTTTTCCTTTCCTTACCCAATTATACTACTATGATTATTATTACCCTGATAATAACAATAATAATATAAATAGAAATGAGGTAATCTATGGCTTTTCAGTCATTACAATGAAGTTATTCTGCTTGTTGGATTAATGACGATTAATGAAGCAGTACTGATAACACATTTCATTCGAACTGTCATAGCATCATGCGAACTGCCTTAATGAAGACTGATATGCCTATCATGCAAGTATTATTATTATTATCATTTAAAAGGGGAAACCGTACAGATTCCAGAAGCTATCCTTAAAGTTTTGAATTTGAATGTATGTACATTTACATAACTGTGGATTTTGTTTCTCCGTTTATTCTTTAATTATTATTATTTTTTTATTTATTTATTTTTTTTTTTTTTGCTCCTATCACAGTCCTCTTATTCGACTGGGTGGTATTTATAGTGTCGGGTTCCGGGTTGCATCCTGCCTCCTTAGGAGTCCATCACTTTTCTTACTATGTGATTATTATTATTATTATTATTATTATTATTATTATTATTATTATTATTATTATTATTATTATGCAGATGCATCTTAGCTCCCTCGAACAACGAACGTGGGAAAATGAAAGCGCCGGATAAACTGCAATATTCCCAAGGAACTGCGATGGTGTTTCCCTCTGGGATTAAGGAGGGCGTGACTATCACAAGTTATTTTTGTAGGAAGAAACCCCACCAAGCAAACACTTTACTACACTCCAGCAAGATGTTTTCCTATTCTGTAAAAACACTTTTCATGCTTATGCATAATGGGTCTCTTCTTCTAGTTTTTTGTTCGTATGTCGAGATTGTTCCTCTTTTACCTTTATATTTGCTCAGTAGGTTTTCTCTTCAAGTATCGCTATTTTCGTTATCATACGGCACAAAATGTACATGATATATTTTACAAAACCAAACCACAAACAAAGATTTTCTAAAGTGGAGAAACCCTAAAGCTTTTTGAAACAGATGACGAAAACCACTTTTGAAATCGTGATACTAGGGATTGTAATATTACTTTGTAATTTCTCTTTTAATTAAAGGTGTTTAGGTTAGAATTATTCTCAGTCTGAACAAGCTCCATCAATTTTTAGAAATATCTTCATGGGATGGCAAGTTTAAGCCAAGTTATTTCAGCGTATATGGTTACCTATATCAAAGCTCGAAAAAACCTTTTGTCTTTTTTTTTTTTTTTTTTTTTCAATATCATGCCATATAGTGATTTTTTTTTTATCTTACTCATGCAAATATGAAAAGTTTTAAAAAAAAAAAATCAAATGTTATGATGACATAGCGAATATTTTTTTCTCTACAGACTTGTTTCTACTGATGAGTATTTTCCCATTGAATGATGTATGCTGCCAAAGGGGGATTATTTTGCTTTCGTCCCTTTTACTCTGGATTAACTATTTTCTCTTGCTTCCAGTATAAATTGATATACATTTGATTAATTTCTCATTTAGCTTGTAAGCATAAACGCGTATAATCAAACATCAAATATGATCTCTGCACTACGACTGCATTAATTTTCAATGTTCAGACAATGAATAATAAATATCTTTTGTTTATAAATAGACCACTTGTTAACATGAGTCTTTACAAGTGATAAATAATACCACCAGCAAATTGCAATATCTGGGTCATCGTTTAAAAGAAACTAGATTTTTTAAATCCCTTCCATCCCATAATTACTTTAAGACTTTTATAATGAAAATTTTCGAAAAGGAATGATACAATACACGTTTGTGCGTCTGACTAGGTGTACTTAGCCGGCAGGGTTGCCAATAATACTGTTCAAACATTTCCTTGATTTATCGTATTAATACCTAATTATAAAAGCATTTTTTTTTTTGCCATAACGTTTTCCTTTCGAAAATAAATCATTCAGATCTTTTCTCTTGCATCCCCGTATTATCAAGAATATGAGGTAAGAGATGCAGGAAAATAGTATTTTAGAGAAATGACTTCCTCGCAGAGAGCATCCTAAAATGATCTTACATATGTGAAAGAAATTAAAGAGTACTGACATTATGGGATGATTGGATGCACATAATTTTAGAGAAATCTTTTGTATCTGTATTAGCAAGAGAAGGTAACAGATGCAGGAAAGATAACTTTATAGGAAATACTTACATCGCGGAAGATATCCTAAAACTAACATACATATGTGTAAGGATTAAAAAGTACTGACTCGAGCGGTTTGCCTGAGGTGTGCATAGGAAATCTCTTCTCTTGCAGTTCTGCTTTGTCTCGGAAAGTAACTGATGTAGGAAACGGTTTCTCTTAAAGCAAATGGTTTCAGCTGCAGAGAATATCCTAAAAGTATCTTACATATGTGTGATAAACTAAAAAATACAGATTATTAGTGGTGGTCTATGAGTAAATGTTGATGGTCCGCAGAAAAATTGGGACAATATTTTAAATGTTTATATGTTGTCTTAATCTTCCTCAGGTAACCCTGATACAAATTGCACAGGAGACAGAGCCCAGGGTTGTCAATTTAACATTTTTTAAGCTCGATTTAGCATTTTAGGGCAATCTAGGCATTAAAAATTGTTTGGATCCAGCATTTAGCAGAATAAAAAAAACAGCATTAAATTACTAACAGCATTAATAATTATAATAAATTCAACATTACAAACTATGAATTTATCCTAATGTAGTATGCATCCAAATGCAGTTACCTTTTTTTTTAAATTAATATGAGTGGTCCCGGGACTTAAAACTTAAAATTATACATTTAGTGATCTATGAAATTCGAAAGGTTGGCGACCGCTGTACTAAAGGGTATATTTCTTTAAAGAACACTGTCGCATAAAGGATATGTATTGCTGCTGCTCTGCGCATCAGGGGGGGGGGGGGGGGGGATATATCGATAAAATAATTAATGTATTACCATACCTTAGAAAATAGGTTATGGGCTGTTCCAAGCACGGCCGGCACAAGGCAGCTTCATCTAGAATAACATCTATAATACATAATTATCTGATGTCAAAGACTTATGCAAAGAATGTTATCAGTTCGACCTAAGATAAGCTACCATTTATTTAGTCTCTCTTCTTTCTGCATTTCCCTTTACTTCCTCTTACTTCTTCCTAATGAACACCATAATCTTTAGAAGCTGTTCCATATGAATAGGTTTTCATCTACTGAATAATAATAATAATAATAATAATAATAATAATAATAATAATAATAATAATAATAATAATAATAATAATAATCGTTGGACATGACAATAACTAATCATGTAGGGAGCTCCTTTGTCTTATACCGCCGACACCTTTTTAAGCTAGGAGGGGCCTAATGGACGTGCCAGGTCCTAAGAAGGATTCCAAGTGGATCCTTTTAAGTTTTCGCTCCTATTAAAGTGTATGGGTAAAAATATGAAGAAAAAATGAAAAGCTTCGTAGCCATTAAATGGTTCCGAGGGAGAGGAATTCAGACGTGATGATGGTAATGGGTGCCTTCAAAAGATGGTGCCCAGACGGGTATAAGAAAGAATGATATAGCTTCGGCGGGCATCTGATGCATAAGGAAGAGAAGAAGATAAAGAAGTAGAAGATAAAAAAGATAAAAAAAGTAGAAGAAGAAACGCTTAGAAAGACAGGATCAGTTCCTATAATTAGACACTTCAGAAAAAACATCTACACCTGTCTCAGCATTTTAGTTTTGCTTAAGCTGTTCATCATTTGCAAAGATACTGAACAGACAAAATTACCTGTATCAAGTGTCCTGGTAAATCTCGAAAAAAGAAAACAGTCCTTGCTTTCGCTGAACAGCGTAAATTTTATCACTTTTTTTGGCGACTTACGCGATTTTGTGGGGCTTTGTCACTTTCGTAGTGTTGCAAGTATCGAAGCCCGTAGGCGTTTCAATCTTCCGAATTGTAATCAGTTTCAGGGTGAATAATAATAACTAATGAACTAATAATTAATAATAATAATAATAATAAATAATAATAATAATAATCTGAAAACCAGTGAAGAGTGGCTAAAGAGTGCATGGGAAGGACTAATAAAAGTAGACGAAGACCCAGAAATGTACAGAAACAAGAGAATGACAGACAGAACAGAGGACCTGGCACAACAAACCAATGCACGGACAATACATGAGACAGACTGAAGAACTAGCCAGCGATGACACATGGCAATGGCTACAGAGGAGAGCTAAAGAAGGAAACTGAAGGAATGATAAACAGCGCACAAGATCAGGCCCTAACAACCAGATATGTTCAAAGAACGATAGACGGAAATAACATCTCTCCATATGAGGAAGTGCAATACGAAAAATGGAACCATAAACCACATAGCAATGCGAATGGCCGGCACTTGCACAGAACCAGTACAAAAAGAGGAATGATTCAGTGGCAAAAGCCCTCCACTGGAGACTGTGTAAGAAAATACATCAGCTACCTTGCAGTAATGAGTGGTACGAGCACCAACCTGAGGGAGTGATAGAAAACGATCACGCAAAGATCCTCTGGGACTATGGCATCAGAACGGATAGGGTGATACGTGCAAACAGACCAGACGTGACGTTGATTGACAAGTCAAGAAGAAAGTATCATCATTGATGTCGCAATATATATATATATATATATATATATATATATATATATATATATATATTCAAAATTTTCATTTATAAAGTAATGCAATGGTTTTAGAATAATTCATTGACGCATTAAATATATATATATATATATTATATATATATTAGTAGTATATATATATATATATAGTATATATATACATATGTATATATACATATATATATACATATGTATTTATTTATGGATATATATATCTTATAGATATATATATATATATATATATATACTATATATATAGTATATATATATTATGTATATATATATATATATATTAACATATATATATATATATATATATATATATATATATATATATATATATATATATATATATTATATATACTGGATGTTTCAAAATCTTTTATGAATTTTCTGTTGTTTAAAACTATTAGTTTTTAAAACAGTATTTGTAAGCAACTTTCCGGATGCTGTTTCGTGATAAACTCTGTGAATTCTCGTGCGAAATGTAAACGAAAAAAACATATTCCATTTTGGTAAGTTTAATATGAAGGATTAGAGATGAAATATTTTGCATCATTAGTAAGGGGATTTTTAATAGCAGACCTAAATAAACGGATAATAAACAACAATGGTTCTTATTGATTACACTAATTTTCAACAACATTTATAACAAAGATGATGAGAGATGAGGTTATGATAGCGATAGTAATATTACTGCAGTAAAAATAAGAAACTATCATAATTATCGACTACGGTAACTAAGAATTACATTTTGATAAGCATTTATTTACTGACCGTCTGCTTCGCATTTACGTCTTACCTAGATATTAATATCCTCGGTCAGGGAAAAATCTTATGAGACCAAAAAATTACGTCAAGGGTTTTAAAGGCGCTTATTTTCGATGAAACCTTTATTGAAGCCAATTATACAAGTATTACACCTTACTTTTCATTTGAATTTCATATCTTCTAAAACAGACATGACATGCTTAACACTCAAGGCCACACACCAGTCAGAACTAGGGAAACCAGCTCTCTCTCTCTCTCTCTCTCTCTCTCTCGTGGGAACAGAATCGGCGTTAGAGGGTTGTAAGGATGGGGGGGGGGGGGGGGGGCTGGTGGTGCAAGGGCGAGCATTGTTAAGAGGCCATAGTGGGTGTCAATTGAGCTTGGTGCATCTATTGTCTCGAAATCTGAGCGTCAGTTCAGTACTCGGTCTTGCATCGCAACAATCGCTTCCTTTCCCTCTGTAAATTTACCGAAATGATGGTGGGGGGGTTGGGGGGGTTGGGGGGGCGGGGGGATTCTAGACCTCGGATTAGTTCGTCCGTCGCAAATGCAATATTAGTGGTAAACACCATACCATGCAAATTCGTTATTGCAATGAAGTTCATAATTGAAGAGAACAATTACGAGCTATTCTGATTAAGCCCTCAAATAGGAATTGAGAAGCAGACATCAAGGGATCACATTTCACTCTTCTTTAATCGATTGCACGTCTTTTGCAGCCATATTTACGTATTTGCAGTAACTACTGATCAAAGTCTGATCCATGATTTTCGTTTAACAGAGATGACTTAAAAAGCCATCCAAAGATTATG
>NC_061094.1:46595522-46598022 GCF_015104395.2 Macrobrachium nipponense
CACTTCTCTGTTCTTTTTACAACATATCTCAGCTACTCACCAAATATTTATGCAAAAATGTTTGACGCGATCTTTTTCCTTCCACACTGCGTGGTTGACACTAAAGAGCAAAGTTCTTATCAGCCCAAGTTTTATGCGGTGGAAAAAAAGTGTTTAAGGTAAAAGCGAGTAGATATTTTGACCCCTATGTTTTTATTATTTTTTTTCTCTCTTTTTTGCACTGTACCTAGACGGAACCTGAATCATCATTCGTTTTAAGGATATGTATTATCAGTTTTCATACATGATTTTTGTACCAGACAAATTACGTATTCATAAAAGAAAAAACATTTTTATAGCAAATAACTCAAAGGCGTCGTATGTATTAGACAATGTTTTACGGATGGAACTATGATTTATTAGTTCTCAAAATATTAACATTCTGACAATTCAGCTGGAAAATACGTCATATAAATTGCAAAAATTACGGACTTAACGTTAAATCATCGATATTTTTAATTTCAAACAATAGATATAACATTTTCGCGAAATTAATTCAAGGCAATTCGCAGTCATGATCAGACTGAACAGATAGCCTTTACAAACTAAAATGAATTAATTTGATGTAAAACAAAACCAAATCCTATGTCACAATTTTGTTTATCGTATCTTATGACTTTTTCCTATTCATTCAGTTTTCCTGTTGGTTGATATGTACATCATTATCAGACATCAAAAGATTTTAGAAATTCCATTAAAATTTTGAAATATTACCTCATATTCTCTTCTGCGGAGATAATTTCAGAATACTACACTTGACACGGAAACAGATTTGTAAGTTTTCCTTGTCATTCACTCGTTGAATATTGTACTCTTATTTCCGCCGATTTCCCTACCCATATACATTTGCATTATTTCTCCTCTAATCCACCCGGCTTCTCTTTGGCTTCTATTTCGGATGTAAAATAATTATCCTTTGACATCAGTAGTTGGGGCCAGACTGAATCCAGCATCAAACATTTGTCATGATAATTCCCTTATTAGACTTATGTACTTTAATACATTTAGAAATAAAACCAGGTTTGTTAGTGCAGGTACGTCGCTTCGAAAATAATCATTATGAAATGTGTTACGTTGATGAATGAGATACAAAATACAGAGAATTCTGAGCGGGCTATTTTATCAGTTAATTTCAAAAGGCCGACATAAGTAAGCTAAAAAATAACATACGATTTTCGCTTACTCGGGGAGTAAGTCTACAAACTACTTTGTTGTAGTTGTTGTTGCTGTTAGGGGTGTAGAAAAGCTTAAAAGTTCTGAGAAATTGTTTGCCCACGTTGTGTTAGCGATACAGAATTTTAGGATATGATATTTACGATTTATTTATTGGAATGAAAATGAAAAATAAAAAAAAAAAACATGTGAGTGTAAAAGAGTATAAAAAATTATTCTAATAAAATATAATGTTTTTTTTTTTTTTTATTTTTTTTTTTCATTTTCGTGATGAAACACGTTTTATCAGACCGTAGATTTTAGCACGCGCCTCGAGTAAGCTGGAGGTCGGAACACACGTTGTTGGAAACCCAACTACCCATCTGTTCAACATCGCGTACATCCCCTTCTTTAGAATATGGTCTAGTTCATCTGCTTCTGAATTCTTTTCTATCCTCTTCCAGGAACAAACTATAGAAGCAACTGTCGAATATCTCAAGCCTTTGCACAGACGGTGCTTAAGTGCTGCTCGAATAGTTGCAAAAGAGGGTAAACAAGATCTTCCCGAGACACCGAACCTGCAAATCCATAGGTTTATTCCCTAGACGTGGAGACATTCAAAAAATGCAAGCCTTCCTGAATCTTCGCCAATTTCTACTCCTTTCCTCCCTCCGGAAAGGATTCATAAATCCTCTCGGCGACAGACGCATCACGCCTTAAAAATCCTTTCCAATATGCAGTTTTTGCTCCGGGGCTCAATTATTTTTTTTACTGTACGTTGCTGCAAATTGCTCGCCTGGGTAGACTGCCGCGCATATGCTAATTTCCCGTCAAAAAATGTTGTTTGCGAGTTAATGGGTATTGAATCCGAACGGAAAAATAAATGATGGTTTGATTTTCTGCAGTCAACGGATTTTGAAGTACAATTTTTCAGACGAGAAAGACGAAGTATCACGAAAATATTCAAGAAAATAAAAAAATAAATAAAAAAGCATGATGTCCAACATTGCAGAGCAAAGATTAATTTTTTGGGTTACAGTGATGTGAACTTCATCAAGGCGAAAAAAAATGGTTAAAGTTCATCAGGGGAAAAACGCCTGTACAAGAAAGATCGTGAGTCATGGAAATAAATAAGAAATGGCGGTATATCGAAGACCTTCGTGAGAAAAAAATTTAAAACTAAATAAAGAAACTGATGGAAAAATAAAAAAAATGACATTATTAACATTGGTCAATGAGGTTAATTCTCGTCATCTTAAAACAAGTTTTTAAACATTTTAATTGAGTTTAGCGCTGAAGTAATGACAAT
>NC_061094.1:46603022-46605522 GCF_015104395.2 Macrobrachium nipponense
CCACGACCAATTGCTTGATTCTGAAGCTATCTTTGATACTCTATTACTTGCATGACAAAGTAAAGAACACTATTATTCTGGAAAGAATGCATTCCAAAGTTTCAGCTGACAGAGGAGACCACTATTGTGTTTTTAAGGTGCATATTCTGAATCGAGAAAATATTATTTATTTAGCTTCTTGGGTCTATACATTAAATTTTTGTTTGGTATATAAATTCTCCTGAGATGTTCAACGGAAATGGACTTGACTAAAAATTACTGGAACATTTCACTGAATTTCCTGGCACTTCACTCATAAATAATTTCATATTTTCTTTTGTGTAAAATTAAGTCGCGTGTCCACAGTACTCAACAGTCTGGTGAAGGGGCAAGAATAGCGCCAGTTACACGTCAATTAAAAGCCCACAAATTAATCGTTAACAAAGTTTGTCTTTTCATGTTCTATATAGGCAGCTGAAATGGTGAATTAACATGAATTAACATGCTGACTCACGGTACCCAGTTCTACTGAAAAGGTTTTTACGTTTATTACAGAGTCCTTTTATTTCTAAAACCCTTCTAATCAGTATCACACCAATGATTTATTAATCCCAGCTTCTGTATCTTGAATATTAAATATATTGATATAAGTAATTTTGTACTGATGCAGTATATCACATATGTCTGACGTCAGAGAATAAATTCAGCTGACCAGTTTATATTCTTTTTGGATTAAATAAGGGATGATTTTGCTGATAGATAGTACTAGTCAATAGGTTAAAGTAAAACGTGGGAGAAAACAAATCAGGTAAATTCCATTTACTCTTCATGAAAGTGATTCTTTCTGTTACGTAAGCCATTTACCAGTGCTGATTAAAGGTGTGTGTGTATGTGCGTGGGTGGGTGTAGTACAACACAAAGACAATTCCAACACAGATGCTGGATGCTTTTATGAACAGCATTCATAAAAGATGTGAAACAGTACAAAGTTATAAATATATGTCTCGTATACTGTTGAATAAAAGAGTGAGAAACTTCAAGTCAGTAAATGTGAAACGAACCGACAAACTCTTTGAGGTGTTTTGACAAAGTACAAAGAACATTGTGTCCCGAGTGGGAGGGGACAGAACACTATAATCTGTTGAACTGACTTTGTTAGGAAGTGTTCAGTCAAAAGGTCTTTATTCATCTTGATTCAAATTCTGGGATGCATGAGAAATGTACTTTTTAGTCTTGAGATGTCAATATACGTACTAGGAGTCTTGCGATGTCAATATACGTACTGTGAGTCTTGGTATATCAATGTACGTACTGTGAGTCTTGAGACGTCAATATACGCACTGTAAGTCTTGTGATGTCAATATATGTACTGCGAGTCTTGGTGTATCAATATACGTACTGTGAGTCTTGCGATGTCAATATACGTACCGTGAGTCTTGAGATGTCAATATACGTACTTTGAGTCGAGATGTCAATATACGTACTGTAAGTCTTGGGATGTCAATATACGTACTGCGAGTCTTGGTATATCAATATACGTACTGTGAGTCTTGCGATGTCAATATACGTACTGTGAGTCTTGTGATGTTAATATACGTACTACTATGAGTCTTGTGATGTCAATATACATACTTTGAGTCTTGAGACGTCAATACGCTTACTGGAAGTCTTGTGATGTCAATATACGTACTGTGAGTCTTGGGATATGAATATACGTACTGAGTCCTGGGATATCAGTATACGGACTGTGAGTCTTGCATCAAAGTCTTTGATGTACTAAATCCTTCCTCATTTTAATCTACTTCGACAGTCTAATGATAAAAAAGAGCAAACGATAATAAGACCTTATGTTGATTTAGAAAAGATACTGTACACATACATAAAATGGATTGCTTCGTAAGATTTCATTACTGTATACGCGATCAACCTTCGCAGAAACCATTCTCTGTGACAAACAATACTATTTTTCATTTCATCTCGCAATAAAGTACCAAACCTGATCTTAAAGGAGATAAATAGGCGGTAAAGGGCAATAAATTCAAGCGGTCCTTTAGAGATTTGAGATATAAAAGCCGGGGCCTGAATAACGATTTAGACAAACAGCTCCTCTTTCATATCACAGACATAACTAGTTACAGTACTCGTCCCATTATTTATTAAATATATACGAAATTTGTTCACTTCCTAACAGCATACTTTGTTTTTAAATTTTACTCCACAATAATTTATAACATAGTCTCTCTCTCTCTCTCTCTCTCTCTCTCTCTCTCTCTCTCTCTCTCTCTCTCTCTCTAGTGCTGTATCATAGATCATGCCTCATAGTAATCTCACATTCCTCTTCGGAGGAGAAATATGAAACGTAACATTAATTCACAATTTGAGGAAAAGTCAGCTTATTTTCCTAGTTTAATGCGGTCACGATCAGTCCTTTAAAGCCTTTTTTTTTCAACGTCAGTTTTTCCTTCCGTTGTGATAATCATGTGATCTCCTCTATCATCACTTCCCCCACCCCGCACCCCAG
>NC_061094.1:46610522-46613022 GCF_015104395.2 Macrobrachium nipponense
CGGTGTCCCATGGTATTGCGACATCAATGAGTGATACTTTCTTCTTGACTTTGTCAATCAACGTCACGTCTGGTCTGTTTGCACGTATCACCCTATCCGTCCTGATACCATAGTCCCAGAGGATCTTTGCGTGATCGTTTTCTATCACTCCTTCAGGTTGGTGCTCTTACCACTTGTTACTGCAAGGTAGCTGATGTTTTTCTGTACAGGCTCCAGTGGAGGGCTTTTGCCACTGAATCATGACTCTTTTTGTACTGGTTCTGTGCAAGTGCCGGGCATTCGCTTGCTATGTGGTTTATGGTTTCATTTTTCGTATTGCACTTCCTACATCTGGGAGAGATGTTATTTCCATCTATCGTTCTTTGAACATATCTGGTTCTTAGGCCTGATCTTGTGCCGCAGTTATCATTCCTTCAGTTTCTTTCTTGAGCTCTCCCCTCAGTAGCCATTGCCATATGTCATCGCTGGCTAGTTCTTTAGTCTGTCTCATGTATTGTCCGTGCATTGGTTTGTTGTGCAAGTCCTCTGTTCTGTCTGTCATTCTCCTGTCTCTGTATATTTCTGGGTCTTCATCTACTTTTATTAGTCCTTCTTCCATGCACTCTTAGCCACTCGTCTTCACTGGTTTTCAGATATTGCCCCAGTGCTCCTGTTCTCGATGTTGACGCAGTCCTCTATACTTGATTTCTCTCCCTTCCTTCCTTTCGTGTTTGTATAGTCTGTCCGTATTTGCTCTTGGTGTGTGCTTTGTGTATTGTCATAGTTTCCTGGTTTTCTGATCTATACTGCGGAGTTCTGCCTTCGTCCATTCCACTATTCCTGCGCAGTATCTGATTACTGGCACTGCCCATGTGTTTAGGTGGCTTTTATCATATTCCGGCGTTGAGTTTTGACTTGAGTATCGCCTTGAGTCTCTGCATATATTCTTTTCCTGATCGTGTCCTTCATCTCTTGGTGTTTTATATCCCCTCCTTCCATTATTCCCAGGTATTTGTATCCTGTCTCATCTATGTGTTTGATGTTGCTCCCATCTGGTAGCTTTATTCCTTCAGTTCCATTACTGCCTTGCCTTTTTGTATGTTGACTAAGGCGCATTTTTCTATTCCAAACTCCATCCTGATGTCCCCAGATACAATCCTTACAGTTTGGATTAGGGTATCTATTTCCTTGATGCTCTTACCATACAGCTTGATGTCGTCCATGAACATCAGATGGTTGATTCTGTTGCCTCTTTTCTTGAGTTGGTACCCGGTATCCATCTTCTGTAGTACTTTTGTCATAGGAATCATGGCTACTACGAAGAGTAGTGGGGACAGTGAGTCGCCCTGGAAGATACCCTCTCCTGATATTAACCTCTGCTAGTCTTATTCCAGAGCTTGTAAGTATTGTATTCCAGCTGCGCATTGTATTTTTGAGGAAGCTGATGGTGTTTTCCTCTGCCCCATATATTTTCAGAGGCATTCTACTAGCCATGTGTGTGGTATCATGTCGAAGGCTTTCTTATAGTCTATCCATGCCATGCTTATTGGTTGGTTTTCCTCCTCCACTGTTCTTCATTAACCATTTTGCCTATCAGGAGCTGGTCTTTTGTGCCCCTACACATCCTTCTGCAGCCTTTCTCTTGGTGGGAGATGGTGTTTGTCTCCTCTAGGTAGTTGTATAGCCTTTCACTGATGATACCTGTTAGTAACTTCCACATTATTGGTAGGCAGGTGATAGGCCTGTAGTTACTGGCTATATTTCCCTTACTCTTGTCTTTTTGTACTAAGGATGTTTCTTCCAGTGGTCATCCATTTTGGGTGCATGGTGATTTGAGATACAATGCTGGAGTTGTTCTGCTATTCGTGGGTGTAGGACCTTGAAGTTTTTGAGCCAGTATCCATGGGACTTCATCGGGACCTGGGGCTTTCCAGTTTGGCATTTTCTTAGTTGGTGTCTGACCGTGTCTGTCGTGATCTTTGTGAATCTTTGTTTTATTCTCCCTGTTTCTTCTTCCTTGACTTCCTGGAGCCATGTTGCATGTTTGTTGTGTGATACCGGATTGCTCCATATGTTTTCCAGAGTCTCTTACTTGGTTCGGCTTCAGGAATTTCTGGGTGGTTGTCTTCCCCTCTTAGTTGGCTGCATAGTCTTTTCTGGTTGGTTCCAAATAGTTTGTTTTCTGTTGGTATCCCTTATTCCTGTTCATGTACCGTTGGATCTTATGTGCTTTGGCCTTAGCCTCTGTTTTACATCTTCTATTGTGTTGTTTAGTCCCCTCTCTTGTACTTTGTATTTCTCGTTGAGTTCCCTCCCTTGTTTTCTGCTTCTTAACCTTTTTTCTGCCATCTTTTTCAGTTTACTCAAGTCAGATCTCATCACCATGATTTGCTTTTCCAGGCGCCTTTTCCAAGGAGGTTGCTTTTTGGTTTCTGTTGGGTTTGGTTGTGCTGGTGGTGTTGGTGTTCGAATCCCATTATTATTATTATTATTATTATTATTATTATTCTTATTATTATTA
>NC_061094.1:46615522-46620799 GCF_015104395.2 Macrobrachium nipponense
ATTGCCGAAACTAAAATCATACTTATTCAATGTACACAAACTAATTAACGTATAAACCCTCTGCTGAGTAATTTCTATGGATAATTCGCTAGCAACATTAAATAATTTATTGTGCATATCATTTTCTTCCTTTGATAATTATCCCGTCTATGGTATACGCTCATAATCATATTTCAATTAACTCTATTTTGGCGACAAGCGAAACTGACAGTACATAGTAGAAAAACACTTCAGTTTAATTGTTGCTGATTTCAAATAATCACTTGAAAACTCTTTATTCCCTAAATTGCAACACGTGTTTTACAGATGTGAGAATGACGGTGCAAAAGGCACAGTTTTTAAGGTTCTCTTACACCGTCGTGCGTGCTTAGAGATCGTGCGTCGTCGGAGTTCTTGTCAGGCGTAGCGTTGTCGCAGGATGAAATTAAATCGCAGCGATGGCAAGTTGCAAGTACTTAATGAGTATGGTGTGTCGTGCTCTAAATGTGGGGCTCGCAGTGGTCTGTACGCTTTTTTTGGAAGTAGGAAGAAGTAAAGAGCACGTACGATCTGTACTTGTGTAGCACACAGTGAGTGAGATAATCGCACGCCTATTGCAAGCAAAGCGTGCGTTTTCAGATTCCGTACTTACGAAGTAAGAGAAACATAAGAAAAAACGTAATGGAGCACGAAAGTGTTAAGCACGACAATCGTGCGTCAAATCGGAGGAACGCACGGGTAATCAAAATAATATAAAAGGGAGCACGAGTCTTTTCATCATTTACCGTTTGGCTTCCAATATGGCACTGCCAAGAAGGATGCGCCATCGACTTCTACAGCTGCTAATCCTAGAGGAGGAAACTAGTACAATAATGATAAAAATATTATTGCTTAAAAATATTACTACTTAGAAAATATTACTTGGAAAAAATATTACTACTTACAAAAATATTACTTGAAAAAAATATTACTACTTAGAAAAATATTGCTACTTATAAAAATATTACTTTGATTATTAAATCATTCAAAATGGGCTATGCTATTTAATCTCCTAATTTACAATTCCTCGCTGGGAGGCCAAACTGAACCACTGAAAATCATAATACAATACCAAGTTTAAGCCAAAAAAAGCCAAGCACTGGGACCTATGAGGTCATTCAGCGATGAGAGGGGAACTGGAAGATTGCAAAAATGGAATACGAAAGGAGGTGTCAGTAAAAGAAATGAAATGGTTTGCAAAGGATTGCGCATTGAAACTCGGTGTAGTATCTACTAAGGTCCTCTCCAACTGACTTCTGAACTGGTGTCAGGCAATGCGTCTTTTATTTCTAGCAGAATAAACGCCTAAATAAATCGGGGAGTGGGGGTTGGGTTCTTTGAGTCGCAATTCTGCGACGTAACTCGATCAATTAATTGTCTTTTTTTATGAATGCACGCTTGCATTGACTTGTGCCTCTGGCTTTTAGGGAGGAAAATCTGAAAATTCAATCACACTTGATTTACTCTCTCTCTCTCCCTACTTTCATCCATTCCTTTCCTCTCAGCAGTAAGGGGGGGGGGGGGGGGCGTTCCTCTTCCGATCTCCTTTCTTCTGTTCCATAATTCTTGGTCTTCTTCCCTTTTCTACTAGCTGCCTTTGTCTTTGGAGGCATTGTGCTCACTGCCGAAGTCGACCTTGAACTGAGAGCAAACTGTTAGAATCAGCTTTGATATAGGCGAGTCACCTTTTAGCACGTACTTTTGACCCACTTTATCGTGCTGGTCACGTGTGTCGTCTTAATGTGAACGCAACTTCACAAGTACGGTGATAGTACTCCCACGCACTTTGGAAGTAAGATAAATGCACGGAGGAAGTGCGCTCACTCCCCTTTTTGTTCAATCGTACATTGAAAGCAAGTTGAACGTACGAGGCTCTTGCATGGTAAGTACGTCTTCATGGTGAAATACCCCGGAATTTCTTCATGCTTTTCCTGCGTTGCACGCACGCCTAGCGCACTTACTGAGTACTTTTGTCTTGCGTGCTACGAGCGTGCTCCAGGCGTTCTAAATGTCGCAGATAAGGTCGTAGCGAAAAACTAGCCGGCCAGTTTTCGGGCTGCGTGCTTTGCGTCGTGTTTGCGTCCACCAAAAAAAGTACGTTCCACGTGTGTATCTTACTACTTGGCCAAATTTTGCACGCAAACCACTCGTAGAAGCACGTACGACCGGTTGTAAGAGTAGCTTAAGATGGTATTTTGAGGTGACCGTTGTTTAATTTCATTTTAATTAATAGAGGCAAAGCATCTATTTAACTATGACATCTGCAAATTTAATAGAGGAACATAATCAAGAACTTCTTTGTACTTTTAGCGCCAACGAGGGACAAAACAGTTAGCCTATATCTGGGTGCTTACATGTAAGACAGAATGAAATACACAGGCCCAGGCCAAACCAGCATATTAAAAAGGACTGCTTTTACTGGGATCTGTCAGTATAGGATCTGTCACAGTGTAGCGCAGGTCTCGGTGCGACGTCCAAATGAAGTGTCTCCCCCCACCACACCCACCACCCCATAATCCCACCCCCTACCCCCTGCAATTATTACTTTCCGCCAGTGCTATGTAAACGACAATAATGCTGGTTCTTGATCCACACATTCAATCCCCCGCCTTTAAATATTTTCATGTATAATCTTATTTTGGTGCTTCTGGTAGACAAGGCTGTTTTGTGATGAATAATTTCAAACGTGAAGTAAACTGGGAAGTGAAAAAGAGACAACGAGTGGAAAAGGATGAAAAATGTAAATTAGAATAAGGAGAGAGAGAGAGAGAGAGAGAGAGAGAGAGAGAGAGAGAGAGATTTAAGACTACTAAAACGGCGTCATAACACCTAGATTATTGGCGCAGAGAGAGAGAGAGAGAGAGAGAGAGAGAAATGTGAGTTAAAACAAAACTTTGGAAGTCAATCGTGCAACTGAAATACCCGATGCATGAGACTGCCAAGAGCATAATGAAATAAAGCGTCAAACTTACGTCATTATTGGTCATTCTTCGTTACGCCCGGAAGCGGTCATTTTAATTACACTGATGTTGAACAGCACGTACAGAGAGAGAGAGAGAGAGAGAGAGAGAGAGAGAGAGAGAGAGAGAGAGAGAATAAATTTTGAAGGGATTAATCCTTGTAGGGAGATGATTACCTCATCGAGTTCCTCTCGTTTTCATTAAAATGCCGTCATCCATTTTGCCGGAGTACTGAATT
The DNA here is from genome assembly GCF_015104395.2 of Macrobrachium nipponense. Taxonomy (NCBI): domain Eukaryota; kingdom Metazoa; phylum Arthropoda; class Malacostraca; order Decapoda; family Palaemonidae; genus Macrobrachium; species Macrobrachium nipponense. The sequence continues at coordinate 46,618,739 of NC_061094.1, forward strand.
CTCTCTCTCTCTCTCTCTCTCTACACACACACACACACACACATACACAAACAAACGCACGATTCGTTTGCAAAGTCTCTTTCTCTCTCTCTCTCTCTTTCTCACACACACATGCACACACATACACAATCAAACACAAGCTTCGCTTGAAAAGTCTCTCTCTCTCTCTCTCTCTCTCTCTCTCTCTCTCTCTCTCTTCTCCAACACAGGTGCAATCGAGAATAGTCGATTAACAGCTGGATACCTAATTCATTGCCCTGGTGAACGGAGGCACTCTGAATTTTTGGGGAACGCTCCCATATTGTCCCCTTCATACGATTTGTTGAACGAACGGTGGGCCAATAGTTTGAGAATTGAACGTGTTACCAGTTGTACTAAGAGTTAGGAACGTGGAGAAAACAAGTAATAATAATAATAATAATAATAATAATAATAATAATAATAATAATAATAATAATAATAATAATCTACTTCTCAAATCTCTTACAAGCATGCAAACTGCTGTGAAAGTTTATTGTTTGATGCCATCATTTCAGCACAGCATTTACATTCCTCATGCTTTTAAATTATTGTGTAAGGGACTTTTAATATATCATATTACCAAAAATCCTTCTTTTCAAAACAGTAATGCCGATAGTCACAGAGAAAAAGTTGTCATATTTTTACCTTTTTATTTACAGATCTTTTTTTAATAAAGGCGAGGATCATTTAACAGAAACAATGAGATTTTTAATATCCCATTAAACATCACGAAGCAATTAGGCGTAAACAGATATCATTTGGTGAGATCAAATTACTTGGGTTCCATCAGTTTCATCAGGCAAATTTTTTTTATCAAAAAAAAGATTTTGTAGGCGATTTGAGAATAAAATCATTGAAATTGTAGAATGTCGTTTTAAAGCAAAATTCCAACGCAATAAATGGCAGATTGCTATATACAGACCTATAGTAGATCCACATCAACCGTGCATGTGATGTCTAGGCCACTTACGACGCTCCTGATTGACTATTGATAAGCCAATCACAGGGCTGGAGACTCTCAGTCTCTCTCGTGAGTTCACATAGGCAGGATGTATGTTCCACCTCTCCTGAGGGATACTGGTGAAAGAGGTATCTCTCAGGAGAGGTGGAGCACACATCCTGCCTATGTGAACTCACGAGAGAGACTGAGAGTTTCCAGCCCTGTGATTGGCTTGTCAACAGCCAATCAGGAGCGTCGTAGGGGACTGGCCTAGACATCTGATGCAAGGTTGATGTGAATCTACTATAGTTCGCAGGTGAGTTACCAACCGGAATATTCCCTTAACACTAAGTGGACTTTCCGCGTCAAATGAATGAGGGAACCGATAACTTTCAGTTTTATTTTACTTAGAATTTTCAGGAGGAAGATGAAGGATGATAAGTAATAATAATGTTCATATCATTGTGCATGAATTGGAAAAATAAGGGATATAGAAAACTGATTTCACGCTTAATACCCATAAACCCCAGTAGGGGGTTAGTGCCATGCGGTGCACTGTAGGCATTACTTAAGGTTCTTTGCAGTTTTCCTTCGGCCCTTAGCTGCAACTCCTTTCATTCCCTCTACTGTACCTCTGTTCATATTCTCTTTCTTCTATCTTACTTTCCACCCTCTCTAATAGTTTTCTCGCAGTGCAGCTGTGAGGTTTTCCTCCTTTTAACCTTCCAAACCCCCTACTGTCATTTTCCCTTTCAGCGTTGAATGACCTCATTGGTCCAAGCGCTTGGCCTTTGGCATAAACATTGTATTCTCTATCTAATTGCCATAAATAAAAAATGGAGGATGGACAATTCAGAATTAGAGGAGAAATAAAATTAGGATGAAAGGCGTCCTCGTATCCATGTCCTGCATCAAAGAAGAAGATGAAGTCAAGAAGAAAACTTTCGGAGTTCAAGCAAATATTAGCGTATTTCTTTCCGTGTTCCTTCCTTCATAATAGATTGCGACCTTTTTGAGAGAGAGTTGGCAGGAGTCTTGTTTGCTTCGTGATGTTTACCGAGAGTTTTGGCCCAAATAGCTGGTCCTTCCGGCCCTTTATG
>NC_061094.1:46621299-46631299 GCF_015104395.2 Macrobrachium nipponense
CTCAGGAAAATATGTAGTGTCATAAACTAAGGCAGCCAAACTGTCTCTCTGTTGCGTCGAGCATGTTTTGCTGTTATTCGCCTGATTTGAAGATATAAAAGCTTAGTATTTCTTTTCATCCTCATTCGTTGTCATTGTGTGTGTGTATATATATATACATATATATATATATATATATATATAGATATATATAATATTATATATATATATATATATATATATATATATATAGCATATACTATATATATATATATATATATATATATATATATATATATATATATATATATATATATATATATATACATATACACACACACACACACACACACACATTTATATATATATATATATATATATATATATATATACTATATATATATATATATATATATATATATATATATATATTTATATATATGTATATACACACATAAACCTATGTGTATTATGGTATGTGTGTATTGAGAGTGTGGTGTGTATAAGAAGTAAGAAGTGATTAATATTTACTATGTGGATATTACATGGCCAACTATTGAATTTACATATATTACCCAGTTATAGGTTTTCATTCCATAACAAGAATAATGCTCACCTAATAAGAATAAGTTTTTTTTATAGTCAATAAATTTTCCGTAAAAGAAAAAAAGATGTATCTCTTTCTCTGATATTGGAAGCTTCAAAATAGTGCCAACCGAGTTTTAGAAAAATATTCAGTGCATCGTCCAACCAACATTAACGGTCTTTTAAAAGAGGTATTTGAGATATTTCGTCGCGTTCCGCATATGAATGAGGAATTATCGAGTCAGCGATGAATTAATTTTCTTTAAAGTAATTTATATTTGTAAATTGATATGTATATTATATATATAGAGAGAGAGAGAAATTTATATATACTATATATATATATATATATATATATATAATATATATATATATATATATATATATATATATATAAATTTACATAATTCGACTTTAGCACCCATTTGTCACACGCTGCCTAATTTTTACTGGTGAAAGGAATAATACAACGAATGTCAATAACCGATAAGAATACTGATTTTCTGTCGTTTGCATGAAAGTAAAACCAATACCATAAATCGATATCAATAAAAGAATATATATATATATATATATATATATATATATATATATATATATATATTCTTTATCGGTTATTGACATTCGTTGTATTATTCCTTTCACAGTAAAAATTAGGCAGCGTGTGACAAATGGGTGCTAAAGTCGAATTATGTAAATTATGCATAATGGCAGTAGTCTTCTACCTGCCAGGTCGGAACAAATTGCCCTCGGCTCCAGTTTGGGAGAAGTTAAAAAGTTCCCTACGGTCGGCCTGAAAGTAAATGCTCTGTGTTTTCATAAAAGGAGCGTATAAATATTATATTTGCTTCAACATTGATATGGCGTATATATATATATATATATATATATATATATATATATATATATATATATATATATATATATATATATATATATATATACGCCATATCAATGTGAGCAGATATAATATTTATACGCTCCTTTTATGAAAACACAGAGCATTTACTTTCAGGCCGACCGTAGGGAACTTTTTAACTTCTCCCAAACTGAGCCGAGGCAATTTGTTCCGACCTGCAGGTAGAAGACTACTGCCATTATGCATAAACGGAGCGTGGGAAAGAGAAATGATGAGGACGTGGGAGTAGTTTCAGCGGCTTAAACTCTACTGAGGAGCCTCAAATCCAAAGCTTCCTACAGAAGAAGAATAAGAAAAATGTCTATTGTTATTCAGACAAAAGGTGTAAACAGCATCTCGTACTTAGTGTCATGAAACCCTTTTAATGTGTGTATCCAACGAGTTATTCACATATGAAAAGGCTTTCGTTTAAGACTGTCATGGTTCAGATATAAAACAATCGAGCTTTACTAACTTTAAAAAAAACAATTTTCTTTATAAATAAGAGTGAAATAAACAAAAACCCCAAAATCCAAAACTTCCTACAGAATAAGAATAAGCACGTTTGTTATTATTTAGACAAAAAGTGTAACAAACATCTCATAGTTTTAACCAGTTTTCATATATGTATGCAACTAGTTATTTACATATGAAAAGGCATTCATTTAAGACTAAGACGCTTCAGATATAGATCAATCGAGCTTGACTAACTTCACCAAGAGAATTTCCTTTACAAAGGAATGTAAAATCATATAGGAAAAGGCATTCGTTAAAGAATAATATATACTTCAATTATAAATTAATCGAGCTTTGCTAACTTTACCTAGAAAATTTCCTTTACAAAGGAGTGTAAAATAAACACACCGTCTAGCAACTCAAAATAGCAAACTGTTGAGGCGACTGATACGCAATATTCAAAAGGATTCACGTAATTAACGTCTCCTTTGTCTCAGGGGACACGAAGTCTAGTTTTTCCCGGAATTAATCATCACCTTTCATCATAAAGGGACGTTTTGAAAGTCATCATCTCCCTGCGCTGTCCATTTTATCTGGACGCCCCCACTGGAAAAAGGGGTCATTAACTCAATTAACATTACTCAGCTCTTGTTTACAAAGTGAGCCATTTCATTCACGTCAGCTGTTATTTGGATCAAGGAAAGTGTTTGAGAATTTGGCCACAGACTGGAAAGGAGACGATGCAAAAAGTAAAATGCAAACTAACTAAAACGGGTAACGGAACGAAAGGGTAATAATAATAATAATAATAATAATAATAATAATAATAATAATAATAATAATAATAATAATAATAATAAGAATAAGAAGAAGAAGAAGAAGAATAAGAAGAAGAAGAATATCTGGGGTGTGGGGTGGGGAAGTGATGATAGAGAAGGAGATCACATGATTTCACAACGGAAGGAAAAATTGACGTTGGAAATAAAAACCTTTAAAGGACTGATCGTGACCGCATTAAACAAGGAAAATAAGCTGACTTTTCCTCAAATTGTGAATTAATGTTACGTTTCATATTTCTCCTCCGAAGAGGAATGTGAGATTACTATGAGGCATGATCTATGATACAGCACAGAGAGAGAGAGAGAGAGAAAAGAGAGAGAGAGAGGAGATGAGAGAGAGAGACGAGAGATTTAGAGAGAGAGAGAGAGACTATGTTATAAATTATTGTGGAGTAAATTTAATGACAATTAATATGCTGTTAGGAAGCGAACAAATTTCGTATAATATTTAATAAATAAGACGAGTACTTTAACTAGTTATGTCTATGATATGAAAGAGGAGTTGTTTGTCTAAAATTTAATCGTTATTCAGGCCCCGGCTTTTATATCTCAAATCTCTAAAAGACCGCTTGAATTTATTGCCCTTTACCACCTATTTATCTCCTTTAAGATCAGGTTTGGTACTTTATTGCGAGATGAAATGAAAAATAGTATTGTTTGTCACAGAGAATGGTTTCTGCGAAGGTTAATCGCGTATACAGTAATGAAATCTTACGAAGTAATCCATTTTATGCATGTGTACAGTATCTATTCTAAACCAACATAAGGTCATATGTTGCCTCTTTTTTATCATTAGACTGTCGAAGTAGATTAAAATGATGGAAGGATTTAGTACATCAAAGACTTTGATGTAAGACTCACAGTCCGTATACTGATATCCCAGGACTCAGTACGTATATTCATATCCCAAGACTCACAGTACGTATATTGACATCACAAGACTTCCAGTAAGCGTATTGACGTCTCAAGACTCATAGTACATATATTCATCTCAAGACTCAAAGTATGTATATTGACATCACAAGACTCAAAGTACGTATATTGACATCACAAGACTCAAAAGGGTACGTATATTGACATCTCAAGACTCGCGGTACGATATTGACATCTCAAGATCACAGTACGTATATTGACATCTCAAGACTCGCGGTACGTATATTGACATCTCAAGACTCAGAGAACGTATATTGACATCCCAAGACTTATAGTGCATATATTGACATCACAAGACTTACAGTACGTGTATTGACATCTCAAGACTAAAAAGTACGTAAACTCACATTTCTCACGCATCTCAGAATTTGAATCAAGATAGTACAAACCTTTTGACTGAACACTTCCTAACAAAATCAGTTCAACATATTATAGTGTTCTGTCCCATACCACTCGGGACACAATGTTTTGTACTTTGTCAAAACACCTCAAAGAGTTGTCGGTTCGTTTCACATTTACTGACTTGAAGTTTCTTACTCTTATATTCAACAGTATACAAGACATATATTTATAACTTTGTACTGTTTCACATCTTTTATGAATGCTGTTCATAAAAGCATCCAGCATCTGTGCTGGAATTGTCTTTGTGGTGTACTACACCCACACACACACACACACACACCTTTAATCAGCACTGGTAAACGGCTTACGTAACAGAAAGAATCACTTTCATGAAGAGTAAATGGAATTTACCTGACTTGTTTTCTCTCACGTTTTACATTAACCTATCGACTAGTTCTATCTAACAGCAAAATCTTCACTTATTTAATCCAAAAAGAATATAAACTGGTCAGCTGAATTTATTCTCTGACGTCAGACATATGTGATATACTGCATCAGTACAAAATTACTTATATCAATATATTTAATATTCAAGATACAGAAGCTGGGATTAATAAATCATTGGTGTGATACTGATTAGAAGGGTTTTAGAAATAAAAGGACTTAGTAATAAACGTAAAAGCCTTTTCAGTAGAATTGGGTACCGTGAGTCAGCATATTAATTCACCATTTCAGCTTCCTATAGAGAACGTGAAAAGACAAACTTTGTTAACGATAATTTGTGGGTTATTTAATTGACGTGTAACTGGCGCTATTCTTGCACCTTTCCACGACCAAGACTGTTGAGTTACTGTGGAACACGCGAGTTAATTTTACACAAAAGAAAATATGAAATTATTATTTTTGAGTGAAGTGCCAGGAAATTCAGTGAAACGTTCCAGTAATCTTTAGTCTCCATTTCCCGTTGAAAATCTCAGGAGAATTTTATATACCCCAAAAAATTTTATGTATAGACCCAAGAAGCTAAATAAATAATATTTTCACGATTCAGAGTATGCACCTTAAAAACACAATAGTGGTCCCCTCTGTCAGCTGAAACTTCCGAATTCATTCTTTCCAGAACAATAGAGTTCTTTACCTTGTCATACAAGTAATAGAGTATCAAAGATAGCTTCAGAGTCAAGCAATTGGTCGTGGGGGGGGGGGGGGGGGGGGGATAGAGTAATTTCACTTTTCTTCAAACTGTATACTTTTTCTGCTTCATCGATAACACATCTCATCTTTTAACGCCGATAGAAGTCAAGTGTTCCATAGACTTAAATATCTTTGACATCCAAGAAAATGGTAGAAGAGGTTTTAGACTATATCCAATATTTCTGATCCGGATTAGATTTTTATATGAATTGCCTTATTCAGGTGAAAATCCTCTATCCATAGTCTCCATATACATATCACTTAAACAAAATCCCAGTTCTAATAACAGTTCGGCAGAAGTCTGGTAATTAACTTCCCTTCGCCTTTCAGAGATAAAATCACTTTATTACCTCCAACTAAACAGGCAACATTCAGATTAAAAAAAAAAAATATGATCTCCCCTCCACTCGTCTGTAAAATGAAGTAATTATCTCAATTAACAGCATTCTCTGGTCATGGTTGGGTGTTATTTCCTTCAAATCGTTTCAATGAGTAATGAGTATTTTTTATGGTCCTTATAACAGGAGAAGAAAAGGAACTGAATCGAGCACATGAGGGGGAAACGCCCCAAAAATTCAGCTGCCAACAAAGAGAACAGAGGTGAAATGAGACGAAATTTTAATTCACAAGTTGATGATTTGATGATTGAAATAATAAAAGGATATTTATGTGCAATACTGAGAGAGAGAGAGAGAGAGAGAGAGAGAGAGAGAGAACGTTTGTTCTTGAGGAAGAGAAATTGTTTGTGTGTATGGATGTGTATGAGAGAGAGAGAGAGAGAGAGAGAGAGAGAGAGAGAGAGAGAGAGAATAAATAATTGTTAGGACATTGAAGTAAAAAGTATCAATGGACAAATTGTTGAACAAAATGAGCTAAAAAATACCAATATCTGGGATAGAGATAGAGAGAGGAGAGAGAGAGAGAGAGAGAGAGAGAAGCGTGTTTCCTTATCAGATATCTAATCCGGAACTGGTATGCTTGATACATGATGAAAGGCATTATATTGTTGATTAATGAAGAAAGGTTGTTGCTAAAAGATGTTTTTCCTGAGAATGAGAGAGAGAGAGAGAGAGAGAGAGAGAGAGAGAGAGCTTTTTTTGTTTATCTTGTTGTAAAACTTTCCAACTGTATTTCACCTGTTGCCCCGACGATGCCCGAATAAACAGGAGAAAAAAGATCTTAGAACAGACCTGACTGTCATTTTCCTGTGGTAGACGTTTATATATGAAGTCACGTGCATCTACTGTGGTGATTTAAGCATATATATTCATATACATACATCGAGCTACAAATGTCCTTTAATATCTAAAAAAAAAAAAAAAAAAAAAAAAAAATTCCACTTCAGTTAAACATATATGAAAATATACTAATTCCGAGGACGGGCGAATTAGATATTAAAGGACATTTGTAGCTCAATGTATATATATATATATATATATATATATAATATAGATATATACACACATACATACACACACACACACACACACACACACACACACACACACACATATATATATATATATATATATATATATATATATATATATATATATATATATATATATATATATATATATATGTACACACACACACACACACACACACACACATCACATATATATATATATATATATATATATATATATATATATGTATATATATATATATATATATATATATATATATATATATATATATATATATTTATATATATATATGTATATATATATATATATATATATATAATATATATATATATATATATATATATATATATACCATGTATAATGCTGTGATCTCTAATCGTTACGTTTCACTTGTAATAGTGATTGTGACATATGTATTAGCTGTTTAATCGTAGTTTTACCGTTGCAATAATAATGACGATGATCAAAACACTAAGAAATAATTTAGTGGATTTTACACTGGGATACGTGAGAGAATCTCAGAGATTCTGCGGAGAAAAATCAGAGTTGATATCATTCAGCAAATGAGGCCGAATATTATCGCAGTAATGTGGTGTCAGCAATGTGCAACTCATGAATACCTTCCTATGCGGTGGGTGTTTGAGAGATTCAATTCAAATGTCGTGTGTCAATTAGGCAGCAAATGGCAACTCCGCTAATTAATTCATTCGAGAAAAGCGATTCGTGGAACGCCAGACTGAATAAGATGAATGTTTCCTTTGCCTGTGAACAGGAAGGATCTAATGCAGGAGTGGAGGCGTGTGAAGGGGGAATGAATTATGTGAATGAAACGGAATTTTATAAATGTTTTTGTAATACATTTGACTTGACTGGTTCTCGGACTTCTCCGGTTTTTCTCTTTAATGACTGAAATTTTTTTGAATCATAGTAGAGTGCAAGAAAAGGTTTTATTCGTTGTTAGTTGTCTGTAAAAGTAAACTACTGGAATGGCTTTCTGTTCGTCCGCACTTTTTCTGTCCGCTTTTTTTTCTGTCCGCTCTCAGATCTTAAAAATTACTGAGGTTAGAGGACTGCAAATTGGTATGTTGATCGCCAACCCTCCAATCATCGAACGTACCAAATTGCAGCCCTCTAGCCTTAGTAGTTTTTATTCTATTGAAGGTTCAAGTTAGCGATGATCGTGCTTCTGGTAACGCAACAACACAGGCCACCAGGGCTGGGCTGAGAGGTTCATGGGCCGCGGTTCATACAGCATTATACCCACACAACCGAAAGATAGATCTGTTTTTGTTGATCTTGATTATACGCTGTGGTGTTTGTACAGAAAACTCGATTGCGCCGAGGAAACTTCAGCGCATTTTTCACTTGTTTCTTGTTGGTTGAGATACATTCTCTCATTATTGATCAGAGCTCTTAGGGTGCCTGTCTCATGGAGATGTATCGCCCCTTCTTCATCAGCTTTAATCCAATTAAACAAAAGGTGTGTGATTTTTTTAATTAACGGACGTTGTAAATACAACCAGTCAATTATTTTGAAATCTGAGTTAGACATTGATCTGAGAAAGTTGCTTGGAAGACAAGACCATTCTTAATTACAGGGCAGTTATTTGGGGAGACACGATAAATATATGGTTTTGAACAAAGATAAGGATCTGGATGACGGAAAACATTTCCGTGGGTCAATTAAAAACGCTAATTACGGTTTACTGCAAAATTAATATCTCATGCTAATTATCAGCTGAATGCAAATAAAACGTTTGAGCGTTTTTATTTTATTTTATTTTATTTTATTCTATTTATTTATTTATTTATTTATTTATTTATTTATTTATTTATTTATTTATTTATTTATTTATTTATGTATTCATTATTTATTTTATTTTTTTTGGCGGACCAGAGGCTGTCTCACTCAGATCTGTCCCCCTTAAGTTTTTTTATAGCCTTAAGATTCTCCAGCAACATCGGGATAAACACGATAACTAAAAAAATAGATAATACTATTATTATTCTTTTGACGCTAGGGAGACAGTAAAGCGTTAGAAAATACAACTTTGCACAGGAACTAAATGTATATTGTGTTTACAGGGAGTTCAAATAATAATGAAAAAAAAAAAGATTCATGCGTAAGGTTTATGTTCACGTGACAGAGATTTTTATATATTTGGAAAATTACAGTCTTGGAATTCCTCATACTTTTTTTCAAATACCATTTCCTTGTTCTCCTTCCCGCTGTCTTAAGAAAAAGTTGTATTAGATACAGCCTTCTAAATAGCATCGTGTTTTCTGTCAAACCTTATGATTCAAAATCTAAGAAATAAACTGAATACATCTCAGAACTGAAAACCTAAACATTCATCGTTTAACAAAAGTATGGAGGCTTGAATATATCATGATGAGTAACAATCTAATTTCATAAAGAATGGCACCAAATAATTATAGAATTGATGTGCTGAATTGAATAAAAATGATAATAATCAAAGATATTGCAAAGATATTTACAAAATTACTATCCACTATTTGGGTTTCACACACTGGAGGGTTAACTGTTCAGATAGATCTTTCATCATATTCCATCTTGCTGGTCCCTTGGTAGGTTATTGTTTAGCGTCATGGCTGCTACTCAAGATGTCACCAGTTCGCGCCTCCCCCAGGGCGACGAAAAACACTGGTTCTGTACCATGTTAAGTTACTTTTGAGGTGGGAGGCTGAAAACCACTTTTTTTGGAAGCTTGAATTTGAAGTCAATGGCCCTGTGGGCTTGTTCCATGTGAATAGGTTTCATATTCTGAAATGATAACAATCTTTGCGTTCTCAATGTTGCATTTTGATTCCTGACTTTAGTTGTCATTTAATGCCTACTTTTATATGGCAGATTTGTCATTACTTCAGCGCTAAAGTCAATTAAAATACTTAACTTGTTTTAAGAATGACGAGAATTTACCTCATTGACAATGTTGAATAAGGTCATTTTTATTTTCATCGGTTTCTTTATTTAGTTTTGAATTTTTTTCTCACAAGTCTTCGATATACCGCCATTTCTTATTTATTTCCACGACTCACGATCATTCTTGTACAGCGTTTTTCCCCTGATGAACTTTAACCTTTTTCGCCTTATGAAGTTCACATCACTGTAACCCAAAAAATTAATCTTTGCTCTGCAATGTTGGACATCATGCTTTTTTATTTATTTTTTTATTTTCTTGAATATTTTCGTGATACTTCGTCTTTCTCGTCTGAAAAATTGTACTTCAAAATCCGTTGACTGCAGAAAATCAAACCATCATTTATTTTTCCGTTCGGATTCAATACCCATTAACTCGCAAACAACATTTTTTGACGGGAAA
>NC_061094.1:46638799-46643799 GCF_015104395.2 Macrobrachium nipponense
CATTTACATGACATTTTCCATGAAAGTTATCACTCTCACTTCAGTCCCAAACCCGGATCTCTTTTTTTTTTTTTTTTTTTTTTTAAAGGCAGGAAGGGCAGTTCTCGTTAAAAATACTGCCAAGCCATAACCTGTATAACTGGCAATGAAAGTGAGTCATGATACACGAAATCTCTTGGTCTAAGGTTTAAGTTAGACCTTTTAAGGTTGGATGCCTTCTCTTTCAACTAGAGCATCATACAATTAGCTTTTTTTACCCTTTTTTCATTTTCTATTTTTCGTTCATATAATGAGATTCCTTCTGTCTGTGACTTATAAACTGAAACGAAGACTTTTATCATTTGTGCAACTACTATTCTTGTTTTATTGTTATCTTAATGCTGAATAGTTTGTAGCTCAAACTGCTAGTTTTTAGTAACTGTATGCTTAAAAATTGTAGGCCTTTCTTGGCTACATGCACTATAAATTTATCTCTTTCTTTAATAAACGCTCCAAGAAGAGGTCCATTGGAGGACGAAACTGTTGGGCATTTTCTGAGACACCATTTTCATACGGCTCCATCGACGGAGAAAGAGGTTGAATCTGATATAGTTTACAAGTTTGTCTGTGCTGACGAGGCAATGTCAGTCCCCCCAAAAATGCTATATCGGACACACAACAACTACACTCAAACGTCGCATGCAGGCCCACAGAAACCAAGGTGCTATTCACCAGCACTTTGTGGATACCCACAATAAAAAACCATCCTTGCAAGAACTTCTCACAAACACCAAAATAATCCACAAGGAAGGCAACTACAATCGTTTATTGATATCAGAAGCCGTCAGCATCGCCACGCAACGCCCAAACCTTAACATCCAACGCGAGGCAGACCGATCTTTGCCCTCGTGTAGGAGGGCAGCCCTTCAACCGCGTGAAACAAGAAGACCACTACCACACGCGGACAGGAGCGCACACTGACATTTTGTTAATTAAACATATATGTAATTAATATATATTTATGTAAAATTTGTATATAATAACTTACTTTCAACTTTTGATATAATTTCTGTTAACATATTTATTTATTTGTCTTATTTTATGTTTCACTATAGTCTTTTGTAAATATTTAAAACTAGGTATCTGGCAATTGTACTACCTTTCCGTCCTCATGACGTCACAAAACGCATGTAGGCTCATATTTGTATGTTTTACGGGCTGCTCTGTGAGCAAGAGCCCGTGCTGACACAAGGTCAGCTAACAAATCAAAAACAACATATTTGTATCAGTACGCTTGATACGTCAATACGTATAGGTTGACGAAACAGCATGTCGCGTTTTTGTAAAAATACTGGAGTAAATGGAAGAACCCCATTATGTGTCCATTAGTAACCTGAACAATGAAGTGAAGAAAATAATTAGAAAATATGAATCAATTTCAAAAAAGCTGGTAAACAGTGAAAAAGCCATTCTATTCAATGAATGTTGTATCCGTGAAAAATTGTGCCCTAGAAGTATATGTATATATATATATGATAAAGTTAACACACACACATATATATATGTATATATATATATGCGTGTGTGTGTTAACTTTTCTAGACCAATCATGCGATATATTCGAAGGCAATCAAAATGCGACAAATGAATTGAAAAAGCGATATATCTTCGAAGCACTGTTGTCAATGAAATCACTTCACCGAATGTAAAAGGATCTCGTATTTTGCATTTCACCTCAAGTCGATTGAATTTTTTTTTTTTTTTTTTGGTTAAGTTCTTTATGCCTTTGCTTCATCGATGCTAGGAAACATCCTGAGGTAATTGCCTATGCAATTTGTTTTTAAATGGTAAGGCTTTGACATTGAGAGAGCTTTCTTTGATGACAAAAAATTTTTCAACTTTAGCTTGAAGTTTATTTTGTTTCTGTTTTCCCCACATTTTTCATTCTCTCTCTCTCTCTCTCTCTCTCTCTCTCTCTCTCTCGCTCCTCCTCTCTCTCTCTCTCTCTCTCTCTCTCATTTATATTCCAATGCTTCGAATAACGTAATTACCGAATGCAATAATCCCCCTATATTGTTTATTATTATTATTATTATTATTGTTATTTATTATTATTATTATTATTATTATTATTATTATTATTATTATTATTAATTCATTACTTGAAGCTGACTACATTCGGAAGTTGAACGCTACGGCTTCGATACTGGCAACACTACGAAAGTGATAAAGCGCCACCAAAATCGCGTAAGTCGCCAAAAAAAGTGATAAAATTAATGGTGTTCAGCAAGCAAGGACTGTTTTCTTTTTTCGAGATTTACCAGGACACTTGATACAGATAATTTTGTCTGTTCAGTAACTTTGCAAATGATGAATAGCTTAAGCAAAACAAAAAATGCTGAGACATGGGTAGATGTTTTTCTGAAGTGTCTAAATTATAGGAACTGATCCTGTCTTTCTAAGCGTTTCTTCTTCTATGTTTTTATCTTCTTTATCTTCTATTTCTTTATCTTCTTCTCTTCCTTATGCATCAGATGCCCGCCTAAGCTTCATCATTCTTCTTATACCCGTCTGGGCACCATCTTTTGAAAGCGCCCTTTACCATATTCACGTCTGAATTCCTCTCCCTCGGAACCATTTAATGGCTACGAAGCTTTTCCTTTTTTCCTCATATTTTTACCCATACACTTTAATAGGAGCGAAACTTAAAAGGATCCACTTGGAATCCTTCTTAGGACCTGGCACGTCCATTTAGGCCCCATCCTTAGCTTAAAAGGTGTCGGCGGTACAAGGCAAAGGAGCTCCCTACATGATTAGTTATTGTCATGTCCAACGATTATTATTATTATTATTATTATTATTATTATTATTATTATTATTATTATTATTATTATTATTATTATTATTATTATTCAGTAGATGAAACCTATTCATATGGAACAGCTTCTAAAGATTATGGTGTTCATTAGGAAGAAGTAAGAGGAAGTAAAGGGAAATGCAGAAAGAAGAGAGACTAAATAAATGGTAGCTTATCTTAGGTCGAACTGATAACATTCTTTTGCATAAGTCTTTGACATCAGATAATTATGTTATTATAGATGTTATTCTAGATGAAGCTGCCTTGTGCCGGCCGTGCTTGGAACACCCCATAACCTATTATCTAAGGTATGGTAATACATTAATTATTATATCGATATATCGATGCGCAGAGCAGCAGCGATACATGTCCTTTATGCGACTAGTGTTCTTTAAAAAATATACCCTTTAGTACAGCGGTCGCCAACCTTTCGAATTTCATAGACCACTAAATGTATAATTTTAAATTTCCCGGGACCACTAATATTAATTTTAAAAAAAGGTAACTGCATTTGATGCATATTACATTAGGATAAATTCATATTTGTAATGTTGAATTTATTGTAATTATTAATGCTGTTAGTAATTAATGCTGTTTTTATTTTATTCTGCTAAATGCTGGATCCAAATTTTTAATGCTACATTGCCCTAAAATGCTAAATCTAGCCTTAAAAATGTTAAATTGACAACCCTGTGTTCTCTGTCATCTGTGCAATTTGTATCAGGGTTGCCTGAGAAAGATTAAGAAAACATAAACATTTAAATATTGTCCCAATGTTTCTGCGGACCATCAAAATTTACTCATAGACCACCACTAATAATCTGTATTTTTTAGTTTATCACACATATGTAAGATACGTTTAGGATAATTTCTGCAGATGAACCATTTGCTTTAAGAGAAACCTTTTCCTACATCAGGTACTTTTCTTGACAACGACGAACGGCAAGAGAGGAGATTTCCTATGCACACCTTAGGCAACCCGCTCGAGTCAGTATTTTTTAATTCCTTACACATATGTATGTTAGTTTTAGGATATTCTCCGTGATGTAATTATTCCTATAAAGTGCATCTGTTACCTTCCCTTGCTAATACAGATATACAATAGAAAAGATTTCTAAAGTTATGTGCATCCAGTCATCCCACTAATGTCAGTACTCTTTAATTTCTTTCACATATGTAAGATCATTTTAGGATGTTCTCTGCGAAGAAATAATTTTCTCTACAATACTATTTTCCTGCATCGCTTACCTTCCCTTGATAACACGGGGATGCAAGAGAAAAGATCTGAATGATTCATTTCGAAGGAAAACGTTCTGAAAAAAGAAAATGCTTTTATGATTAGGTATTAATACGATAAGTCAAGGAAATGTTTGAACAGTATTATTGCCAAACCCTGCCGGCTAAGTACACCTAGTCAGACGCACACACGTGTATTGTAATAATTCCTTTTCGAAAATTTTCATTATAAAAGTCTTAAAGTAATTATGGGATGGAAGGGGATTTAAAAAATCTAGTTCTTTTAAACGAGTGACCCAGATATTGCAATTTGCTGGTGGTATTATTTCTTACTTGTAAAGACTCATGTTAACAAATGGTCTATTTATAAAGAAAATGATTTAATATTAATTGCCTAAACAATGAGATTTTAATGCAGTCGTAGCGTAGAGATCATATTTGATGTTTGATTATACGCGTTTATGCTTACTAGCTAAACGAGAACTTAATGAAATGTATATCAATTTATACTGGAAGCAAGCGAAATAGTTAATCCAGTGTAATAGGACGAAAGCAAAATAATCCCCCTTGGGCAGCATACATCATCATTGGGCATAAATACTCATAAGTACAAACAGGTCTGTAGGGCAAAAATAATCGCTATGTCATCATAACATTCAAAATTTAGTTTTTAAACTTTCATATCTGCATGATATTGAAAAAAAGACAAGAGCCAAAGCTATATTCTCTAGGTAGATGAAGAAAAGAATTATGTTTCCATCATTTTTATTAATTTTTCATAGGCTGAAATAACTTGACTTAAACTTGCCATCCCATGAAGATATTTCTAAAATTGATGGAGCTTGTTCAGACTGAGAATAATTCTAACCTGACACATTTAATTAGAAGAGAAATTACAAAGTAATATTACAATCCCTAGTATCACGAT
>NC_061094.1:46658799-46661299 GCF_015104395.2 Macrobrachium nipponense
ACTAATTGGGCTCCTTTTTTCAAAAAATGTGATTTTGATCTAATAAGAAATATGGCTAAGCGTGAAGACATCATAATTGTGAAACCAGATAAGGGGAAGGGGGCTGTCATTCTCAATAAATCAGATTATAATTCGAAAATGGAAACTATTCTTAGTGATCATACTAAATTCATAAAGATAGGTGTACCTGACTACCAAAGCATTTTTCGTACCGAAGATAAAATAAACCGGTTTCTGAGATCTCTGAAGAAAGATAATGTAATTAACGAAGAAACTTATCGTCACCTGTTTTCCACCGGCTCTTCCTTTGGTGTTATGTATGGCCTACCCAAAATTCATAAACCCAGTGTTCCCCTCCGCCCTATTCTAGCGTCTTACAATACACCTAATTATCAACTTGCGAAATTTTTTAGTCCGTTGCTTGAACCTTTAACTAAGAACCAATATACCGTTTCAAATTCAAAATCGTTTAAAGAATCAGTACTCCCCCAAGATTCTGATACATTTATGGCGAGCTTTGATGTTGAATCCCTTTTTACCTTTTTAAAATGTTCCTGTTAGGGAGACCATTAGCATAATTTTAGACAAGTTATTTCCCCAACCTGATTCGTACTTTCACAATTTTAACCGTTCTACCTTTAAGTCTCTTTTAGAAATGGCGGTGCTGGACACCGCCTTTATTTTTAACAATAACTTATATAGACAAGTGGAGTGTATGGCTAGGGGTCTCCGTTAGGTCCTACCTTTTCCAATATCTTTATGTGCTCGCTGGAAGAAGAGCGCTTTTTGGACGAGTGCCCTCTTTCCTTCCGCCCTTTATTTTATAAAAGATACTTGACGACACCTTCACCCTTTTCAGGCGTAATTTTGATTGCGATGCATTTTTAGAATTCATTAATTCATACCACCCAAATATTAAGTTTACCCTTGAAAGTGAAATGAACGACCGTCTTCCGTTTTTAAATGTAGAAGTATTCTGTGAAAACAGTAAGTTTAACACTACAATTTTTAGGAAAAAGACATTTACAGGTTTGGGAACGAATTTTCATAGCGTTGTTTTAGTAATTTTAAATCTAACTCAATTTTTACCTTGTATATAGAGCCGTCTCCCTTACGTCTAACTGGCACGTATTTCATAAAGAATTGCCTTTCTTTTAGCATATTTTAAGGATAACTACTTTCCCACCAAGCTCGTCAACAGAATTATTTACAAGGTCCTTAATAAAGACTTTTGCACCAACACCAATGAAATTAATGTTCCAAAGCTTCCTTTTTATGCCCGATTCCCATATTTACACGATGATTCCTTTAAGGCCGAATTTACAAAAATCGTACAAAAATACTAAGGCGCATTAAAGGTAAAGCTCATTGCGGTCAATCCACTAACAATTGGATCCATGTTTAAATTTAAAGATCGTTTATGCCCCCTCATGTCCTCTGGTATAGTGTACAAATATTCTTGTCCCAGATGTAATCTGGGAACTTACGTGGGTTCTTCTCAGAGGATGATGAGGGTTCGCATAGACTGCCACAAGGGAGTTAGTTTTCGTACTGGTTGTTCAATATCAAATCCCGAACAGTCCAGTATTGGCGAACATAGCAAAAAATGTAAAGTTAATATCAAATATGAAGATTTTATTATTGTTGGTCAAACTTCCAGCCCAAATGAACTGTTGATCCTGGAGAGCCTTTTTATTAAACAACTTGTTCCGCAGTTGAACATCCAGAACACCTCCACCCCCTTGTTTCTTTCTTAAGCCTATGTTTCTGTGTACATTCTTTTAGTTTTTATTTATCTCTTACCATGGTAGGTCGACCCCCAGTGCTCCTCAAATATTTTTTAACTTTGCATTTTACTCATTTATTTATTGAGTTTTTTGTTTTAACTTTCCATCTGAACTTTTAACTAACGTATGTGCTTTTAACTTCTCGTGTTGTTTTATCAATTGTTAGGGTATTTTTATCTATTTGTGAAGTTTCGGTTTTCATTTTAACTAGTTTGTAAATAATTTTTAGACTATTTTCAAATCAATTTAATTTATATTAGTCATTATTTATTATACAGACCCTGAAGATGCATTCTCGCCGAATGCGAAAAAAAAAAAAAAAACGCGTCGGGATCAAAGTTGTAAATACTTCGCCATGTTTGTTCCTGCTCCTGCTCCCTGTGGCATTTTATCACTTTGGCTGACTCGCCTGCTTTCCTCCGTTCATATATATATATATATATATATATATATATATATATATAATATATATATATATATATATATATATATATAGTATAGTATGTATGTATGTATGTATGTATGTATGTATGTATGTATGTATGTATGTATGGTATGTTATGTATGTATGTATGTATGTATGTATGTAGTATGTATGTATGTATGTATGTATCTCGAGTTAGACAGGAGAAATAGATTAAAGCAGGCAATAAGAAAATTACATTACGACTTCAGAAAAAATGTAAAAACGGGAGTAGGAGAATAATGGTGTG
>NC_061094.1:46666299-46673799 GCF_015104395.2 Macrobrachium nipponense
ACTCAATTTGCACGTCAGTAAATTCGTAAAGTTCCATTGCACTTTCTATCACAAATAGTTTTTATTACTTTCAGTTTCATGCCAAATTTGAGTTGGTTCTCGGTAAGCAATTATTTTTTTGCTTTCTCTCATCTTTAGATCAGTCATTTTAATTTTTCTGAATTGACTTTTCGAATGTTTTATTCTTGACGTTTATTTATCCATCGTCTCCCCTGTTTCACTTCATTCACGTTTCAACCTGCTTCTCCTTATACATTCATTATCTTTTATCATTATCTCCCTCCTAACGTCCTCCACCCACAGAGCACGTTATTAGAAACCTTGATTTTCATAATAACTATTCAAAAGAAACTCAAGCAAAAGAATGAAACCATCATAAAGTTCAAACGGGGAACAAAATTTAGAATTCTTTACAAGAAAGAAGAGGTATATCGTATCTTGATGGTTTGTATTAAAAAAAAAAGAGTAAGCTTCTAATAAGGATTCTTGGAATACTATAGATAAAATAAATCTTCTTATTCCCTGGAAATAGTCACACGAGGATGTGAATAAAGATTAATGAATCTTCTCGAATGAGATAAACGACGAACAAAACTGATGTACTACATTTCAGCAGCGCATCATTCGCACAGACGAAATAAAATTCTCTCCTTACACTAGACACCGTTGGAGAGGAAAAATGGATAGAGATTACGAACCATGAATTCCAATCGGCAGCTTCCGGAAGCATAAAAATTCCTCGGACTTGGATTCCGGACCCCGAATTTCATTGCTCGATTTTCCTTCTTAGATTTCGGGAATTCATCCTTGGCCTAAAGTCGGTTGGCCTTTCGGGATCTTTCGATGGTTTCTGGTTATTTCTCGAATGTTTGGTGAACGAGTTTTCTTCCGGTTCTTGTGACTGGGTCTATCTTCGTTTAGAAATCGAGTACTTGTATACTTGTACATTTCGTCAACTGAAAATGAAGAGCAAACTATAAGAGCATTATCATGATTTGCATAAGGATGTGAATCAAGGTTATTTACGGCATTTATGTATTTAAAATCAGGAATATATATAATTTTGTTGCTGTTGATATAGCTAGGCGTATGTATACTTATGTTATGACTGTGTACGTTGATATCGTTAACCCGCTGTAAGCGAAAATCGAACAAACATCTATCATGAAGAAACAGTCATCAAGTTTTTTTTTTTTTTTTTTTTTTTTAGTGCTGACTATAGAATAACAAAATAATGTAATGTTAATAATATTATATACATATACATACATACATACATACGCGAATGCTATAAAAGTTTGCCCCTTTTAAAACTCCAGATTTTAATCAAAATTACATCATATCACGTTGTTCATATCTTACAACAGATAGTTTTTGAGATATATAAATTTACAGCGGATAGTTTTTCTGCTTGAAATTCAGAATATCATTTATGATTTCCAAGAAAAGTTTTGGGATTTTGTAAATAACTTGACGTACAGCTACAGAACGTTTCAAACAGCCAGCAGTAATTATTCCCCTGAAGGAATTCAGTTAAAATATCACCAAATGCACATGAAAATGATGAATATATATATATATATATATATATATATATATATATATATATATATATATATATATATATATATATATAAAATCTGATTCACAGATAAGGCTAAATAAAGAAAGTAAGTGCGATATAATATGAACCAAATTATATTTCGAAGGTAATTTCTAGTTTTAAACGGTTGTAAACACTGATGGGCATTTCATATTCAAAACAAAAGCCATTTTGGAGGGTAAAAACAGTATGATGGGCCTAAAGAAAATTTTATAAAATGAAATTGATTTATCATATATTTGATACAATTGTATGAGGACCTTATAGATTACGACAGACCTTTCCTAGGCAGTGACCCCCTAAGGGTTTTCAGGGGTCGTTATTTAGGACTAATATTTCTTGGGAGTCATTATCTTGATGATATTCACAATCTTTTGTTTACGTTTTGACGAACATCCCCAACGGGCTCGAGCGCTTCAGTGACGTGGTCGGTATGGTGTCAGCGTACCACCTCGTTGGCCGCGAGTTCGATTCTCGGGCATTCCATTGAGGTGTGAGAGATGTGTATTTCAGGTGATAGAAGTTCACTCTCGACGTGGATCGGAAGTCAAGTAAAGCCGTTGGTCCCGTTGCTGAATAATCACTGGTTCCATGCGACGTAAAAACACCATACAAACAAACAAACAAACAAACAAACCCAACGGGCTCTTACTAAACACGCCGCAAAGGTGGATACACCGGTTTGAAACCCTTAGGGTGCCACTATCTAGGAAAAATCCATTAAGGCAAAAGAAAACCTGAAGGCAGTATCAAAATACTGACGGTGAATTAGTCATGAAACCTGAGAATAGATGTGAAAACTGCATAATATTTTCCAAGAAATGTGAAATCCAAGTATTATCTCCGCGATGGTTCGTCGAAGATCACCGAACACAAATATGAAATGATAAGGGGACTGTTAGAATCAGTATGCAACGGAGGAAAAATGAGAGAGAGAGAGAGAGAGAGAGAGAGAGAGAGAGAGAGAGAGAGAGAGAGAAAAGTCTTTCAAGTAAAATATTTTGTAGTAAGAGAGAGAGAGAGAGAGAGAGAGAGAGAGAGTCAGAGAGAGAGAGTCTTTCAAGTAAAATATTTTGTAGTAACCGAATTAACGTTGTTCATTCGAAAATGCTGTTAGTGGAAAACCTGCTTTCCTTTCCCTTTTCAAGGAATAAGTTTCCTAATAGTTTTCTCTGTAATATAATGAAGTTTTCACCGACAGAGGTTCTTAATGAAACGACAGAATATAATAACGAAATAATACTCGGACTACTGTAGAAATACCGGTGCCGGAATCTAATTACACAGTAGTTATTGTTGAGATTGCCATGTGAATAAGTTTATAAACATTTATTTCAACAGCGAGAGGAATTATGGTTCATGATATTTTATTTGAAGAGATCGCGGATTTTATGCGCTAGGCTTTAAACATTAGGGTTTGAATGTGAGTTACATGAATAGTGTAAAAACATGAATGAGTTACAAGGGTTTGCAATATCTAAGCGAAACAGAATTGGGAATAACTGGCGTACAGTTTTAAGAAAATGGGGAATATTTTGACTTTTCTTCCCTTTTTTTTTTCTTTTTTGAGGGAGATGTTTCTATGATATGTTTGGTCCAACGGACCCTAGTACAGCGATAAGCGAAATAATAAATTTTCTAAATGAGCCTTAATTCTTTTACAAAGAACAAAGCAGCTATCCGCTGTGCATCGCTCGAAGGAAAACTGCTACATAATTTCATACTATTAGAACCTCCAATTACACAGATTTTTTTTTCTTGAGAAAAGAGAAAGCAGTCATATCGAAATCATAATCTCTCTCTCTCTCTCTCTCTCTCTCTCTTCTCTCTCTCTCTCTAGTTACTGAAATACATTTTCAGATGGTACAGCTCCCGATATAAAAGCATAGCTTTGAGGGGATCTCCCTTCTATTATCTTATCCTCTTTGAAATAAGGGTTAAAATTGGATACGCTAATGGATATTGAATATAATATGATGAGGTTATTTGATTAATTCATATGCAAGCAACCACACACTTATACAGAGACTCATATACTATACACACAGAGACACTTAATTATATATATATATATATATATATATATATATATATATATATATATATATATATATAAATATATATATATATATATATATATATATATATATATATATATATATATATATATATATATATATATATATATATATATAACTCCTATCATGGGAATAACGGCTTAGAATTAGATTTCCACTGAATATATATCCACAAGGAAACTAACACATCAGAGTTCAAAGGTCTTACGCCTTTAGGGCATTTCCAAGACAAACTGGAAATGCCCCTTGGCTTTATACTCTTTTAATATAATTATATGCTTTAATACTCCCTGATATACTGTTGTAAACAAGACGTGAGATCGAGATCATGGTGGTAGCCTTATCACCCTGTATGAAAACTGAGCATAAAAGCGTATTTGCAAAAAGTCATATTTGATCATCGTAGGGGGTAATGCCGCCAGTACATCTCACGCGGTGCACTGTACACATTACATAAGGTTCTTTGCAGTGTCCCTTGGACCCCTGGCTGCAGTCCATTCTATTTCTTTTACTATACCTCTGTTCATAAATCTTCCCTTCATTTGACTCTTCACCCTTTCATAACTATTGTTTTATTGTGCAACTGCGAGGTTGCCCCTGGTTACACCCTTAAAAACTATTAGCTTTGAATTTTCCTTTTAAAGCTGGATGACCTCGCAGGTTCCGGAGCTTAACCTTTGGCATTGATTTTATATTCTATTTCATCTCATCATCGTTGCGTGTGATGATGAAACTCCTCCACTCACGTCTTTCCTGTTTTATCTCCCACAAATCTCTGCTCTACTCCAGCGTCCCTTCTCGTAGATGTCATCCAAGTAGGTCAGGACTCGGGTCTTCCAACTCCTCTGGTTCTCATAAGAACCAAGCTGACACTATTAGGTCATGTTCTCCCAGGGGTTGTGCGAAGGACATGTCCAAGCCATCTCCATCTCCCTTTCATCATTATCTATACGATAATTCAGTCATTTCCCCTTTCGTACCACTTCTAAATCTTTCCTGCTCTTTGACTCCTAATGTAGTCTTCTTAAAGCCGTATTCTAAAATTGACTAAATCAGTTAGGTATAGTTTTATTGTCCATATAGCAATATGCAATCTTACATTTGTATACAGTTCCAGTCTATTTGAATTCGAAAAAGTACTCAACCTGCCCTATTTTATTTGCCTTACACAGTCTCTCGCTAGGTACCAACTCAAAATATTCTGTACTAAATATAAATATTATAATTGTTACTGACTATTTGAAGGATTCAACGTCCTCGCTTTTGAGATACTCTGTACACATTACTTTTTTCTGTTTGGTTCTATTGGACCCCACTAAAATAGTTATATCAACAACACAGAATTTTCCAATCTTCCCTATTGTTAAATAATTTTCAGTTACTGTTCCTTCATCCGTATGATTTCTTATCTCGGACATATTGCGCTGAATGCTGTGGCCAATAAATTTCCACTTTGAAATCAAATGGAAGACAATAGATACAAATGATTCCCTCGTAATAATTGGATACAGTTTAGGCAATATCATAATTTCGCGGTAATATTTCTCTGAACAATGGGAATAAAAAAAAAATATTTCACCCGCTGATCGCTTATAATCTTTCAATTAATGTTCTTGCAGTTCGTAAAACCATGACGGTAATCTTTCTCATTTATTGGTTTAGTGATGCAAATTATAAGAGCATTAGAAAGCATTTAGTGGCATTAAGCTGGAATTAACATTATTCCAAAATTAAAGGAGAGATAGCGTTTGAACCAAACCTTGTTGAAAATTTGAATATTGCAGTCCTTTTAATACCAGTGATAATGATAATGATAGGTTTCCCTTTTTATCAAATGCCTTCTATTTCTATCCTGCTTCTTTTGCCATACGAGCCTATTTGATTAATAAACATCTATTTTTCTATTTTCGTGTTACTGTATTTGAAGACCATTTTGAAGTTTGAATGCCAGAATATTCTCATAGAACTTTAAGTTGTCACTGGTAAATCTGTTTGGCATCATTACGGTATTATGTTACAGGGAGTATGTGAAACAACCAATTCGCTTAACAACATTTGATCCCCGAGGGTTAGTACTGAACAAGGCGAAATAGTGATTCATCTACACTGTTTCCACCTAACCATTAGATAATTATTTTCCTTGACAACATGACACATTTATCAAGCAACTTATCCCTTGAATAAATATGAAATTCCCACTTGTACGATTATTGAAAAACGCCGAACAATAACACACAGGCTTAAAAATTCTTTACTTCAATATCACTCTAATACTGGTTGACTGTAGGGGGATGAAAATAATGCATAAAGTAAGAGACAAAAGAAGAAAGAATTTCCATATGCCAATGGAGAATGGGAAATACGAGCGAAAGCAAAAGGAAATGACTGTGGTAGACATATTCAGTTTGTTACGATTCTTCAAGTCAAGCATCCTATTATCCTATTATTGGGGGTGAAATGTGTTTCGCCTTGTTTAGCACTAGCCCCTGGGAGAGCAAATGCACTTAGGGACATTCGATCCCCCCTCGGGCTAGTACTAAACACGGTGAAATACATTTGACTCCCCAGGGGCTAGTACTGATCACGGCGAAACAACCCTTTCATTCTTTTTGCCGTACCTCCGTTCATATTCTCTTTCTTCCATCTTACTTTCCATCCTCTCCTAGTAATTGGTTCACAGTGCAACTGCGAGGTTTTCCTCCTGTTACACCTCTCAAACCTTTTTGCTGTCAATTTCCCTTTCAATGCTGAATGACCTTATAGGTCCCATTGCTTGGCCTTTGGGCTAAATTCCATATCCTGTTCTGGTCTCTCTTCCATATAGACAAATTTCATACTCTTAGTAGTATTTGACTATAACAGATTCACATCAGCCGTGCATTTAATGTCTAGACCAGTCTCTTACGACGCTCCTGATTGGCTGTTGATAAGCCAATAACAGGAATGGAAACTCTCAGTCTCTCGAGAGAGTTCGCATAGGCAGGATGTATGTTCCACCTCCCCTGAGGGATACGACTTTCAAAAGTATCCCTCGGGAGAGGTGGAACATACATCCTGCTTATGTGAACTCTCACCTAGAATCTGAGAGTTTCCAGCCATATGATTGGCTTATCAACAGCCAATCAGGTGCGTCGTAAGCGACTGGCCTAGATATCAGATGCACGGTTGATGTGCATCTACTATAGTTAGTGTATATAAATTCATGCTTTCACAACCTTAGGATGAAGTTTGCCTAAATTGAGAAAACACAGCTGCATTTTTATCAACTAATTTATGCATACACGTAATGTATGCACTTTAGCATTTATTCATATACTGTTAAAGTGAAATACGAAGAAAACCGCCATTATATTTCAGGTCGACTTTAAGATGGAAATGTCCACTTCTAATGCACATGTTCACCCAGAGGGCGTTATTAAACAAGTAAAAATTGCGCCTAAGTTTCTTCGGCGAAATCGAGTTTTCTGTACAGCTTATAATGCTGTATGAGCCGCGGCTTGTGAAGTTTTCAGCCATGACCCGGTGGTGGCGTGTCTTATAGCGTTGCCAGTCGCATGAGCATGGCTAGCTTTAACCTTATATAAGATAAAAACTACTGAGGTTAGAGCGCTGTAATTTGGTGTGTTTGTTGATTGAAGTGTGGATAATCAACGTACCCATTTGCAGCCCTCTAGCCTCAGTAGATTTTCAGTAAGACTAAAACTAAAACGAACAGTCCAGCGCAAAAGCAAAACTTCCTTTGGCAGCGAAATGAAATCGTTCATAAACGTCACTTATTTGATGTCCCCTGGCCTAGCGACAGTCTAGAAAAAAGACACC
>NC_061094.1:46678799-46687707 GCF_015104395.2 Macrobrachium nipponense
ATTCAACGATTATAATAATATCCTATTTCGAATATTAACGGTGTAATTCGCATACAGTAAATTATTAAAACACTTTTCAGTTGCAAATGTACACCCAGATATCCTTTTATTTACCTAAAACTTACACATAGCGTAACTATCTAAAGCCCGGAACGCAGTGTTACCATACAAAAACACCACTATACCAGATTTGCCTGGTATAGTATTTTGTGTACTGAAAACTGACTGTTGTTGGAAGAAACATTCCTAGCAGGTCTTAAGATGCGTCCACACGATCGAACAATGTCCGACGGGCAAACATTGTTACCAATGAACAATTGTCTGTCAGTCTTTGCCTTGTGAGCAGAGTAAAAGCAGTAGTATACAACCTCATTTGGTACCACTGTTTGTTACCAGATGTACTTCCATCGTTTCAACGCTTATGCTGTCATCCTGCTTCGCCTATGATATGGTAACAACCTTTGTCCGTCGGACATTGTTCGACCGTGTCGGCGCACCTTTAGGTCGAGGATGTATGCCTGACTATTTCTTGATTTCGATTATGGTAGCAGCCGTTGAGAACAGATGGAATTGAACATTGCAGAGGGTAATATTGCCGAGTGTCACATACGCTACGGTATTCTCTGTAGAGATTTATTGCCCAAACCACAGGGAACTTCTATGGCATTTAGGCCTCTCTTCGGCTGCATATAGTAGATTTGTATGGCATTCGTCAAGAGATTGATTCTATTATAATAAAGGAAAACAAATTCTGTAATTCTGTGGTTGATTGGTTGACCACATTCCTCATAAAAAAATAATAATGAGATTCAATCTAATTTTTTTCCGAGGCGTCTCAAGTCGCTGCTGCACCAGGTATAGAAACTTGGTAATCAGCAAATAAGATTGGAAGTAATCTGTCAGCCTTGCACAACCCGGAAGGAGAAACCGAAAAGAAGGTAATGTGAGACGTCCCATGTTACCATTTCTTATTTGTGGAGCTTCCTCTTTTTTTGGCTACTAACAATATGATGTAAGTATTGAATTATGATAGAGGATTTTGGATTCATTCTGTCAAACCTTTGACAGTAAGTTTCAGTGATTTACTTATAACCTTATTGATAAAAAAATAATAGAAATAAAAAACAAAAACATATCCGATTCGAAAGCGTTCTTTGAAGAAAACGAAGTTTAGTGAGGTAGAAGTGGGGATGGGTCAGAAGTGGTGAAAGAAGTGGGGAAGAGAGAATGCGAAGGGGTGCTGAAGGGATGTAGTATCAAGAAAGCAGCAGCAGCAGCAGAGAGAGAGAGAGAGAGAGGAAGAGGGAGAGAGAGAGAGAGAGAGAGAGAGAGAGAGAGAGAGAGAGAGAGAGAGAGAGAGAGACGTATGTAATATAGATTTTGCGCATGAACTGAAACTTGTACCAAAATTATTACAGTTATGTTTATATAATCACCATATAAGTATGAATAAGTTATTTACGTTCATCAAACAAATAATCGCCTAGTCTTTTGCTATTTTTGATTAGGGAAGGCATTGGTTGTTATAAATACCATTTCTGGATGTGTTCCATTGTTAACTTTGTTTGCTTACTTCCCTAAGTATGTATAAACCAGAAACCTGTGTACTTTGTAGATTTTAGAACAGTGATTCGATTCAGGCTTTTATAACCAAAGAGAGCTGCCGAATTTTGATGTAAAAGGTTTCCTGCGATGTAAACAAGAGCAGGCTGCATAGCAATCCGACTATTTTC
The DNA here is from genome assembly GCF_015104395.2 of Macrobrachium nipponense. Lineage (NCBI taxonomy): Eukaryota > Metazoa > Arthropoda > Malacostraca > Decapoda > Palaemonidae > Macrobrachium > Macrobrachium nipponense. Next base: position 46,680,533 of record NC_061094.1, read on the forward strand.
CATCAGCAAGAATGCAAATAGTTCATTCAGAGAGTAAACATACTTTTAGTGACAACGTTCTTTTTAATGTTTTGCTCGAATTTTCCTGTAATCGTTCAACGTGGAATATTCTTTTTTTTTTTTTTTTTTCTTTTAGCATTTTCCGTCAGTTGACGATAAAGATAGCAGCGGAATCACAGCGACTGGAATTTTTGGGAATCACAGCGACTGGATTATTTGGGAATCACAGCGACTGAATTATTTGGGAATCAAAGCGACTGAATTATTTGGGAATCACAGCGACTGGATTATTTGGGAATCGCAACGACTGGATTATTTGGGAATCACAGCGACTGGACTATTTGGGAATCGCAGCGACTGGATTATTTGGGAATCACAACGACTGGAATATTTGGGAATCACAACGACTCGATTATTTGAGACGAAAAAGAAACTTATTTGCCTGCGAATTTACAACCTTCCCTAGGAATGAATAAACATCGTCGATTTATCTGTACCATTACTCTGTATTATGCTTCTCTGTAGGTATGTTAAGGAAAACATTTTAATAAACAAAATAAAATCTAGGACAATATTCAGTCGATCTTGAATGTAATTATGGCCTAAATCTGACAGTATTAAGGTAAAACTTGATTTTAAGTTAGCTTTTCAGGTAGATAGCTGATTGTTCATCTTCATTATTCCTTTTACAACTTCTTCATGCTTCTGTATTTCCTAAACATTTAGTGATTCTTACTTTACATATATAATCTAAGCGGTTCATCCGAACAATTGCAGCTGAACTTCTATAAAGGAGTGTTGGCTCAACAGTCTTGTAAAACATTCAGATATTGCTACCATAGACATTCCTCTTATCTCCCCTACGATTTAGAAAGGTTCTGAGACCTTCATTTCCTTTAACTTTGTGATTTACCTCCTCTCTAATCTTATAAACAGATGTGCCTATGAGTATATGAATCTAGAACCTCCATTCTTCAGAACTACATTTCTCAGCAATCGATGTAAACATTCATAATGCAATCCTCAGTCCTCACGATGAGTTTGTACTTTCGTTGGAATTGTTAACCTTCAGTTTTTCCCACTTGTGAACATTTTTCAACTCTTAATATCAGCTCTGTATCATATGCAAATATCACACTCCTTCCAGAAGTTTCAAGCATAATCCCTTTCCTTATCGAGAAATGTGCACCTAAATCGGCTACACTCTTCCGGATTAATCGCTTCGCTCTATCAAAAGACAGATTAAATTCAATATCAACTGTACTTCCACTTTGTGCAAGAATCAGTAATCTATTGAACATATTCCACTGGGGCTCTTTTTCTTATTGGTTCCGAAGTGTATCCGCCAGCGAAGCCTTCTTCAATTTTTCCATCTACCTACGAATTTGTATTATTAACAAAATCAACCTTTCTTTTCTGGAAAATTTAATTGGAGGATGATCATCTGAATTGAGTAAAATTCATCCAGGTGGAAGAATAAAGTAACATATACAGAAATCATAACACGCAATAATAAAAGTAAAAAAAACTAATATATAGACACTATATATATATCTATATTTATATATATATATATATATATATATATATATATATATATATATAGATATAGAAATATTATATAGATATATATATACAGAATATTAGATAGATATATAATATTATATATATATATTTATAGATAATTTTATATATATATATTATATATATATATCTATATTATATATAATATATATATATATAGATATATATATATATATATATAGTTATATATATATATATATATATATATATGTATATATATATCTATCTATATTACTCTATATATATATCTATATATATCTCTTATATATATATTATATATATATAACTATATATATTATACTATATATATATAATATATATATATTATATATATATATATTATATATATATACTGGAGGACTGTGATAGATAAGGAAGAAAAAAATAATAAATTGATGTGTCCCGTACTTCAAGTAAATATTTGTAAAGATAATCTTATTTTGTAACGTTGGTCTGTCGCATAGATTCTGCGCCATAGCTTTCCAACGTCATATGTTAACCAGTCATATATATATAGATATATAGATATATATACTATAGATATAGGATATATATAGATATAATATAGATAGATATATATATATATATATATATATATATATATATATATATATATATATATATATATAAATAAGGTGATGAATAAACAGATAAGTAATTAACATGAGATGTAGGTGGATTAAACTAAGAAGTTCCCAGAATTACAAAGTTAGCCTTCTCTGAAGATCGGAAAAAATATTATCATCATAAAGACTAGCACGTATGAATGGTCCATATTTACTTGAACCTTTTCTTATAACCCTTGATGACATCTGACGTCGTCTAGACGAAAGGCAAACATGAGACTCGTCTGTTAATGAAAAGATTCGTGGATCAAAATTAATGTTCCCGGAAAGAAAATAGGGTTTTTTCCTCTTTTATTCAGCTTTTTTCGGAATAAAGTCAAAGTCAAAGGAAGGAATATATATGTATCTATTTACCAACTTTATGAATGCTCTTGTCGTCTCTCTCTCTCTCTCTTGTGTTACCTGGAAACTGTAAATAGCTTAATCTGCTGAAAAAACTCCTCAGCTACAAACCCTTCCGAAGAAAGTCCAAGTGTGGCGAGAAGGAGTATTGTAACGTTGCTGAAAAAAAGTCTAGGGAAATATAAATAAAAAACATAAAAGTACAAGCCAAGAAAGAAAGATAATTATAAATCTACATAAACACCAATCGAGAAATGCAGATAAAGTTACGATAATAATATAATAATAATAATAATAATAATAATAATAATAATAATAATAATAATAATAATAATAATAATAATTTGATTGACAAAATCAAGAAGAAAGTATCACTCACTGGTGTCGCAATACCATGGGACACCAGAGTTGAAGAGAAAGAGGGAAAAATGGATATGTATCAAGACCTGAAAATAGAAATAAGAAGGATATGGGATACGCCAGTGGAAATTGTACCCATAATTATAGGAACACTATGCACGATTCCAAGATCCATGAAAAGGAATCTAGAAAAACTAGAGGCCGAAGTAGCTCCAGGACTCATGCAGAAGAGTGTGATCCTAGAAACGGCGCACATAGTAAGAAAAGTGATGGACTCCTAAGGAGGCAGGATGCAACCCGGAACCCCACACTATAAATACCACCCAGTCGAACTGGAGGACTGTGATAGATAAGAGAAAAAAATAATAAATTGATGTGCCGTACTTCAAAGTAATATTGCAGGAGATATTTGTAAAGATAATCTTATTTTGTAACGTTGGTCTGTCGCATAGATTCTGCGCCATAGCTTTCCAACGTCATATGTTTAGTTTTTATAACTGGGTTAAACTAAACATACTTTCACTTGCTTTCTTTTTTGGCAGGTTTTGCTGGGTGAATTTTCAAGGAAAGGCCTTTCTCCTAAGAACTCTCTCTCTCTCTCTCTCTCTCTCTCTCTCTCTATCACCTCACACACACACAAGATATATAGATATATATATATATATAATATATATATATTATATATATATAATCATTAAGATTAGAATGTCGACGGTAACCATTAAGCCATCTTTATGTCTCAGTGGTTCGCACCGACTGGAGTCGTTGGAAAGGTACTGTATCGTGTGCTCGAGACTCTTCAGTACCATTCCATTTATCACGTAAAAATTCTCCTTCGGGGAAATTCCCGAAGTAACGTGAATTCGATATTAAACGACACTTTTATCTTAATAATTGTATATAAATCACGGTGTGATAAGAATTTTATATATACACAAATATATATATATATATATATATATATATATATATATATATATATATATATATATATATATATATATATATATATATATATATAGATATACATATATAATGCCCATGGTTTTCCTGTGTATCAGTCATGTTTCACTTCGTAGCAATGAGAGTGAAATTTCTTTTATTTCTTATTCTTTAGCGGAAAGGAAACTTAGGAGTTATATGGCACTCATAAGTAATTATGAAAATAGGATATTAATTATTTTTGCAATAATTTGAGGATTGTGGACTCCCTAGTAAGTGAAGTTGCTTCTTACAGGTGGACGAACCGCCTCTCCAGACCTAAAATACTGATGTCTTAAGGAGAAAGGTTGATTCTACTGCACTGACTGAGGCGAAAGAGATATTGTCAGTAGCACAGGAGTGAGATGGACACAGAGTGATTTTCACTCTCTCTCTCTCTCTCTCTCTCTCTCTCTCTCTCTCTCTCTCTCTCTCTCTCTCTCTCACTGGACTCCAAGAACCAGCTAACCCTTTTATACCTTTGCATCAATTGAATATTCATTTTGCTGACGAAATTTCAATATATAATGTTAACATCATACCGTGAATTTTATGAGCATCCCTGAATCGTCTATATGACAAAAAAAAAAAAAAAAAAAAAAACGGGCGTTGCAGTCGTGACCCCGGGTCCTTTGATGACCCCGCGGCCATCAAAGCCAGCACTAATTGAACGTACCTGTGAGTCTGTGAGCGCACGTCGATTATTTTCCCCTTTTACCCTGATTACACCTCTATTTCCTGTGCAGGGGGTTCGCAGGAACATGGATGGCCCCCTTCCCCGCCCAGCTCTTCCTAAAAGAAAGGCAGTGCTCAAAGGGATGCTGCTCTCAGCAATGGCTGTAGGGACCTGGATCCAATCGCATGCGGAAAGAACAATGAACCGGACTGTACTTGACTGGAAAAAAAAAAAAAAAAAAAGGAAACTCAGAGTGCTCCCCGGTTGAGAAGTAATTGCTGCGCCCCAGATCCGTCCTTCCATACATTAACCAGGAAATGTCTGTAGCCATTATTATGTTATATGGCTTGAATGAGCCTGTATTGTTTGAGAAAAATATTGACAGGATTTCTTCATCAGTGTTATTATAACAGAGTGCGGTATTAATTCTGTTAAAATGAATCACCCCAGTCCCTATAGAAAAAAACTACTTATTTGAATCAAGGTGTCGGTGTCAGCAAAATTGCCAAATTCAACTGGACCTGTCTCTAGCCTGAATTTATCCGTTTCTATTTTTTGTAAAGGATATATTAGTCATAATACTATTAAGGCTGCTTTAGATGTACCTTCATTATCATACAGGGACTAGGATGTTTCCAAAAAAAATGTTCTTTGTGACATCGGGAAAACTAATTAAGTCAGTGGCACTTTCTAAATCAGTGTTTCTTAAACTTTCTTGTGCAACAGACCCCTTTTATTAGAATGACTCACGTAGCTGACCCCTTATTATGATAATTTCCCTCTTGGGTTTAAAGGTACTAAAATTGCTACTAAATTATTTACTAATAGCTTATCTTCAACATAAATGTTTACATTTTACTTAAAATAACGTTCGCAACATTATTAGTTTTGCAGTTTTGCACACAAATTTGAGTGAACTTAACAGCAACGCTTCCTCCTCACATTATCCTGAGGACCCCTTGGAACATTCCACGGAACCCCGGGTTCCGTGGACCACACTTTTAGGAACACTGTTCCAAATAATGGGAAAAAAGATTAACAATGAACCATAAAAGACAACTCGTCCTCACTATCGTTATTTGGCATTAAGAGTGTTGTGTAGTTGAGACTGAGATATGTAGAAATCATTGATCGCATTCACCACCTTCAAAACTGAGAGAAAAGTATTCTCATAATGGTAAAGAGTATAAAAAAAGACACAACGCTAATTTTATCAGTGCAAGTTTACTCCCCATTTGAAAATATTTTCTCTAGATGTTTTGCGGGAGATCAAATTAACATTACATTATAACAAGAAAGCAGAGGCCTCCCAGTTTTTTCCTTTTATTTTTTAACTATATATATATATATATATATATATATATATATATATACTATATATATATATATATATATATATATATATATATATATACATATATATATATATATATATATATATATATATATATATATATATATATATATATATATATATATATATATATATATATAAGAAGGCTGAAACTTTTGTCGATCAGCGGCCTGACCGATACTGTCTGTGTTATTATCTCATTCTTTGTATTTTTTGGGTTTTATCATAATTTCTTCCACTGTTGTATACGGAAAGCATTTTACGTAAATTTTACTCTTTTGATAAAGTAAACTTGATAGGGAAAAAAAATAAATAAATAAAAACTGGTGCACTAAGCATTAAAACCATTTACAGGTACTTGAATTGTCAAATTGCTAGCAGTCTGTGAATTTAGGTTTGATGAAGTCAGCGCATTAAGAAGAAACATTTGGAAAAGTTTCCGCTAGAGGTGCGCTTCTAAGAGTCGTTCAGAAATGTTCATTGTAAGTCTGGATAAACCTTTCTAATACTTTTTTTCGTAGTATGAAGTCCTCGAATAACAGGGTGTAAGCGCTTAAAAATACAGGAGATATATTTGTCAATACAGTTTGTTTTTAATAATAACCTGCCCCGCGTGGTTGCGTCAGGTAACTTTAGTTTTCTGTAAAAACTATTGAGACGGCTATTTGTCTATCCGCCCTCAGATCTTAAAAACTACTGAGGCTAGACGGCTACACATTGGTATGTTGATCTTCCACCCTCCAATCATCAAATATACCAAATTGCTGCCATCTAGCATCCGTAGTTTTTTATTTTTATATTCAAGGTTAAACCTGGCTGTGGTCAAAGTTTCAATTGCTCCGAAGAAAGTTCGGCGCAGACTTTACTTGTTTCTTTTGTATACGAGTTTAGATGTTATAGGAACGATGCATTACCTTTCCTTCCACAGAGCACGATTTATACTTCACGATGATGAATGTTCATTTTATCATAAAACTGTTAAATAAGTATTATGTTCTTTTAATTGATAATTAGCAACACTTACGCGAAGCGATCACTGTCACAAGGTATGTTGAGAAAATTGGCATTTCACATCAAGGAGGCTTTAAAACGAAGCACCCACTGAGAGAGAGAGAGAGAGAGAGAGAGAGAGAGTCCGGCACACCCTGAATAAATGCATATAATAAGCGACTTCGACTTCATTCCGGCCAAGAGAAACCCAAATCGCAATAACTCCGCGTCCTGCCTATCATCTCATAAAGGGCCGGAAGGA
>NC_061094.1:46693207-46698207 GCF_015104395.2 Macrobrachium nipponense
TTCCACTATTCCTGCGCTGTATCTGATTACTGGCACTGCCCATGTGTTTATGGCTTTTATCATATTCCGGCGTTGAGTTTTGACTTGAGTATCGCCTTGAGTCTCTGCATATATTCTTTCCTGATCGTGTCCTTCATCCTCTGGTGTTTTATCCCTCCTTCCATTATTCCAGGTATTTGTATCCCGTCTCATCTATGTGTTTGCTGTTGCTCCCAATCTGGTAGCTTTATCCCTTCAGTTCTCGTTACTTTGCCTTTTTGTATGTTGACTAGGCGCATTTTTCTATTCCAAACTCCATCCTGATGTCCCCAGATACAATCCTTACAGTCTGGATTAGGGTATCTATTTCCTTGATGCTCTTACCATACAGCTTGATGTCGTCCATGAACATCAGATGGTTGATTCTAGTTGCCTCTTTTCTTGAGTTGGTACCCGGCATCCATCTTCTGCAGTACTTTTGTCATGGGAATCATGGCTACTACGAAGAGTAGTGGGGACAGTGAGTCGCCCTGGAAGATCCCTCTCCTGATATTAACTCTGCTAGTCTTATTCCAGAGCTTGTAAGTATTGTATTCCAGTTGCGCATTGTATTTTTTGAGGAAGCTGATTATTATTATTATTATTATTATTATTATTATTATTATTATTATTATTATTATTATTATTATTATTATTATTATTATTATTATGGTAAACTTTATCTGCGTTTCTCGATTGTTGTTTATGTAGATTTATAATTATCTTTCTTTCTTGGCTTGTACTTTATGTTTTTTATTTATATTTCCCTAGACTTTTTTTCAGCAACGTTACAATACTCCTTCTCGCCACACTTGGACTTTCTTCGGAAGGGTTTGTAGCTGAGGAGTTTTTTCAGCAGATTAAGCCATTTACAGTTTCCAGGTAACACAAGAGAGAGAAAGAGACGACAAGAGCATTCATAAAGTTGGTAAATAGATACATATATATTCCTTCCTTGACTTTGACTTGATTCCGAAAAAGCTGAATAAAAGAGGAAAAAACCCTATTTCTTTCCGGGGGAACATTAATTTTGATCCACGAATCTTTTCATTAACAGACGAGTCTCATGTTTGCCTTTCGTCTAGACGACGTCAGATGTCATCAAGGGTTATAAGAAAGGTTTTCAAGTAAATATAGACCATTCATACGTGCTAGTCTCTATGATGGTAATATTTTTTCGATCTTCAGAGAAGGCTAACTTTGTAATTCTGGGAACTTCTTAGTTTAATCCACCTACATCTCATTGTTAATTACTTATCTGTTTATTCATCACCTTATTTATATATATATATATATATATATATATATATATATATATAGAGAGAGAGAGAGAGAGAGAGAGAGAGAGAGAGAGAGAGAGAGAGAGAGAGAGAGAGAGAGAGAGAGAGAGAATATATATATAGTTTTTTTTTTTTTACTTTATTATTGCCGTGTTATGATTTCTGTATCTTTTACTTTATTCTTGAATCTGGATGAATGTTACTCGATGCTGATGTTCTTCTCCCAATTAAGTTTTGCAGAAAAGAAAGGTTGTTTTTGTTAATAATACAAATTCGTAGGTAGATGGAAAAATTGAAGAAGGCTTCGCTGGCGGATACACCGCGGAGCCAATAAGAAAAAGAGCCCCACAGTGCAATATGTTCAAAAGTTTACTGATTTTTGTAGAGAGTGGATATACATTTGATATTGAATTTAATATGTTTGTTGATAAAGCGAAGCGATTAATCAGGGAAAGTGTAGCCGATTTAGGTGCAAATTTTTCTGTAAGGAAAGGGATTATGCTTTAAACTTCAGGAAGGAGTGTGATATTTGCATATGATACAGAGCTGATATTAAGAGATGGAAAAATGTTCACGAGTGGGGAAAACTGAACCTTAACAATTCAACGAAAGTTCAAACTCATCATGAGGACTGAGGACTGAGGACTGCGCTATGAATGTTTACATCGATTGCTGAAATGTAGTTCTGAAGAATGGAGGTTCTAGATTCACATACTCATAGGCACATCTGTTTGTAAGATTAGAGAGGAGGTAAATCACAAAGTTATAGGAAATGAAGGTCTCAGAACCTTTCTAAATCGTAGGGGAGATAAGAGGAATGTCTATGGTAGCAATATCTGAATGTTTTACGAGACTGTTGAGCCAACACTCCTTTATAGAAGTTCAGCTGCAATTGTTCGGATGAACCGCTTAAATTATATATGTAAAGTAAGAATCACTAAATGTTTAGGAAATACAGAAGCATGAAGAAGTTGTAAAAGGAATAATGAAGATGAACAATCAGCTATCTACCTGAAAAGCTATTTCAAAATCACTTTTTACCTTAAGACAGTCAGATTTAGGTCGTGATTACATTCCAGATCGACTGAATATGTCCTAGATTTTATTTTGTTTATTAAAATAGTTCCCATAACATACCTATAGGGAAACATAATGCAGAGTAATGGTACAGATAAATCGACGATGTTTATTCCTTCCTAGGGAAGGTTGTAAATTCGCTGGCAAATAAGTTTCTTTTCGTCTCAAATAATCCAGTCGTTGTGATTCCCAAATATTCCATTCGTTGTGATTCCCAAAATATTATTCCAGTCGCTGCGATTCCCAAATAGTCCAGTCGCTGTGATTCCCAAATAATCTAGTCGTTGCGATTCCCAAATAATCCAGTCGCTGTGATTCCCAAATAATTCAGTCGCTGTGATTCCCAAATAATCCAGTCGCTGTGATTCCCAAAAATTCCAGTCGCTGTGATTCCGCTGCTATCTTTATCGTCAACTGACGGAAAATGCTAAAGAAAAAAAAAAAGAATATTCCACGTTGAACGATTACAGGAAAATTCGAGCAAAACATTAAAAAGAATGTTGTCACTAAAAGTATGTTTACTCTCTGAATGAACTATTTGCATTCTTGCTGATGGAAAATAGTCGGATTGCTATGCAGCCTGCTCTTGTTTACATCGCAGGAAACCTTTTACATCAAAATTCGGCAGCTCTCTTTGGTTATAAAAGCCTGAATCGAATCACTGTTCTAAAATCTACAAAGCACACAGGTTTCTGGTTTATACATACTTAGGAAAGTAAGCAAACAAAATTAACAAAGAAACACATCCAGAGATGGTATTTATAACAACCAATGCCTTCCCTAATCAAAAATAGCAAGAGAGTAGGCGATTATTTGTTTGATGAACGTAAACAACTTATTCATACTTATATAGTGTTTATATAAACATAACTGTAATAACTTTGGTACAAGTTTCAGTTCATACGCAAAATCTATATTATATACGTCTCTCTCTCTCTCTCTCTCTCTCTCTCTCTCTCTCTCTGCTGCTGCTGCTGCTGCTGCTTTCTTGATACCCCTTGTACTACATCCCTTCAGCACCCCTTCGCATTCTCTCTTCCCCACTTCTTTCACCACTTCTGGACCATCCCCACTTCTACCTCACTAAACTTCGTTTTCTTCAAAGAACGCTTTCGAATCGGATATGTTTTTGTTTTTTATTTCTATTATTTTTTTATCAGTGAGGTTATAAGTAAATCACGGAAATTTACTGGTATAGGTTTGACAGAATGAATCCAAAATCCTCTATCATAATCCATGACTTACATCAAATCGTTAGTAGCCAAAAAAAGAGGAAGCTCTACAAATAAGAAATGGTTACATGGGACGTCTCACATTACCTTCTTTTCGGTTTCTCCTTCCGGGTTCTGCAAGGCTGACAGATTACTTGCAATCTTATTTGCTGATTACCAAGTTTCTATACCTGGTGCAGCAGCGACTTGAGACGCCTCGGAAAAAAATTAGATTGAATCTCATTATTATTTTTTTATGAGGAATGTGGTCAACCAATCAACCACAGAATTACAGAATTTGCTTTCCATTATTATAATAGAATCAATCTCTTGACGAATGCCATATAAATCTACTATATGCAGCCGAAGAGAGGCCTAAATGCCATAGAAGTTCCCTGTCGTTTGGGCAATAAATCTCTACAGAGAATACTGCAGCGCATGTAACACTCGGCAATGTTACCCTCTGTAATGTTCAATTCCATCTGTTCTCAACGGCTGCTACCATAATCGAAATCAAGAAATAGTCAGGCATACATCCTCGACCTAAAGGTGCGCCCACACGGTCGAACAATGTCCGACGGACAAACGTTGTTACCATATCATAGGCGAAGCAGGATGACGGCATAAGCGTTGAAAAGATGGAAGTACATCTGGTAACAAACAGTGGTACCAAATGAGGTTGTATACTACTGCTTTTACTCTGCTCACAAGGTAAAGACAGACAGACAATTGTTAATTGGTAACAATGTTTGTCCGTCGGACATTGTTCGATCGTGTGGACGCATCTTAAGACCTGCTAGGAATGTTTCTTCCACCAGCAGTCAGTTTTCAGTACACAAAATACTATACCAGGCAAATCTGCAGTAACTAGGTATTTCATTGTTTCTTAATTTCTTAATTTAATCCATGGCATTCCTTCTCTCTCTCTCTCTCTCTCTCTCTCTCTCTCTCTCTCTCTCTCTCTCTCTCTCATTTACCTGACGAAAATATTGGTCTGGTCTTCACGAAGCACTGTACACTAAACCTGTATATGAATAATTTATAAAACCTCTCCATGCTTTGTTGGTGCACGACTGTTGTGTCGGCGCTGTTGTGTTGACTTTATGAAAAATTAAGGCAACAATGCAGTTTTTTGTATATCTTTACGTATAGACGGTTTTCATTAACATCTTTATTTAATGTGGTAGGCAACTTACTGTCCTTGTATGAACACCTCATGGACTTACTGAAATATCAGTACAAGTAAATATTGTTTGTTTATTTGAATTTCTGATATTTAATGAACATTCTTTCGGATTATTTACTTTAACAGTATTATCTACCGAATCTTAAAACCCTTTAATTAATGAATTACAGTTACTTTATGTAAATGAGTTGTAAGAAGACAAATTTCAGTAAAAGCAAGTAGTTACAT
>NC_061094.1:46703207-46705707 GCF_015104395.2 Macrobrachium nipponense
TTTTGAGACTTTCTGTTACAAGTGTAGAAATAGATATTGCTAAGCTTGCAAATAAGATGCAGCATTAAGTTTCCCATTAAAGATAAGATATATAGAATTTCCAATAACTCATTATTTTCTTGCACAAATTCTACAATAAAACATGAGCTACTATTAAGATTTTAATACCTACGTAGCAATAGCTGGCATAAGAGTGTAAGAGTCTTAACTTAAACTAAACTCAAAAGATAAATAATATGCAAATAAATGTGAACTTTCTCCGATAGTAAGGATAATTCTAATATGCGGCCCTCATCTGTATTTCGAATGATAATGTGGCCCTTTTACGCAAAGAGGTTGGGGACCCCTGTTCTAGACTGTCGCTAGGCCAGGAGACATCAAATAAGTGTCGTTTATGAACGATTTCATTTCGGTGCCAAAGGAAGTTTTGCTTGTGCGCAGGACTGTTCGTTTTAGTTTTCTGTAAAGCAAAACTACTGAGATGGATTCGTCTGTCCGCCCTCAGGTCTTACTTAAAATCTACTGAGGCTAGAGGGCTGCAAATGGGTACGTTGATTATCCACACTTCAATCAACAAACACACCAAATTACAGCCCTCTAACCTCAGTAGTTTTTATCTTATTTAAGGTTAAAGCTAGCCATGCTCGTGCGTCTGGCAACGCTATAGGACAGGCCACCACCGGGCCATGGCTGAAAACTTCACAAGCCGCGGCTCATACAACATTATAAGCTGTACAGAAAACTCGATTTCGCCGAAGAAACTTAGGCGCAATTTTTACTTGTTTAATAATGCCCTCTGGGTGAACATGTACATTAGAAGTGGACATTTCCATCTTAAAGTCGACCTGAAATATAATGGCGGTTCTCTTCGTATTTCACTTTAACATTATATGAATAAATGCTAAAGTGCATAGATTACCTGTATACATAAATTAGTTGATAAAAATGTAGCTGTGTTTTCTCAATTTAGGCATATTTCATCCTAAGGTTGTCAAAGCATGAATTTATATACACTAACTATAGTAGATTCACATCAACCGTGCATCTGATATCTAGCCAGTCTCTTACGACGCACCTGATAGGCTGTTCATAAGCCAATCATGGGATACTTTTGAAAGACGTATCCCTCAGGGGAGGTGGAACATACATCCTGCCTATGAGAACTATCGAGAGAGACTGAGAGTTTCCAGCCCTGTGATTGGCTTATCAATAACCAATCAGGAGCCTAGACATCAAAATTATGCTTGGTTGATGTGAATTTACTGTAGTCAAATACTACAAACAGTAAGAAATTTGTCTATATGGAAGAGAGACCAGAACAGGATATGGAATTTAGGCCAAAGGCCAAGCAATGGGGCCTATGAGGTCATTCAGCATTGAAAGAGAAACTGACAGTAAAAAGGTTTGAAAGGTGTAACAGGAGGAAAACCTCGCAGTTGCACTGTGAACCAATTACTAGGAGAGGATGGAAAGTAAGATGGAAGAAAGAGAATATGAACGGAGGTACGGCAAAAAGAATGAAAGGGTTGCTTCGCCGTGATTAGTACTAGCCCCTGGGAAGTCAAATGTATTTCACCGTGTTCAGTACTAACCCTCGGGGATCAAATGTTGCTAAGCGAATTGGTTGTTTCACATATGCCCTAGGGATTCGCCTCTGGATTTCACATACTCCCTGTCACAAATAATACCAGTAATGATGCCAAAAACAGGTTTTACCAGTGACAACTTAAAGTTCTATGAGAATATTCTGACATTCAAACTTCAAAAATGGTCTTCAAATGCAGTAACACGAAAATAGAAAAATAGCTGCTTATTAATCAAATAGGCTCGTATAGCAAAAGAAGGCATTTAATAAAAAGGGAAACCTATCATTATCATTATCATTGGTATTAAAAGGATTGCAATATTCAAATTTTCAACAAGGTTTGGTTCAAACGCTATCTCTCCTTTAATTTTGGAATAATGTTAATTCCAGCTTAATGTCACTAAATGCTTCCTAATGCTCTTATAATTTGCATCACTAAACCAATAAATGAGAAAGATTACCGTCATGGTTTTACGAACTGCAAGAACATTAATTGAAAGATTATAAGCGATCAGCGGGTGAAATATTTTCTTTTCATTCCCATTGTTCAGAGAAATATTACCACGAAATTATGATATTGCCTAAACTGTATCCAATTATTACGAGGCAATCATTTGTATCATATTGTCTTCCATTTGATTTCAAAGTGGAAATTTATTGGCCACAGCATTCAGCGCAATAAGAAATCTTACGTATGAAGGAACAGTAACTGAAAATTATTTAACAATAGGAAAGATTGGAAAATTCTGTGTTGTTGATATAACTATTTTACTGGGACCTAATAGAACCAAACAGAAAAAAAGTAATGTGTACAGAGTATCTCAAAAGCGAGGACGTTGAATCCTTCAAATAGTCAGTAACAATTATATTTTTATATTCAGTACAGAATCTTTTGAGTTGGTGTCTAGCGAGAGA
>NC_061094.1:46710707-46743207 GCF_015104395.2 Macrobrachium nipponense
ATATTCACTACTTTAGAGCTATCATGACAATACTATCAAGATAGGTCTAGCTAGCAACCTGTTCTTAAGAGCCTTACGAATTTGTTCCCCAGATTTCCTGGAAAAAGAATTTGAACTAATTCGCAAGCAACTTTCATCTTTAAAGTATCCTGACCATATAATTGAGAAAGCAATTCAAAAAGCAAACGTAATTTTCTACCGACCCCCTAAAGACAAGACCAGAGACACACCCAACAATAAAATAAAAATTCCCCACCTGGAGACGATTAAGAGAGTACTCACACCCTTGGGAAATCCAACCCTTTTGCATTTACCTACCCAAATACCTTAGCCAAATCCCTGATTAACGTCCAACAAAAGACATCGCCCAAAGACTCTGGGGTATATGAGATCCCATGCCAGGACTGTGACCAATCTTACATCGGATTTACAGGTAAATCACTTCCCAGAGATTAATACAACACAAACGGTCAGTTAGGTATGGACAACAGAACTCGGCTATTTTCAACCATATAAATGAACATAACCATAGAATAAACTGGAATATGTCACGTGTAATTTATAGCAGCAACTACCGGTACAAGAGTCAAATGATGGAATCGGCCTTAATAAAGAGAAGCAGGTAATGAACATCTCAAAAGGGAATTGGACATCGGACATCGTCGACGCAGTGTTCATTCAACCAACGCTTAAGAAGATTAAAGGAAGATTATCAGCGGGGGTGACCTAAATTGGCTTACTTGTGGACGAATCTCTTGGTATAAATACCACCTTTTCTGTAAACTTTTCTCATTCATATACCTGAAGAGAGAGACAGCAGTCTCTGAAATATAGTACTTTTCTCTCTACATTTTGGTGTTTTTATGGGCTCCTTTTATTAGATGGAATTCTGTTGTTACAGAACACTTTTACCAGTCATATATATATGTATATATATATATATATATATATATATATATATATATATATATATATATATATATATAGATATATATATAATTAATATATATATATATATATATATATATATATATATATATATATATATATATATATAGTGTGTATATATAATGTGGTAAATATATATATATATATATATATATATACATATATTATATATATATATATATATATATATATATATATATATATATACAATATATATATATATATATATAAATATATATATATACATATATATATATATATATATATATATATATATATATATTATACTCTATAGTCTCAGTAATTGGGCGGTTACTTGGAAATCTTAGCTTGATGATAAATAACAGTGCCAAGACCAGGAAGAACATTCTTTATTAAACGAGCTGAAAAAATGACAAGGATGAGAAATCACTAAAATCACATTAAAATGAATTGTCTTATTGAAAGCTTCAGTAAAAAACATAAAATAAAACGACCATCACATACAAAGTAAAAATAAAAAAATTACGAAAAAACTAAAACAAAACGCAAAACATACAAAAACAGAAATAAAAATAAAAATAATATGAAAGGTAAACAAACTACACACTCAAAAATAAAAAGGCAAACGACCCACTTAGTGTACCTACTATGAAACTATATGACATAAAATCTATATTTTAAGGTTATTATAGCTTTAAAAACACTTCCGTTTCTGGAGCCTTATTCTACAAAATACTCGTTTAGTTTGATGAGATTCTCCGGAAACGATGTTGCTTTGTTCTCGTTGGAAAATCCAGGATCGCGCATTTTATAAATTTGCATATTCATATCCTTATAACTGGAGGTTTATCTTGTATATTTACCTTCCGCGTAGCATGGGATGGCGTACCTCGCCTCCTATTTGCAAATAAATTCCGTGGAATTACGTTTGATCCCTTCTATCCTTTGATGTAGTTTAGGAGGGAGGAGAGGGACGGAATAGAAGGGTTATCGAAAAAAAATTGTCTCATTATCATTAAATTTTCAATAGAAAGAATGCCATTTGTGAGAATGCAAAATACCTCGGCATCGCGTTTTGGAACGAATTCTTGCCATGATTTAAAAGATGAAAATTTCTTCCACTTAAACCTTTTCTGAAGAATGTGATGGATCTATTTGCTTTCACGGATAATGATAAGACTGGCGCGAATTCTGATACATACATACATTCATACATAGAGATCGATACATAATTCTACGTAGTACTTCAAAAGGTTTATAGTAAAGTATTTTAACATCTAATTTGTAAGTTTACGCAGACTACTTTATATGTTTCGTTAAGAATTCCTGACACATTCTAAACCTACTTTCTTCCATGGACGTAGATGCCTTACTGGCCTTTATTTTTCCTCAAAAAAGGATAGACTTTCATTTCATTTTTCAGGGCTCAAAACTTTCTAAAAAGTTAAATTGTTTCATGTCGCACCTTGGTAACCTTATAACCCCTGTGCTATTTTATTCGCTTTAAACTTTTCAAAGTCTTCTATTACACTTATCATTCGCTGGTGTCTATTTTCTAGACTATCGCCAGGCCAGGGGACATCAAATAAGTGTCGTTTATGAACGATTTCATTTCGCTGCTAAAGGAAGTTTTGCTTTTGCGCTGGACTATTCGTTTTAGTTTTCTGCAAAATAAAACTACTGAGATGGATTCGTCTGTCTGCCCTTAGGTCTTACTTAAAATCTACTGAGGCTAGAGGGCTGCAAATGGGTACGTTGATTATCCACACTCCAATCAACAAACACACCAAATTGCAGCCCTCTAACCTCAGAAGTTTTGATCTTATTTAAGGTTAAAGCTAGCCATGCTCGTGGGTCTGGCAACGCTATAAGACAGGCCACCACCGGGCCATGGCTTAAAACTTCACAAGCCACGGCTCATACAACATTATAAGCTGTACAGAAAACTCGATTTCGCCGAAGAAACTTAGGCGCAATTTTTACTTGTTTAATAATGCCCTCGGGATGAACAGGTGCATTAGAAGTGGACATTTCCATCTTAAAGTCGACCTGAAATATAATGGCGGTTCTCTTCGTATTTCACTTTAACAGTATATGAATAAATGCTAAAGTGCATACATTACGTGTATGCATAAATTAGTTGATAAAAATGCAGCTGTGTTTTCTCAATTTAGGCAAACTTCATCCTAAGGTTGTGAAAGCATGAATTTATATACACTAACTATAGTAGATGCACATCAACCGTGCATCTGATATCTAGGCCAGTCCCTTACGACGCACCTGATTGGCTGTTGACAAGCCAATCATAGGGCTGGAAACTCTCAGACTCTAGGTGAGAGTTCACATAGGCAGGATGTATGTTCCACCTCACCTAAGGGATACTTTTGAAAGACGTATCCCTCAGGGGAGGTGGAACATACATCCTGCCTATGTGAACTCTCGAAAGACTGAGAGTTTCCAGCCCTGTGTTTGGCTTATCAACAGCCAATCAGGAGCCTAGTCATCAAAATTATGCTTGGTTGATGTGAATTTACTGTAGTCAAATACTACAAACAGTAAGAAATTTGTCTATGTGGAAGAGAGACCAGAACAGGATATGGAATTTAGGCCAAAGGCCAAGCAATGGGGCCTATGAGGTCATTCAGCATTGAAAGAGAAATTGACAGTAAAAAGGTTTGAAAGGTGTAACAGGAGGAAAACCTCGCAGTTGCACTGTGAACCAATTACTAGGAGAGGATGGAAAGTAAGATAGAAGAAAGAGAATATGAACGGAGGTACGGCAAAAAGAATGAAAGGGTTGTTTCGCCGTGATTAGTACTAGCCCCTGGGAAGTAAATGTATTTCACCGTGTTCAGTACTAACCCTCGGGGATCAAATGTTGCTAAGCGAATTGGTTGTTTCACATATGCCCTAGGGATTCGCCTCTGGATTTCACATACTCCCTGTAACATAATACCGTAATGATGCCAAACAGGTTTACCAGTGACAACTTAAAGTTCTATGAGAATATTCTGACATTCAAACTTCAAAAATGGTCTTCAAATGCAGTAACACGAAAATAGAAAAATAGCTGTTTATTAATCAAATAGGCTCGTATAGCAAAAGAAGGCATTTAATAAAAAGGGAAACCTATCATTATCATTATCACTGGTATTAAAAGGATTGCAATATTCAAATTTTCAACAAGGTTTGGTTCAAACGCTATCTCTCCTTTAATTTTGGAATAATGTTAATTCCAGCTTAATGTCACTAAATGCTTCCTAATGCTCTTATAATTTGCATCACTAAACCAATAAATGAGAAAGATTACCGTCATGGTTTTACGAACTGCAAGAACATTAATTGAAAGATTATAAGCGATCAGCGGGTGAAATATTTTTTTTTTCATTCCCATTGTTCAGAGAAATATTACCACGAAATTATGATATTGCCTAAACTGTATCCAATTATTACGAGGCAATCATTTGTATCATATTGTCTTCCATTTGATTTCAAAGTGGAAATTTATTGGCCACAGCATTCAGCGCAATATGTCCGAGATAAGAAATCTTACGTATGAAGGAACAGCAACTGAAAATTATTTAACAATAGGAAACATTGGAAAATTCTGTGTTGTTGATATAACTATTTTAGTGGAGCCCAATAGAACCAAACAGAAAAAAAGTAATGTGTACAGAGTATCTCAAAAGCGAGGACGTTGAATCCTTCAAATAGTCAGTAACAATTCTATTTTTATATTTAGTACAGAATCTTTTGAGTTGGTACCTAGCGAGAGACTATGTAAGGCAAATAAAATAGGGCAGGTTGAGTACTTTTTGAATTCAAATAGACTGGAACTGCATACAAATATAAGATTGCATATTGCTATATGGACAATAAAACTATACCTAACTGATTTAGTCAATTTTAGAATACAGCTTTAAGAAGACTACATTAGGAGTCAAAGAGCAGGAAAGATTTAGAAGTGGTACGAAAAGGGGAAATGACTGAATCATCCTATAGATAATGATGAAAGGGAGATGGAGATGGCTTGGTCATGTCCTTAGCACAACCCCTGGGAGAACATGGCCTAATAGTGTCAGCTTGGCTCTTATGAGAACCAGAGGAGTTGGAAGACCCGAGTCCTGACCTACTTGGATGACATCTACGAGAAGGGACGCTGGAGCAGAGCAGAGATTTGTGGGAGATAAAACAGGAAAGACGTGAGTGGAGGAGTTTCATCATCACACGCAACGATAATGAGATGAAATAGAATATAAAATCAATGCCAAAGGTTAAGCTCCGGAACCTGCGAGGTCATCCAGCTTTAAAAGGAAAATTCAAAGCTAATAGTTTTTAAGGGTGTAACCAGGGGCAACCTCGCAGTTGCACAATAAAACAATAGTTATGAAAGGGTGAAGAGTAAAATGAAGGAAACAATTTATGAACAGAGGTATAGTACAAGAAATAGGCATTACCCCCTACGAAGGTGATGTGATGATCAAATATGACTTTTTGCAAATACGCTTTTATGCTCAGTTTTCATACAGGGTGATAAGGCTACCACCATGATCTCGATCTCACGTCTTGTTTACAACAGTATATCAGGGAGAATTAAAGCATATAATTATATTAAAAGAGTATAAAGCCAAGAGGCATTTCCAGTTTGTCTTGGAAATGCCCTAAAGGCGTAAGACCTTTGAACTCTGATGTGTTAGTTTTCCTTGTGGATATATATTCAGTGGAAATATAATTCTAAGTCGTTATTCCCATGATATGAGTTATATATATATATATCTATATATATATATATATATATATATATATATATATATATATATATAATTATGTGTCTGTGTGTGTATAGCATATGAGTCTCTGTATAAGTGTGTGGTTGCTTGCATATGGATTAATCAAATAACCTCATCATATTATATTCAATATCCATTAGCGTATCCAGTTTTAACCCTTATTTCAAAGAGGATAAGATAATAGAAGGGAGATCCCCTCAAAGCTATGCTTTTATATCGGGAGCTGTACCATCTGAAAATGTATTTCAGTAACTAGAGAGAGAGAGAGAGAGAGAGAGAGAGAGAGAGAGAGAGAGAGAGAGAGAGGAGAGAGAGAGAGAGAGAGAGAGATTATGATTTCGATATGACTGCTTTCTCTTTTCTCAAGAAAAAAAAATTCTGTGTAATTGGAGGTTCTAATAGTATGAAATTATGTAGCAGTTTTCCTTCGAGCGATGCACAGCGGATAGCTGCTTTATTCTTTGTAAAAGAATTAAGGCTCATTAAGAAAACTTATTATTTCGCTTATCGCTGTACTAGGGTCCGTTGGACCAAACATATCATAGAAACATCTCCCTTAAAAAAGAAAAACAAAAAAAGGGAGAACGAAAAGTCAAAATATTCCCCATTTTCTTAAAACTGAACACCAGTTATTCCCAATTCTGTTTCGCTTAGATATTACAAACCCTTCTAACTCATTCATGTTTTTACACTATTCATGTAACTCACATTCAAACCCTAATGTTTAAAGCCTAGCGCATAAAATCCGCGATCTCTTCAAATGAAATATTATAAACCATAATTCCTCTCGCTGTTGAAATAAATGTTTATAAACTTATTCACTTGGCAATTTCAACAATAACTACTGTGTAATTAGATTCCGGCACCGGTATTTCTAGAGTAGCCCGAGTATTATTTCGTTATTATATTCTGTCGTTTCATTAAGAACCTCTGTCGGTGAAAACTTCACTATATTACAGAGAAAACTATTAGGAAACTTATTCCTTGAAAAGGGAGAGGAAAGCAGGTTTTCCACTAACAGCATTTTCGAATGAATAACGTTAATTCGGTTACTACAAAATATTTTACTTGAAAGACTCTCTCTCTCTCTCTCTCTCTCTCTCTCTCTCTCTCTCTCTTACTACAAAATATTTTACTTGAAAGACTTCTCTCTCTCTCTCTCTCTCTCTCTCTCTCTCTCTCTCTCTCTCTCTCTCCCTATTTATATATTTTACTTGAAAGATTCTCTCTCTCTCTCTCTCTATCTCTCTCTCTCTTCTCTCTCTCTCTTACTAAAAGAAAATTTTAATTTTAACTTGAAAGACTTCTTTCTTCTCTCTCTCTCTCTTCTCTTCTCTTTCTCTCTCCTCTCTCTTCTCTCGCGTCTCTCTCTCTTCCTTTCTCGTCATTTTGCCACCGTTGCATACTGATTCTAACAGTCCCCTATTTTCATAATTTTGTGTTTGGTGATCTTCGACGAACCATCGTGGAGATAATACTTCGATTTCACATTTCTTGGAAAATATTATACAGTTTTCACATATATTCTCAGGTTTCATGACTAATTCACCGTCAGTATTGTGATACTGCCTTCAGGTTTTCTTTTGCTTTAATGGATTTTTCCTAGATAGTGGCACCCTAAGGGTTTCAAACCGGAAAGTGTATCCACTTTGCGGCGTGTTTAGTAAGAGCTCGTTGGGTTTGTTTGTTTGTTTGTTTGTATGGTGTTTTTACGTCGCATGGAACCATGATTATTCAGCAACGGGACCAACGGCTTTACGTGACTTTCGAACCACGTCGAGAGTGAACTTCTATCACCTGAAATACACATCTCTCACACCTCAATGGAATTGCCCCAAGAATCGAACTCGCGGCCACCGAGGTGGAACGCTAACACCATACCGACCACGCCACTGAGGCGCTCGAGTCCGTTGGGGATGTTCGTCAAAACGTAAAGCAAGATTGTGAATATCATCAAGTAATGACTCACAAGAAATATTAATCATAGATGACGACCCCCGAAAACCCTTAGTCACTGCCTAGGAAAGGTCTGTCGTAATGTCACTATAAGGTCACCATACAATTATATCACATATATGATAATTCAACTTCATTTTATAAAATTTTCTTTAGGCCCATCATACTGTTTTTACCCTCCAAAATGGCTTTTGTTTTGAATATGAAATGCCCATCAGTGTTTACAACCGTTTAAATCTATAAATTACCTTCGAAATATAATTTGGTTCATATTATATCGCACTTACTTTCTTTATTTTGCCTTATCTGTGAATCGGATTATATACATATATACTATATATATTATATATATATATATATATATATATTATAATATATATATATATATAACATATATATATAATATATATATATATATGTTATGTATCATCATTTTCATGTGCATTTGTTGATATTTTAACTGAATGCCTTCAGGAGAATAATTACTGCCGGCTGTTTGAAACGTTCTGTAGCTGGACGTCAAGTTATTTACAAAATCCCAAGACTTTTCTTGGAAATCATAAATGGTATTCTGAATTTCGAGCTCAAAACTATCCGTTGTAATTTATATATCTCAAAACCATGTGTAAGATATGAACAATGTGATATGATGCAATTTTACATTAAAATCTGGAGTTTTAAAAGGGGCAAACTTTTATAGCATTCACGTATTCCTTTAAAAACAGCTTTCAGGACAAAAGGTTTTCAATTAAATATTGCTCGATTTTGAACCAGATTTATATTTTTCATTAATGGATACCTACTACAACATCACAATGAACAATTCGGATCTCTCTCTCTCTCTCTCTCTCTCTCTCTCTCTCTCTCTCTCTCTCTATACATATATATATATATATATATATATATATATATATATATTATAATATATATATATATATATATCTATGTATTTATATATTATTATATATACATATATCTATATATATATATATATATATATATTATCTTATATATATAACTATATATATATATATATATATAGATATATATACTATATATGGATATATATATATATGTATGTATGTATGTATGTAGTATGTATGTATGTATGTATGTATGTATATGTATATGTATGTATGTATATTATTATCATTACATTATTTTGTTAGCCTATAGTCAATAGCACCTGAAAACTAAAAAAAAAAAGAAAAATTTTGATGGCTTTGTTTCTTCAAGATAGATGTTTGTTCATTTTCGCCTACAGCGGGTTAACGATATCAATGTACACATTCATAACATAAGTATACATACTCCTAGCTATATCAACAGCAACACAATTCTTATATATATTCCTGATTTTAAATACATAAATACCGTAAATACTTTGAATCACATCCTTTTGCAAATCATGATAATGGTCTTATAGTTTGCTCTACTTTTTCACTTAACGAAAGGTACAAGTATAAAAGCATTCGATTTCTAAACGAAGATAGACCCAGTCACAAAAACCGGAAGGAAACTCGTTCACCAAACATTCGAGAAATAACCAGAAACCATCGAAAGATCCCGAAAGGCCAACCGACTTTAGGCCAAGGATGAATTCCCGAAATCTAAGAAGGAAAATCGAGCAATGAAATTCGGGGTCTGGAATCCCAGTCCGAGGAATTTTTATGCTTCCGGAAGCTGCCGATTGGAATTCATGGTTCGTAATCTCTATCCATTTTTCCTCTCCAACGGTGTCTAGTGTAAGGAGAGAATTTTATTTCGTCTGTGCGAATGATGCGCTGCTGAAATGTAGTACATCAGTTTTGTTCGTCGTTTATCTTATTCGAGAAGATTCATTAATCTTTTATTCACATCCTCGTGTGACTATTTTCAGGGAATAAGAAGATTTATTTTATCTATAGTATTCCAAGAATCCTTATTAGAAGCTTACTCTTTTTTTTTATATACAAACCATCAAGACACGATATACTTGTAAAGAATTCTAATTGTTCGTTGACGTTATGATGGTTTCATTCTTTTGCTTGAGTTTCTTTTGAATAGTTATTATGAAAATCAAGGTTTCTAATAACGTGCTCTGTGGGTGGAGGACGTTAGGAGGGAGATAATGATAAAAGATAATGAATGTTTATAAGGAGAAGCAGGTTGAAACGAGAATGAAGTGAAACAGGGGAGACGATGGATAAATAAACGTTAAGAATAAAACATTCGAAAAGCCAGTTCAGAAAAATTAAAATGACTGACCTAAAGATGGGAGAAAGTAAACAATAATTACTTACTGAGAACCAACTTAAAGTTGGCATGAAACTAAAAGTAATAAAAACTATTTGTGAAAGAAAGTGCAAAGAAACTTTACGAATTTACTGACGTGCAAATGAGTAAACAGAAGCTAATGCAATGCACAGTCAATTATAGAGGATCAAGTTTTAAACTCTTAGGCTCAAATTAGAACTTCTGCAATTTCATTACAAAATGAAAGTCTACAACTGTCACTTGGTTTTTCGTAAATTTCCTTTGACAATAACAGTCATAGACTATTCCGGCTACTCAGCAATATATAGTTCTTATTGTATCATCCTATTTTAATATGGAAAACTTCGATTTAATTATATTATTGACTGGCATACCGACTGATGAACAGGAAATATTGACACTTTTATTTAAAGACTTTAGAATATTTCTTCGTTAGAGAAATTATTTGATGTGATTTAAAACTGCAGATTTATTATTATTGGCACAAAAATCTGACAGTGAAGAGAGAAGGGAACATCAAGTCTCGCTTAGTATAACGACAAACATAAGTAAAAACTTCTCCTATAGCATTAACATCCAAAGGACTATTTCGAATGGATTGCTCGACGTCAGCGATAGTTAATTCCTTTAGGAAGGTCGCAGGGGATCAGAGCCTGAGTTCGAAGTTTCCCTGACTCATCCTACTCCGATCAAAGTCTCCGGGAAACTGGAAGACCTTCTTCCAAGTTAGTTTCCCCAACTTCGGCGAAGAGAGCAAATTGGAGCGGCGATTTCGAATGATTTATAATCATATCAGGTAGTAATTACGGTCATTTGAGGAACGTGGCCATTTTATTTTAGTTACGTTGTTTCTTACGCTTTTGGAGTACATTTCGGCTGAAATTGATTCATAAGTATTGCTAGTAGTTTGAAAGTTGAAACGATCTAATTTTTCAAATGTCTTTTTTAAACAGTATTAATACAAATACCTTCTTAATGGAATAGATCCCACTAACATTAAGAAGAAAATTAAAAACATAGATGAGAGAGTAAAATAAATATTTTCTCCACTATGTCTACGGTTTATGAAGTTCAAACGTTCTCATTCATAGAAAATACACTGACCTGTGAGGCAGTAAAGTGCATCAGAGCTCTGCCATTTGTGGCCAACGAGAAGTCTAAAAAGGTTTGGAATTCCAACCATCTTCCCTTCTTTCAAAAGGAAGACCATTTTTCATTTTCTCGGGTAAAATACTACATTCACGAGCTGCTCGAAGAAGCGACCCCATGTTGACAAAAGCGTGAGCAACATCAACGACAAAGCTATTTATTTCTGAGGGAACAACTGCCTTGTTAGAAATGCATTTAAAAGAAGAAAAGAAATACAAAGGATAAATAGACAAAGATATGCGATACATTCTCTCGTGTACACACGCGCGCACACAAACACACACACACACACACACACACACACACACACACATATATATATATATATATATATATATATATATAAGTATGTATATCTATGTATATATATCTATATATATTATATATATATAATATATATATATATATATATAATATTAGATATATATATATATATATATATATATATATATATATATATATATATTATATTATTATATATATATATATATATATCCAATGTAGCACGAAAGAACACGTGCTTGAGAATATCCTTAAATCCACGGTGGAAAGTTAAAGGAAACAGGGACTTGGAACAAATACTGTCGTAGTACATTCTACATTTTCAAGTTCACACTGAATATTATAGAAGTTGACAGGCCTTTATATACAAAACCAGAAAGATGGGGCAGGGATACAGTTTATTAATCTGGGCGGCATATTCTTGGAGCAAAGGAGATAAGGAAAGAGGATTAAGGTATAATCCTGGTTGGAGATTTAAATTTCTTGTTGACGTACGTGCCTTCCATTGATGGATTCCAATACATATTCATATATGTGTGTTTGTGTGTGTGTGTAAGGAGAGAGAGAGAGAGGGCTCAGTGTGTGTGATAAGCAATCACTCATAAACAGTTCCAACTTACTGCATCATTTGCAAGCAGGCAAAATAAAAATTCCACTAATCCTATTATTTACGACTCCCAAATGCAGAACATTGATCTAACAGTCTTCACTGATGTTAAGACTCGAACGTCCATGCATCATCTGCTTAGGAGCTCTTACGCTTCAAGTTTATTGGCACTATAATATAATAGCAGGGAATGGAATGAAGTCTGTAATGGATAATGTCCATTGTATATCGCCTTCTAGAGCTCATAATACGGATTAGGACATTGAGGGAAGGCGCCAGGCTTGATTTATGTCACTGCAGGACACTAGCTAAAGGAATTTCATTAAACTGGTTCTGTTTAGTAAGGGGGAGAAGGTGATAAATTATATTTGCTGCAGTTGTAAATGGTTTGACTGCCTTGCAGTAGGATGATACCCGAAGAAGTTCATCTCATAATACGAAACTTGTTTCTGTTAC
This sequence comes from Macrobrachium nipponense, assembly GCF_015104395.2. Taxonomy (NCBI): domain Eukaryota; kingdom Metazoa; phylum Arthropoda; class Malacostraca; order Decapoda; family Palaemonidae; genus Macrobrachium; species Macrobrachium nipponense. The sequence goes on from NC_061094.1 coordinate 46,723,134, forward strand.
TTGAAGCGGGAAAAATGGATTTCCAGTTACATTTTTCCAGATACTACTTTTTTTTTTACATTTTCAGTAGAAGGTTCAATATTTACAGTAAATATTTCATAAAACAGCTAGAGGATATTGTATTTGTTATCAAATGTTATAGAGGGCATGCATATACATATATATATATACTATATATATATATATATATATATATATATATATATATATATATATATATCATATATATATATATATACACACATATATATATATATATATATGTATATATATATATATATATATATATATATATATATATATATATATATATGTATATATATATATATATATATATATATATATATACATTAAGCTACAAATGTCCTTTAATATCTAATTCGCTCTACCTCGGAGTTAATACTTTTTCTTATATGTTAACCGATGGGAAATTTCTTTGTCGATAATAAATTCGTCGAAAAAAAAATCCCCTTCGGTTAACATATACGAAAATATACTAATTCCGAGGTAGAGCGAATTGGACATTAAAGAAGGACATTTGTAGCTTAATGTTCGTATATAGAATCACGGTAATTGATATACCTCACACACACACACACACACACACACACACACCACACACACACACACATATATATATATATATATATATATATATATATATATATATATATATATATATATCATGCATGCTTTAGAAGCTTCCCCCAAGAAAACAAATGCATTTCATGATAAATACAATATCCTCTTTCGTTAATACTGCTGTTTTATGAGATATTTACTGTAAATGCTAAACATTCTACTGAGAATGTAAAAAAAAATATTATCTAAGAAAATGTAATTGTAAATACATTTTGAATATACGTCAATATAAAACCTTTTTCGAGTTGGTACTCGCAGAGCAAGCACTGCAGAAACCTGAAATTTTTGGGGCGCACCGGATTCTGCACAACATTCCATCTCTAAAATACTCGCAAAACTGACACTCGAAACCACAGTGGTTTTGCAAGGCTTTGCGACGACTATTTGTGCTTCGGTCCGGGAGGCCAAAACGACATTTCAGCGGTCAAATTGTCTCCGGCCTTCCTTTATGGACTTGCTCAGCCACTGATGGATTTTAGTAGTTCGCGGAAGCTTCGACCTTTGTATCTAGTCCTCAACTTTACTGCCTGGACCAGGAAAACCATTTGGGCGTCTGGAATATGAAATTGCTATATGCCGAACATACCGTGGGGGGTCAATAAGACTAAAAATAACATAAAAACTTGAGAAACATCGTGAAGAATAATACACAGTAAACTTGATATGGAAGAATTTTGCTTTCCATGTAGAAAACAAAATTTGAGAACTGAGGGTTTGAGAGTGAAGAGATCAAAGGTTACGCAAAACATTTACAAATGTCTGCATTTATTTGGAATTATTCTTCGTAGTCTGTCCTTATTGATAACGGATTTATTGATTTTTTTTTCTTTTTTTACAAATATGTATCCTACATTTAACATTTAGTAGCTATCTTTAAGTAAAAGTTCCTTTTTTGAAGTTTTGTGATTATCTTGAATTTCGTATTTAATCAAACTGCATGAAATGACACCGTCTGTTTAATTTTAAACATCACCGGCAATTACTGTAAACTTTGCAACGCGAAGTCCTGCACAGAATGAAACGAACGACAAAAAAAAATAGAAACAACATATGCGGAACTATCGGTTTTGGCATAAAAATTTCCAATAGCATCGCAGAAACAAAAGCAAAAGGGAAAAAAAAATAACTGTCAATCGCCTATCACCAGGAATTTTTCAATAGTGAAGCGAAGACAGAAGCAAACAACAAAAAAACAACGAAAGCATCGGACCATGCAGGCAACCTTTTTTTTTTTTTTTTTTTTTTTTGGCTGTCGTAAAATATATCTTCCCTTTACTCCAGATTTTTTTCCTTTTTTTTATTTTTTGTTTTTACTTTTCTGAGCTTTTCATTTCATCTCCATAGCATCTCGCAGCACAAAAAATGAATAATCAAAGAAGAAAGGGGGAAAAAATCAACACCGACGATGAATACGAAGAATAAAAAATATTTGAAAAAGAAAATAAACAGTAATCTCCAGGAACTCGGTGGGAAAACTGCATTCGATGAAGTCTTGCGTCAGGGAGGTTGTTATAGCTGGGGCTTCTATTCCCTGAACCCTTTCTTCAAAAATCGATATGTACACCCGGGTCTTCTTCTTCTTCTTCTTCTTCTTCTTCTTCTTCTTTTCTTCTTCTTCCAACTAAATCTGAGATTATTTCGGCTGGGTTCTGCAAAAGTCTGAAAGGGTGGGGCTAACCATACCAAGGAATGATGTTTTTTTTATGGTTGATAAAGAAAAAAACATATGCATACAAAAAGAGGTAAGCACGTGTGTGCAAACACACACACACATGACGTATGTATGTATGTATGCATGTATGTATGTATGTATATATGTATATATGTATATATATATATATATATTATATATATATATATATATATCTATACTTTTATATAATTATATATATATAAATATCGCATAGACTTAATGTATATATACATACATATACATATATATATACATAAGGTAGTGTGCGTTCATGTATGTATCTATGTATGCATGTATGTTAAAATGAACTGTTCCATCTTTAATCATTTTTTGTCTATGTCTCCTTTTCCTTTGCAAGGTGATTTTACTTTACAGTTTGTGCATCGAGTCTACGAAATATAGGAAACTATTTTTGTTAGTGAACCTGGATTGCTACTCTCTCTCTCTCTCTCTCTCTCTCTCTCTCTCTCTCTCTCTCTCTCTCTCTCTCTTTGCCTTTACCTGTTTCAATCCGGGATCTTGGACAGCCTTTAGAGAGGAGAGCATCAAGGAATCACTTGTTATTTTGTTTTACCTTATTTTTCTGACGGTTTTGCAAGTCATAACCAATTTCCTATAAAAGCAGTTCACCTACAATAATTAACACTAGTCAGATCTTCACGCACTGTGAACAGGTTTGGTCCATTAATAAACGGTGCTTTAAGGTATTCCACTGTTTTATCTTTTTAATACTTTGAAATATGTTTTCTTGTTTCTTTTGAAATGTATATCTGTTTGGCTTCTCGGGTATTGCACATGCCTTTGAAACGGAAGACGCACTCTTTTGGCAACTGGCCTCGAGGGATTTTCAGTCCCTTACTTGAACATGTAAATTTATTTACAACACTGATCATCTGTTACTTCTTCTCGTGACGCGTCGAACTGCTCCCTATTACTGGGGATAAACGCTTGTTAGCGGGGTTGCTGCAGACTTTGATACACTTATTTGTAAGATCACAGGGAAGTAACACTTTTTACAGTGATTCTTTATGATGTGCCCGTCTTATCTTTAAACTCTTTGTCCTATCCCATGCTATAACACAGTACAAATGTTTTCAGTTGTCTCATTGTTAAAATTAACCCAGATTTCAAAGCGTGCCTTTCTCAGGGTGCACAATTTTGGCAAAATTTAAAATTTACATTCAATATATTCCAGCGACTGCAATAAATGTATTTCTGATGCTGATGAACAGGACCAAGCGTTTGAAGGACTCACTGCATTTTCGTTTAGCCTCAGACATCTTTCATTATCAATGGCTTGCATTTTAAAAAGGTAAAAGAACTGCCTTTTTGCACAGAACAGTTACAAAAGCCTAGATTTTTATCAACGCTTATGTCGGTTTTAGCTTAAGGAAGGTTTTGCACAGGAACAGATAAAACACTTCGAGGGTTTCAATTCTAGTTTTGCTGGAGAAAATAGCTGTCAACTTACAGATGTTTATGAGAGGCGCTTTCCACGAAAATATTGCCATATATGTTTTGTAAACAGGACTTCAAAGTCTAATAAAGCAGAAGTTCAGAGATGTTCAAGGGTGCTCGCTAAAAAGTAACCTGGCATTCGGAATTTTCTTAGGGTTCTGTGCGAAGTGCATGAATTAATGATTCAGACTTGGTGTCATCTAAATTTGAGTGACAAAAGTGTCTATCCTCCTGATTAAATAAAGGAAGTAGTGGTCAATCAGCCAAGTAAATAATCTCAAGGATGAATAATTTACTTCTCAGTCGATTAGGGTCCGAAAGTTCTCTTCCTTATATTTCTCTATAAGTCTGTAACAAGTAGTTTTAAACGATATAAACCAAAGTAAAGTCATAATTTATATCCACTAAACCCGACATAGTGATCCCTTATTCGCGTGAAACATTTCAGGCCATACACTTTCATCTTTAAATATTTTACAATGATCAAACTCCTAACTTGACTGAAATGAATGCTGTATCATACAAACAAAAGAAACTAGAATTTCTCTTAGGATTTAGCACAGGGACTCCATGCGTGTTTGTATAAAATTATTGTTGCAGTTGCAATGGATAGATTCGTCGGTCGTGCATACGAAATTCAATGGTCGAAGCCCGGATCTAAAGCCGAATCCCTTGTCAATTCCTATTGCCTTTTGAGCAAATTTGCATATGTGAAGGAAATCAAGTCATGACTGACTTGCAAGGATGGCTCCGATTATTTGGATTTGGAGAAACAATGAAAATATCCACAAAAGATTTAAGAAATAGGAAATGCATTTGGAAACGATGATATATAGTGTTCGTATAATAATGAATTCATAAACGTTTCTGAAAAACCCTCCTTTAGAGTGAAAAGTCATGTTAGATCAAAGTCTGCAAATCGTGTTTGCTTTTGTCTGCGTGATAATCTACGTAATAATGAATTTGTGAAAACTTTCCACGAATCCTTCTACCAATGAACAAGTACAGTAAGATTATTGGATAGTTTTAGTGCTGACAGTAGAAGTAAGAGTAAAAGCAATCTTTGCAAATAATGCGAAGTAAAATGTTATTGCTCTTCGGAGGGAGCCATACACAACTCTCTATTCATAAAACGAACGTAGGGTGCTGCGAAAGCTTTTAGGATACTGAAATGGAATAGTCTTACACAGTGCCACTTATACGAAGAGTTCAAATTCAATAGCGGTTTCCCTTTCACGGGAGATAATAAATCCTGACGCCTATTAGCTCTCGAGTAAAGCATCCATTTTCGCTGAATGGAATGAGGAAAGAACGCTAAACATTGAGAACACTAGAATTTTAACGCTGTTAATAGAAACGTGGGTATTGAGAGAGAGAGAGAGAGAGAGAGAGAGAGAGAGAGAGAGAGAGAGAGAGAGAGAGAGAGAGAGAGAATATTGTAAATTAGTCATAGAATGAGCAAATTTTGGGGCAATACGTGCGGCAGGGTATATATACTAATAAAGAAAAAGATACTTTCAGTTAGGACTAAATCGGAATCAAGATAAATAAAGTTTAAGATCAGTCTTCATGATTCACAGAGTAAAAAGATTTTTTTTTATTAACCAGGTCAGTGGACAGTTCACGACTTTAAATCCCTAATTTCTAGTGAAGGACGAACTTGGTAAGTCCATGCTGGCTTGAGAACTGGTATTTAATTCACTCTACCGAATGGTTACTTTGGCTTTTACTCTATTTTGATGATATCAAATTTTGCTATCTATCGTCCCTCCTAGTTCTATTGAGTTAATTTCCTTGAGAAAATTCCTAATATCATATCTGTTTTCATAACGTGAATACGTTCTCGTTTTGTTTATTTAAGCCTTAGTAATAAACTAAAATCACTGATTGGGAATGTAATACGCAACGTCTGCTTTGACACATCGCCAAATTTATCTGCAATGTCTTCATGCGGTGTTTATATCGCCTTAATGAATGTCTTCATTTTATCGTACCACACCTAATTCAATATTTATTTCTAAACTGCGCCGGCCTGAACTACCGTAACTCGTATTTCTTACCTTTCCTCGCACGAGCATCATCCTATTTACGAAGGCTATAAAGATAAGCTGCGCTGAGATACAGCTCAGACACCGCTGGAGTTTTCGCCGAGGCGTTTTGTCTCAAACGGCGCTACTTTGCCTCATAAATCTCGGCTGCGGATAATGCACCTGGGGTCGGGGAGCTACTAGACAGGGGCAGTATTGCTTCCGATAATGTTCTCCCTCTCTCTCTCTCTCTCTCTCTCTCTCTCTCTTCTCTCTCCGTCTCTTCGCCGCAGCTGCTGTCGCCGGAGCAGAGATCAGCGGGTCGCTTGGTTTGTGTACGTTGACTTGGGACTCCCTTTTGATCTGACTTGCCTGCTGTCATTCAAGTTTCTACGCTTCCATAGCAAATAAGCTAAGTTTACAATGAGTGAGTTTTTCGGTAATCCTGAGGATTATTTATTCTCTTCTCTCTCTCTCTCTCTCTCTCTCTCTCTCTCTCTCTCTCTCTCTCATACACATCCATACACAGACACAATTTCTCTTCCTCAAAAACAAACGTTCTCTCTCACACGATGTCTCCTCGGATGGTCTAACAAGTCTTTGAGACATCCTAATCCTTGTAACTCCTTGTAACACACACACACACGCACGTACACTCTCTCTCTCTCTCTCTCTCTCTCTCTCTCTCTCTCTCTCTCTCTCTCTCTCTCATCCATACACACAAACAATTTATCTTCCTCATGAACAAACGTTCCCTATCTCTCTCATACACATCCACACATACAAAGAATTTCTCTTCCTCAAAAACAAACGTTCGTTTCTCTCTCTCTCTCTCTCTCTCTCTCTCTCACACACACACACACACACACACACACACACACACTCAAATCCATACATAAAAAACAATTTCTCTTCCTCAAGAACAAACGTTTTCTCTTCTCTCTCTCTCTCTCTCTCTCTCTCTCTCTCTCTCACACACACACACACACACACACACACCTCGCTTCAAAACCTCTGAAACTATTTACTTTCCATATGAAAAATATTTGTAAAATTACAACCCTACCTCAAAAAATACAAATATTAATGTATACACTACCTACTGATGTACGAAGACAACAATGCAGCCCTGTATAAACGTCTTTACAAAAGGACCTTTGATTAAATTCCCCCAGAATGCATTAAATATTCATTAATGTTTATTTACTGGAGAAATAGCAGACATTTTCTGATGCCTTACTTACCCAGGCAATCTACTTTTTATTCATGGATTATTTCTTATTTCATCATATTAACATTTGAATTTTATTTATGACGGCTTAACTTCTTTAGGCTTGTTTTTGTCCGTTATAGAGGTAATGGTCAAAAAAGCTTTCCATTTCATATTACTACTACAAATATTATCATTACTATCATTCACTTATTTGCCTACACCAAACCAGAGGCCATTAATATACTTTAGTAAAGTCATTTCCCAATACGTGAAAAAGGAGAAAAACCAGAAAAAGGTAAAAAGAAATGTCAGAGAGAAATATGACCGTTCATATATATAAAAACCCGAGAGCTGAAAAGCCCATGAAAGAAATGAAAAGAAAAAATAGACACCAATAAATCCCCAAGGCAGAACTACGTATTTCCCCGGCGATAGAAATGTGTAGTAGTTTATTTCTTATCTATTCAATTAATCTTCTAATTATAGTGAAAAAAGGAGTCGTTATTTAAGTGACGTGTGGATGTTATTGATTTTTTTGTATCGCTTTCCATCCTTTGACTGTTAGCATTGGTTACTGCATAGTTACCTTATTCATTTAAAATTAATTTCTGCTTACTCGGGGAGTAAGCCTGCAAACTAATTTCTTTGGAGGGGGTAGGAAAGGTCTATGGAGGAGCCTAAAAAGGTGGTTTGCGTTGAGTTAAAGGTACAGAAATTTTAATATAGGATATTTATGATTTATTTATTACAATGAAAAGGTAAAAAGTAAATCATGTGCAAGGTAAAAAGTACAGAAAAATGATTTCTAACAAAATATAGTGTATTTATTTTAATTTTTGTTAGTGACCAAGGCTCTGCTTGACCGTAGATTTCAGCACGTTTTCATTTACGTTAGAAATCAGGAATATAATGTTTACAACCAAAGCATGAGGGGAAAACCTTGCACGGGTCTGAGTAAGCTGGAGGTCGGATCACGCCCTGTTGTGTATCTTTACGCTTCTGCATTTCTCCCATATGGGAGCCGACTTTCATTAAACTTCTGGCCTCACTTTCCTCCATTTAATTCATAAAAACTTTCAAACTCCAGTTCATCTTCACTATCGCCAATCATTAGCGAAGTTTAGCAATTACACACTCTGCTAATGACCTCTCTTGTTATCCCACAACTGACTATCAGGCTTCTAGGATTTAAAGTTTTTTTTCACAACGAATTCAAATATCCTGTTCTTAACCATCTCTCTCTCTCTCTCTCTCTCTCTTTCTCTCTCTCTCTCTCTCTCTCTCTCTCTCTCATGCCAACGCACACACACACACACACACATACACACCACACACACACGCCCACAAACACACACACACGCAAAACTTGATTTAAAATCTCAAAACTGTTTACTTTTTATATAACATTATGTAAATGCACAGTCCTAGCTCAAGAAATAATTATTAATGGTTACACTATCTTCCGATATGCGAAGACAATAATGCAGCCCTATATAAACAACTCTACATAAGGAACTTTGAATTTCTTCAGAAAGCAAGTATCACTCATAGATATAGATCTATTGAAGGAATGGCCTTAACAGTTTTGTTTTTATGGATTGTTTATTATCTTATCCTGTTGACATTTAACAGCTATCTTCTGATCTAGCAAACACATTATTGCTTGTTTGATTGTTTTTTTATACAAAATAAAGCTAGAATTCATTCTTAAGTATTATTTTCTCTCTCTCTCTCTCTCTCTCTCTCAGTAACCAATTTGACTGGGTGGTTTTTATAGTGTGGAGTTCCGAGTTGCATCCTGCCTCCTTAGGAGTCCATCACCTTTCTTACTATGTGCGCTGTTTCTAGGAGCACACTCTTCTGCATGAGTCCTGGGGCTAATTTGGCATCTAATTTTTCCAGGTTCCTTTTCAGGGATCTTGGGATCGTGCCTAATGCTCCTATGATTATGGGTACAATTTCCACTGGCATATCCCATATCATTCTTATTTCTATTTTCAGGTCATGATACTTATTTCTATTTTCAGGTCAGGATACTTATCCATTTTTTCCCTTTCTTTCTCTTCAACTCTGGTGTCTCATGGTATTGCGACATCAATGAGAGATACTTTCTTCTTGATTTTGTCAATCAACGTCACGTCTGGTCTATTTGCACGTATCACCCTATCTGTTCTGATACCATAGTCCCAGAGGATCTTTGCCTGATCGTTTTCTATCACTCCTTCAGGTTGCTGCTCGTACCACTTATTATTGCACGGTAGCTGGTGTTTCTTGCACAGGCTCCAGTGGAGGGCTTTTGCCACTGAATCATGCCTCATTTTGTACTGGTTCTGTGCAAGTGCCGGACATTCGCTTGCTATGTGGTTTATGGTCTCATTTTTCGTATTGCACTTCCTACATATGGGAGAGATGTTATTTCCATCTATCGTTCTTTGAACATATATGGTTCTTAGGGCTTGATCTTGTGCCGCTGTTATCATTCCTTCTGTTTCCTTCTTTAGCTCTCCCTCCTGTAGCTATTGCCATGTGTCATCGTTGGCTAGTTCTTTAGTCTGTCTCATGTATTGCCCGTGCATTGGTTTATTGTGCCATTCCTCTGTTCCGTTTGTCATTGTCCTGTCTCTGTATATTTCTGGGTCTTCGTTTACTTTTATCAGTCCTTCTTCCCATGCACTCTTGAGCCACTCGTCTTCACTGGTTTTCATACATTGCCCCAGTGCTCTGTTCTCGACGTTGACACAGTCCTCTATGCTTAGTAGCCCCCTCCCTCCTTGCTTTCGTGTTATGTATAGTCTGTCCGTATTTGCTCTTGGGTTTAGTGCTTTGTGTATTGTCATATATTTCCTCGTTTTATGGTCAATGCTGCGAAGTTCTGCCTTCATCCATTCCACTATTCTTGCGCTGTATCATATTACTGGCACTGCCCATGTGTTTATGGCTTTTATCATATTTCCGGCGTTGAGTTTTGACTTGAGTATCGCCTAGAGTCTCTGCATATATTCTATCCTGATCGTGTCCTCCATCTCTTGGTGTTTTATATCCCCTCCTTCCATAATTCCCAGGTATTTGTATACTGTCTCATCTATGTGTTTGATGTTGTTCCCATCTGGTAGCTTTATCCCTTCAGTCCTTGTTACTTTGCCCTTTTGTATATTGACTAAGGCACATTTTTTTCCAAACTCCATCCTGATGTCCCCAGATACAATCCTTACAGTCTGGATTAGGGTATCTATTTCCTTGATGCTCTTACCATACAGCTTGATGTCGTCCATGAACATCAGATGGTTAATTCTGTTGCCTCTTTTCTTGAGTTGGTACCCAGCATCCATCTTCTGCAGTACTTTTGTCATGGGAATCATGGCTACTACGAAGAGTAGTGGGGACAGTGAGTCGCCCTGGAAGATCCCTCTCCTGGTATTAAACTCTGCTAGTCTTATTCCAGAGCTTGTAAGTATTGCATTCCAGTTCCGCATTGTATTTTTGAGGAAGCTGATGGTGTTTTCCTCTGCCCCATATATGTTCAGGCATTCTATTAGCCATGTGTGTGGTATCATATCGAAGGCTTTCTTATTGTCTATCCATGACATGCTTATTTTTATTATTATTATTATTATTATTATTATTATTATTATTATTATTATTATTATTATTATTATTATTATTATTATTATTATTATTATTATTATTATTATTATTAGTTATCTCCCCCACACATCTTTATGCACGTAACCAAAGCATTACTGTGTTTAGCTAAAAAGAGGAAATTAAAATAAAAAATGGAACCTAATATTTCCCGATAGCGTAACTATTCACTTCCTCCGCAATAAATAAATAATTATATATATATCTATATATATATATATAGATATATATATATATATATATATATATATATATATATATATATATATATATATATATATATATATATATATCTATATTACATACCTACATATTAGTTTAATTCTTATCCATTTAATGAACCTTCCACTTATATTAGAAAATGAAGGCACGTTTATACGAATGTCCGGAAATCTTATATAAAAATTTTATTAATTTCATAATGAAGGATAATACACATTTTTCGGATCTCTTTTCGTTCATTCTATGTAAGCATTTGTAGTTGCAGACAATTTTAGCTTTATAGTGTCTGTATGTGAAAATTTGGGGATTTGCATTTCTAAATAGGAATTTCCTGAATTATTTTCTTCTTTAACTACTTGCATGAAAGATTCACGCTATGGGTTATTTTTGAATGAGGGTGGAAATCATCTAATCGAATGAGAAATGTCCAAATAATTGCTATTTCTTTTATGAAAAATTTTTTTTCCCATATTCCTTAGTTTTACGATCACTGAATTTTGCAGACATCGCCATTTTGAAAGATTCACTTTTGATGTTCAAGAAACGGAACACAGACTATTCAAAGGGGACCACATCTCAATGGCTCAAATTGCTTTGCGGAATTAGCAAGGTCGTTTATCGTATATGAAAAAATACTTTTAAATTTGAAAGGCTGAATAACATTTACCATTAACCTGATTGCAATCATACATTCTGCGATCCAAGGTAGGTACAGATTATAAGATAAGCAAATGTAATACTTTTCAGCACAAACTCATGAACCTTTCCAAAATTTTTTAACGGAATGAATAGACTTACTTTCTTCTGAAATAAATGAGAGTCACTCATTCAAAATCTACTTGTAGGCCCTGATTTCAAATAGGTAAAATGGATTTATTTACTTTCGACAATTTATCGAGTATGCGTTGCTTGTGCACTTTGCCAATACAGCCAAAAATGAATCCAATAACATTCAACAGAATCCGAAGTCGAAATCACGTGCTTGAATCCCAAACCCCTTCCCCCCCCGCCCACCACAACACCCCCCCCCCCCCCCCCGTCCCTGATTCTGGCTTTCTTCTGAGCAAAACAAGGAAAATTTTATTGTTTTCTCGGTCTGCAAATCCGGCCCTTTCGTTAATACTACTTTTCGGCAACGTCATTCGCCTCTGCAAACCTTAGCGTTAAAAAATAAATAATTAAATGATTAAACATGCATTACACGTCGCTTTGTTATTTAAACCACTGACGCTTTTAGTTTAAAGAACACAACTTCTGACAGATCGTGGTCTGACTGCAGCCCTCTGACGCAGAACAAAGGGTTTTATCCCCCACAGGTAAGGGTTTTTACATTGCTACTTAAAGAGAAATAGGGCACTGCTTTATGTGCGCCCCTCCCCCCACACACTCACACACACATATATACATACATATATATATATATATATATATATATATATATATATATATATATATATATAAAGGTATAAGCCACGAAGGAAAGTGAAACACTGGAGTAGCTGTAAGATCTTTCGACTTAACGTCCTTCGTTGCATTTATTACGTTCCAAACTCTCTTAATTCAGTTATACACACACACACACACACTCATATATATGTATATATATAATATATATATATATATATATATATATATATATATATATATATATATATATATATATATAAGAAAGAGAAGGCTCATTTCACCTTCAAGATGTGCAGACATAAATGCACGATTGCTTGCTTCCTAGCTCTTCGTGACCTGAAATACTCTGGAAGTGTAATTCTCATCTTTTCGGAGATTCGAGTCTTTCTTGCAAAGTGTTTGAATGTGTCACAGCTCTGAATTGAAAAGAGGATTTATGCTCATGGTTGAGATGCTACTTTGATCGAAATGGTTATTTTATAAAAAGATATTTTCTGAAGGTTACAAGAGAGAGAGAGAGAGAGAGAGAGAGAGAGAATTTCCTGCCGCAAGGTTACTTTTCATTTATTATTTATTTACGTGACGATGACAGAAATATATCTAAAAAAAAAAGACTGACCACGTTATGGTAGACTCCAATGAAAAGCCGTTTTATTATCTCTCCATGAAATGATAAACTTGAAATATTTCACACGAAAATCTTTCAGATTCTTGTCTTTATTTCTTCGCGCACAAGAATCCAAATCAAAGCAAAATGTGCGACGCTCCCGAATTCATCATATGCTGTAATACTAAAAAAAGAACATAAACTTTGGAAAGACTGGTTTCATTACAGTTTCTGATGACTTCCATGGAGCCACAAAAGCTTCCGCCGAAGATTTTTAGAATAATGAACCGAGTCACTGTACCGACCTCAAAAGTAGGATATCAACACGTAATGGACGCGACGGAATGCGCGCGAAGGTACAAGTAAAAGAAAAAAAAGTGAAGCAAAGTGAGCGGATGCTTTGAAACTGTTTCAACACTATTTTTTCCTGGCTAGTTAATGGAGTCGGCTTCCCCAAAGACCATTTTTCATCACCGGATTTGCACGAAGCCGAAGCTGTCATTTCCGCTGCTTTAAAGAGGAACTTAATTTTAATTCCTTCCCAATCTCCTCATGTCTCTTGGGAGGCGTTTAAGGAAGTTTGATTTAGTGCCAGATGGTTTCCCGACCAATTCGATTTATTTATTCTCTGATTAAGGAATGGAATTACCCTGGGAATTAACTATCTCACACTTTTATTATCTAATACTTTTATCAGGAAATGAGGTTCACGTTTAGTTTTAATCTTGCTATTTGTTGAGGATCGCCTTTACGTGTCGGGTATATCTCTTTGATATGTTGTGATGATTTTAGAAAATAATAATAATAATAATAATAATAATAATAATAATAATAATAAAACCTGGGAATAATGGAAGGAGGAGATATAAAACACCAAGAGATGAAGGACACGATCAGGAAAGAATATATGCAGAGACTCAAGGCGATACTCAAGTCAAAACTCAACGCCGGAAATATGATAAAAGCCATAAACACATGGGCAGTGCCAGTAATCAGATACAGCGCAGGAATAGTGGAATGGACGAAGGCAGAACTCCGCAGCATAGATCAGAAAACCCGGAAACATATGACAATACACAAAGCACTACACCCAAGAGCAAATACGGACAGACTATACATAACACGAAAGGAAGGAGGGAGAGGACTACTAAGTATAGAGGACTGCGTCAACATCGAAAACAGAGCACTGGGGCAATATCTGAAAACCAGTGAAGACGAGTGGCTAAAGAGTGCATGGGAAGAAGAACTAATAAAAGCAGACGAAGACCCAGAAATATACAGAGACAGGAGAAAGACAGATAGAACAGAGGACTGGCACAACAAACCAATGCACGGACAATACATGAGACAGACTAAAGAACTAGCCAGCGATGACACATGGCAATGGCTACAGAGGGGAGAGCTAAAGAAGGAAACTGAAGGAATGATAACAGCGGCACAAGATCAGGCCCTAAGAACCAGATATGTTCAAAGTACGATAGACGGAAATAACATTTCTCCCAAATGTAGGAAGTGCAATACGAAAAGTGAAACCATAAACCACATAGCAAGTGAATGCCCGGCACTTGCACAGAACCAGTACAAAAAGAGGCATGATTCAGTAAAAGGCAAAAGCCCTCCACTGGAGCCTGTGCAAGAAACATCAGCTACCTTGCAGTAATAAGTGGTACGAGCACCAACCAGAGGGAGTGATAGAAAACGATCAGGCAAAGATCCTCTGGGACTATGGTATCAGAACGGATAGGGTGATACGTGCAAATAGACCAGACGTGACGTTAATTGATAAAGTCAAGAAGAAAGTATCACTCATTGATGTCGCAATACCATGGGACACCAGAGTCGAAGAGAAAGAGAGGGAAAAATTGGATAAGTATCAAGATCTGAAAATAGAAATAAGAATGATATGGGATATGCCAGTGGAAATCGTACCCATAATCGTAGGAGCACTAGGCACGATCCCAAGATCCCTGAAAAGGAATCTAGAAAAACTAGAGGCTGAAGTAGCTCCAGGACTCATGCAGAAGAGTGTGATCCTAGAAACGGCACACATAGTAAGAAGAGTGATGGACTCCTAAGGAGGCAGGATGCAACCCGGAACCCCACACTATAAATACCACCCAGTCGAATTGGAGGACTGTGATAGAGCAAAAAAAAAAATAAATAAAAAATAAAAAATAATAATAATAATAATTGTTAAGAATCGCCTTACGTGTCAGATATGTCTCTTAGGTATGTTGTGATGATTTTAGATAATAATAATAATAATAATAATAATAATAATAATAATAATAATAATAATAATAATAATAATAAAAATAATAATAATAATAATGTCATATTTTTATTATTATCACTTCTGTAATATTCGTATTATTATTATTATTATCAAAACAGGCTAGCACGCACGATTATTCCGAATACAATCGTCACGGGTTTAAAATGAGCAAGACCAAAGAAGATTAAGCAACAGTAAACTCATTTGTATACTCCATTTCAATCAGTGACTATATGCCAAACGTGTTAGATATAATTGCCCACGTATAAAAAAAAAGAAAATCAAACAGTCAACCAATCAAGCTGTAGAAATAAAACAGAGTAAAGAGCAAGAGCATATCATGGAATCCTCAGACAGAGGGAAATCTAATGCAAGACTGATCAGCTTAACCTCCTCTAAACGTGCAAGTGACATAGTCTTTCTGGGGATATCTCCCACTCCTGTCGTCCTGAAATGGATAATCTATGCATGGATTGCGTGGCTTCAACTCCTACTTTGAGTTTTCTGAGAATAAAACTTGTGACGGCTTTGTATGTCCGTCCGCTCTTTTTTTTGCCCGCACTCTTTCCGCCCTCATATCATAATAACTATTGAGACTAGAGGGCTGTAAATTGGTATGATGATCATCCACCCATTAATCATCAAACATAACAAATTGCAGCCCTCTAGCCTCAGTAATATTTTTTATTTAAGGGTAAAGTTAGCCATAATCATGCGTCTGGTTACGATAGAGGTAGGGCCGTGGCTAAAATTCAATGGGCCGCGGCTCAAAAGGCATTATACCGAGGCAACCGAAAGATAGATCTATTTTCGGTGGCCGTCATTATACGACGTACAGAAAACTCGATTGCGCCGAAGAAACTTTAGCGCATATTTTTTTTTACTTTTCTCCTACCACTGGCTATTAAACATCCATAAAAAACAACACACTCCCTATTTCTCTGCCCATTTTTACATCAAACCAGTCACTCTCCTACAATCTCAAAGTGTACCCGAAGATGTGAGAATATTGCTTATATGGTCACCATATAAGCAAATAAATGGCAAAATCGGGGATGAGAGTCTCCAATCCCTGAAGCAAAATGTAATTGGATGGAGGGAATGACGAGAAGCGCAAATATCAAAACAAACACCATTTATGATCCTATTCAAACAGCCTTCGCTGTTCGTTACCCAGAGTTATGCAAAGCACAGCTTCAACTATTTACATTTTATTCATAGTCAACATCCACAATCCATTTTCATAAATGAAGGTTAGCTCAACAATTCCTTCATGTATTCAGCGTAGGCTTTCAGAGACACTCCTCTTCTCTTGGAAATCTTTATATATAACCAGCTACACTCCTAACTTCACAAGTTGGCTCATATAATTATTCCGAAGTATATGTACCGGACGATGGTAGAATGAGAGAGGGCACAAGTCACAGAACTGCTCCACATCCATCCATACGGCCCTTGTTACGTTTAATTTACAAACACTTTCAAACTCCAGTTCATCTTCACTATCGCCCGTCATTAGCAAACTTTACCAATTACATGCTCTGCTAATGAACCCTTTTCGTATCCCACAAATGTGTGTCAGGGTTGTGGGAGTTGAAGATTTTTTCAAAACGAAACCTGATACTGTGCGCGTAGTAACCTTCTCTCTCTCTCTCTCTCTCTCTCTCTCTCTCTCTCTCTCTCTCTCTCTCTCTTCTTTTTTTAAGAATGATACTGTATGTGATTATATGAAGAGCAATAAAATTATGCATAAATGGAAAACTATGCTTTGGGATGGATAAATAATAAATATGATGCAATAATCGTAGTAACCTTCCCTGCTATTAACTAAAGGACGCAAGGCTTCAATGTACTCTCATTTTTCAAAGACCTCTAATAAACACCTATTATATATCGAATTTCTCGTCATATATGGCCTCATCCTTAATAAAAACGTAACTGTCATAACTTGGGTGATTCATTCAATTTCTATCCTCTCTAAAGAACTGAGACAGACGTACTGTGATTTGTATTTGTATACCTGAATTTACCACTTTTATAGATTACCTTCTGCATTGTGAATTAATATTCCAGTCTTTCACTGCAGGTCTGTTTTCTGTCTAACAACAATATGTCCTTGGGCAACAACATTATGTAGATCAAAGATACACTTCAGTCATTTACCGAGTTCGATGACCGATTTATTCTATCAGTAATTAAACACAAAATTTTCCCTCGGGTTAAATGTAGAACCAATTGGGTTGTTTCAGCAGTTTTATCATTTTTAAGTTTGCCAATGTAAATCAAGACGAGGGAAACGGACTGACCAAAAGACAATGAATATAAAAATTGCTCTTTAGCGATCAATATTCTCATTGTTCCCATAACTTTCTATTTGGAAGTAATTAATGGATCAAACGAGCTGTGATAACATATACATACATACAAACATACATACATACACACACATACATACACACACGCACACACACACACACACACACACACACACACACATATATATATATATATATATATATATATATATATATAATATATATATATATATATATATATATATATATTATTAAGAGTAACGTAATTTTCCGATTTATTTAAGTCAACCTTGTTCTAGATTTAAGTACATTATTTCTTAAGGCAGTTAATGTTAAGTGTTTAGTGTTTTGTTTACGCTATAGTTTCTCGCCTCCTCCCCGCTCACTTAATTGCTTGAACTATCGTGTTAACGATTGTGGTTTGTTTATTTTTCAAGTGCGGCAGGACTCCTGTGAGGTGACTTTTGGAAAGACGGTGCTCGGCCTAAAGTTAGTTCGGGCCTTCCTTTGCTTCCTGATACCTCTGCAGCTGGCGATTATTGGAAAACATTGAATCTTGTTTTTGGAGCTGCCCTTCGCAGGTACACTTCTGTCACCTGCGACGTCGTGTGACCTGTATTCGACGCAGTTGACTTTGTCACCTGCGACTTCGTCGTACTGCCACCTTAGTGGATATATATATATTTCCCTAGGGTATTGAGTGCCATCGTGTTCTGCTGGCACTAGAGGAGCTTTGGGCAGTCATCAGTCTATCTCCAAGGACACCTTAAGCTGCTGCTGAGGGAGCAATCTGGCTCGTGAGGTGTCAAGTAGGGAGACAGATACCAGGTAGGAGTTTGTCTTTGTGTTGTCGGGCAGGACCTCCTCCGACTCACCTGTACCTGTGGTTACCTGAGTATTCATGTCCTCCCTCGTCTGCAGAGCTGAGATGTACTGGATCACGGCCTCCGTAAAGGCGATTTGAATTTATTTTGGATTGAAGTTTCCCCTGTTTTGTGTGAGGAGTTTGTTGATTTTTTTATATATATATCTATTTTTCTATACATTATTTATAGACTCTGATGGTCCTTATGGCCTATCGGCCTTGGTGTTTATATTGTAATTCATAGGTAGGAATTTAAGTGTTTTCTCACTTTTATCCTTCACCTTCTTTCTTTCGTTTATAGTTATAGGTATATTTGGATTTTGGCCTGGCCAGCCATTGTATGGATATATTCCTGTTTAGACGTATTCTTGTGTTTGTTCTCTCTCATGTTTCTATCTAGGGCTTAGTTTTCTTAGCGTTTAGGGATCCTACGGGATTATTTGAGGACTAGTGTACGTCCTTTTCAGTCACAAGGTTGACTTAATGTTATTTTTGTTGTGAATAAATATTGTTGAGTTTTCCCTTTTGTTTTCGTCTCCACTGACCATTTTACGCAGAGTATTTTTGAACATCACTGAGAATATAAATAGTGCAATAAAAGAACTGCACCAGGACCCAATAAAGGAGTCCGTAACAATATATATATATATATTAGTTACTTCTCCAATAGACAGAATTTGCAAAACCGAACGATAGCTGTGGCTGGTACTAAAAAAAAATCGATGAAATCCTTAAGGACTTGTGAACAACTCTAAACCAATCTGTGCTAATTGCCAGTGGTTTTGTAATTAACAATGAACGTTTTCATTTGCGTTTTTACATGGTTAGGAAAAGCGATCGTCTTCGATTTCGTGAATTTAGAATAGTCTCTTTGCAGAATAATAAAGTTGGTAATTTTGATATTCCTTTCGTTGCTTTGTGGTTAGACTCAATCATTTCCTTAAACATTATCTCAATGATTTCCACTTTAACAAATGGATAATTATTCTAAAGTTTAATATATCAATATTTAATATATCAATATTTAATAATCAATATTTAACAAAGGGATAATTATTCTAAAGATTAATATATCTATATTAATAATCAACATTTAACAAATGAATAACTATTCTAAAGATTAATATATCTATATTAATAATCAATATTTAACCGAACTCTTAAAAACATTAATTTTAATATAGATATTAAAATTATCTATTTCGGTTTCAGGCACAAACAAATGAATACAAGAACCATTCCCCACAAAAAAAATAACTGGGTCTTATTCATCATTTATGATCCTATGTTTTTTCCACAAAACATCTACATGTATATTTCTCTAATTGGGTAGCGGCTGGATTTAACGATAATTCGACTTGGGGCTGTGGTTTAAAGTGGAATAACGGAAACACAGATCCGGATGAGGATTTTCTTCCTTATTTTAGATGATGAGATCCATTCAAGTGACCATATCCAAATTTATGCTATCGTATTTGCGCATAATGAGCATACGTTTGATTACTTCTCTATCAACAGTTTCAACTGTACTTCCTTGAGGAAGTACAAGGTTGATGTAAAAATGGACGGACACTAGGGTAGAAGGAATGGGTATGTAAGATCTAGGCCAAACAATAAGCGCTGGGACCTATGAGGTTATTCAGCGCTATGAAACAATTGTTAGGAGCAAGGCCAAGAGAAAGAGATTTGCTCACTTCCCCCCAAATCC